>NC_044039.1:80352588-80652588 GCF_901765095.1 Microcaecilia unicolor | reverse complement strand
GAGCCCTGCCCTCCTGGCCAGGCAGCCTAACCTCCCTATGCTATATTGACTTTGTAGTTCAGCCTCGGACATGGCAGGTTTAGCCTCATCTGCTGTACAGTGGCTGAACTGTAACCTCAGTGAGGGACACCTGTCATTATGTCACTCACTCCCTCACAGAGTGATACAAAGGCATTATAACATTTTCATTTTTATTTATTTTTATTTATTTACTGTCTTTTTGAAAGAATTCACTCAAGGCAGTATACAGTAAGAATAAATCAGATATAAGCAATAGACAATTACAGCAGTAAAAATATTCAAATAACAATACAATGTAAGGCATAGTACACTACTTACGTATTAGAACATTTTAATAGACAGTGTAGGGTATAAGAAACGATGGAATATTCTTGTCTGCTATACTGTCTTTGATGGGCAGGGGTCAAAAGAGCAGGTAGTTGGTCGAAGGTTTCTTAGGATTTTGTCAAGGCTCTCCTCTGTTATTGGTTAAAAGTGTCCCACCCCCCCCCCCCCCCCCCGTCAGGAAGGGGTGAGTTTGAGCACTCCTGGTTAACTGATTGGAGGCTGTGTGGGATTGACTGTAAATCCTGGCGGAGACTTTTAATTTTGTTGTCAAAGTATGTAGCAAAATCATTGCAGTTCAGTTTGACTGGGCAGGCTGGTGGGCTGCAGTAGGCTGTTTACTATACTGAACAGCTGCTTGGTTGAACTGGCAGCCAGTACAATGCATTGCTACTAAGGCTTGGCGATACTTTGTCATGTGCTTCTTACAGTTAGCTTGTCTTCATCCAGGTGAGATTGCCACCATCTCCTTTCCAGTTTCCATCCTTAGCTTTTCCATTCCTTTCCTAATAATTCCTAACATTCTATTTACTTTATTAGCCACCATGCACACTGAGCAGAGGGTTTCAATGTCTCATCAACAATGGCACCTAGATCCTTTTCCTAATTGTGAAACTTTGCATCCCATAGCTATGGCTCCTCTTTCCCACATGCATCACTTTGCAATTGCTCACATTAAAAGTCATCTGCCATTGAGATGCCCCAGTCTCGTAAGGTCCTCTTGCAATTTTTCACCAATCCTCTTGTGATTTAACAACTTTGAATAACTTTGTGTCATCAGCAAATGTAATTACCTCACTAGTTATTCCCGTCTCTAGATCATTTATAAATATGTTGAAAAGCAATGGTTCCAGCACAGAGCCCTGGAGAATACTGACCAATAACCCTACTCTCTGTTTTGTATCTTTTAACTAGTTCTAATCCACAATAGGTCATTACCTCCTATCCCATCACTTTCTAATTTCCTCAGGAGTGTTTATGAGGTACTTGTCAAATGCTTTTTTAAATATCCAGATACACAATATGACTGCCTCACCTTTTTCGACTTCTTCAAAGAAATGTAGTAGATTGGTGATGCAAGATTTCCCTTGATTAAATCCATGTTGGCTTTGTCTCATTAATCTATGCCTATGTATATGTTCTGTAGTTTTGTTCTTATAATAGTCTGTACAATTTTGCCTGGCCCGACATCAGGCTCACTGGTCTATAATTTCCCGAAACACCTCAGGAACCCTTTTAAAAATTGGAATTACATTGGCCACCCTCCAATCATCCGGTACCATGTTTGATTTTAAAATGAGATACATACCTGTAGCAGGTATTCTCCGAGGACAGCAGGCTGATTGTTTCTCATGACTGGGTGATGTCCACGGCAGCCCCAAGGAACGGAAATCTTCCTAGCAACAAAGGTTTGCTAGAGCCTTTGAGTGCGCGCAGCCATCTTCCTGCCGTCGTGCGAGAGTCCTGATCAATTCGATAAACAATGCAAAGAGGAAAAGGACAACTCCAAAGGGGAGGTGGGCGGGTATGTAAGAACAATCAGCCTGCTGTCCTCGGAGAATACCTGCTACAGGTATGTATCTTCATTTTCTCCGAGGACAAGCAGGCTTCTTGTTCTCATGACTGGGGTATCCCTAGCCCCAAGGCTCACTCAAAACAAGAAAGAAAGGTCAATTGGGCCTCGCAACGGAGAGGACATAACAAGGATTGACCTAGAAAGAAACATCTGAGAGTGCAGCCTGGAACAGAACAAAATGGGCCTAGGGGGGTGGAGTTGGATTCTAAACCCCGAACAGATTCTGCAGCACCGACTGCCCAAACGACTGTCGTGTCGGGTATCCTGCTGAAGGCAGTAATGAGATGCGACTGTGGGATTGATGACCACATCGCAGCCTGCAAATCTCTTCTATAGTGGCTGACTTCAAGTGGGCCACTGATGCTGCCATGGCTCGAACACTATGAGCTGTGACATGACCCTTAAGAGTCAGCCAGCCTGGGCATAAGTGAAGGAAATGCAATCTGCTAGCCAATTGGAAATGGTGCGTTTCCCGACAGCCACTCCCCTTCTGTTGGGATCGAAAGAAACAAAACATTTGAGCGGACTGTCTGAAGGGGTTTATCCGCTCCACATAGAAGGCCAATGCTCTCTTGCAGTCCAATGTGTGCAACTGACGTTCAGCAGGGGGGTATGAGGATGGGGAAAAATGTTGGCAAGACAATTGACTGGTTTCAGATGGAAACTCCGACACCACCTTCAGCAAGAACTTAGGGTGCGTGCGGAGGACTACTCTATTATGATGAAACTTAGTATAGGAAGCATGGGCTACCAAGGCTTTGAAGCTCACTGACTCTACGAGCTGAAGTAACTGCCACCAAGAAAATGACCCTTCCAGGTCAAGTACTTGAGATGGCAGGAATTCAGTGGCTCAAAAGGTGGTTTCATCAGCTGGATGAGAAAGACATTGAGATCCCATGACACTGGTGGAGGCTTGACAGGGGGCTTTGACAAAAGCAAACCTCTCATGAAGCGAACAACTAAAGGCTATCTAGAGATAGGCTTACCCTCTACACGGTAATGAAAAGCACTAATTGCACTAAGATGAACTCTTACGGAATTGGTCTTAAGACCAGACTCTGACAAGTGTAGAAGGTATTCAAGCAGGGTCTGTGTAGGACAAGAGCGAGAATCAGGGCCTTGCTGTCATACCAAACGACAAAACTCTTCCATTTAAAAGAGTAACACGTCTTCGTGGAATCTTTCCTGGAAGCAAGCAAGACTCGGGAGACACCCTCAGAAAGACCCAAGGAGGCGAAATCTACGCCTTCAACATCCAGGCCGTGAGAGCCAGAGACTGGAGGTTGGGATGCAGAAGCGCCCCCTCGTTCTGAGTGATGAGGGTTGGAAAACATTCCAATCTCCACGGTTCTTCGGAGGATAACTCCAGAAGAAGAGGGAACCAAATCTGACGCAGCCAGAAGGGAGCAATCAGAATCATGGTTCCACGGTCTTGCCTCTGTTTCAGCAAAGTCTTCCCTACTAGAGGTATGGGAGGATATGCATACAGAAGGCCTGACCCCAATGTAGGAGAAAGGCATCTGACGCTAGTCTGTCGTGGGCCTGAAGTCTGGAACAGAACTGAGGGACTTTGTGATTGAGTGAGTGGCAAAAAGATCCACCGAGGGGGTGCCCCACACTCGGAAGATCTTGCGGACTACGCCCGCATTGAGCGACCACTCGTGAGGTTGCATTATTCTGCTCAATCTGTCGGCCAGATTGTTGTTTACGCCTGCCAGATACGTGGCTTGGAGAAGCATGCCGTGCTGGCGTGCTCAAAGCCATATCTGGACAGCTTCCCGACATAGGGGGCGAGAACCGGTGCCCCCCTGCTTGTTGATGTAGTACATGGCAACCTGTCCGAATTTGAATAATTTGATTGGACAGCCGATCTCTGAAAGCCTTTAGAGTGTTCCAGACCGCTCGCATCTCGAGGAGATTGATCTGAAGACCCGATTCCTGGAGGGACCAAACTCCCTGGGTGTGAAGTCCATCTACATGTGCTCCCCACCCCAAGAGGAATGCATCCGTTGTCAGCACTTTTTGCGGCTGAGGAATTTGAAAAGGACATCCCAAGGTCAAATTGGATCGAATCATCCACCACCAAAGCGAATTGTGAAAGTTGGTGGACAGCTGGATCACATCCTCTAGATTCCCTGCAGCTTCATACCACTGGGAAGCTAGGGTCCATTGAGCCGATCTCATATGAAGATGAGCCATAGGAGTCGCATGAACTGTGGAGGCCATATGGTCTAGAAGCCTCAACATCTGCCGAGCTGTGATCTGCTGAGACGCTCTGGCCATGGAGACAAGAGACAGAAGGTTGTCTGCCCTCACCTCGGGGAGACAGGCATGAGCCGCCTGTGAGTCCAGCAGAGCTGCTATGAATTCTAGTTTTTGAACTGGAAGAAGATGGGACTTTGGATAATTTAGAACAAACTCTAGTAGCTCCAGGAGTTGAATAGTCATCTGCATGGACTGTAGAGCTCCTGTCTCGGAAGTATTCTTTACCAGCCAATCGTCGAGGTAAGGGAACACATGCACCCCCAGTCTGCGTAGCGACGCTGCAACCACTGCTAGGCATTTTGTAAACACCCTGGGCGCAGACGCGAGACCAAAGGGCAGCACACAATACTGGAAATGCTGTGTCCCCAGACGGAATCGAAGCTACTTCCTGTGAGCAGGAAGTATCGGGATGTGTGTATAAGCATCCTTTAAGTCCAGAGAGCATAGACAATCGTTTTCCTGAATCATGGGAAGAAGGGTGCCCAGGGAAAGCATCCTGACCTTTTCTCGAACCAGGAATTTGTTCAGGGCCCTTAGGTCTAGGATGGGACGCATCCCCCCTGTTTTCTTTTGCACAAGGAAGTACCTGGAATAGAATCCCAGCCCTTCTTGCCCGGGTGGAACGGGCTCGACCGCATTGGCGCTGAGAAGGGCGGAGAGTTCCTCTGCAAGTACCTGCCTGTGCTGGAAGCTGAAGGATTGAGCTCCCGGTGGGCAATTTGGAGGTCTGGAGACCAAATTGAGGGAGCACCCTAACCGGACTATTTGAAGAACCCACCGATCGGAGGTTATGAGAGGCCACCTTTGGTGAAAAAATCTTAGCCTCTGCCCGACCGGTAGATCGTCCGGCACAGGTACCTTTAGAGTGGCTATGCTCATCTGGTGCCAGTCAAAAGCCCGTCCCTTGCTTTTGCTGGGGAGCTACAGGGGCCTGTCTGGGCGCCCGCTGTTGACGCGAATGAGCGCGCTGGGGCTGAGCCAGAGAAGACTGACAGGAAGGTGGATTGTACCTACGCTTATTGCAAGCATAGGGAGCAGTCCTCCTTCCATGGAAAAACAGTCTACCTGTTGAGGTAAATGCTGAAGGCGCCCGGTGGGAGAGCTTGTCGAGGGTGGTTTCCCGCTGGTGGAGCTGCTCTACCACCTGCTCAACTTTCTCACCAAAAATATTATCCCCCCGGCAAGGAACATCCGCAAGCCGCTGCTGGGTTCGATTGTCCAGGTCAGAGGCACGCAGCCATGAGAGTCTGCGCATCACTATACCTTGAGCAACATCAAAAGTGTCATAAGCACCCTTGGATAGGAATTTCCGACATGCCTTCAGCTGCCTGACCACCTCCTGAAAAGGCCTGGCGTGCTCCACAGGGAGCTTGTCCACCAAGTCCGCCAGTTGCTTCACATTGTTCTGCATGTGAATGCTCATGTAGATCTGGTAAGACTGAATTTTGGACATGAGCATAGAAGACTGATAGGCCTTCCTCCCAAAAGAGTCCAGGGTTCTAGATTCTCATCACGGAGGCGCCGAGGCAAAATCTCTAGAACTCCTTGCTCTCTTGAGAGCGGAATCCACAACCACAGAATCGTGAGGTAACTGCGTCCTCATCAACTCAGGTTCTCCGTGAATCCGATATTGGGACTCAGCTGTTTTGGGAATGGTGGGATTAGTTAGTGGTTTCATCCAGTTCCTAAGCAATGTCTCCTTAAGGACATTATGCAAAGGGACAGTGGATGACTCTTTAGGTGGCGAAGGATAGTTAAGGACCTCGAGCATCTCAGTCCTGGGCTCACCAACAGACACCGCAGGGAAGGGAATGCCCACAGACATTTTCCGGACAAATGAAGAGAAAGCTTTCTTTCTGGTGAAGGAGTAGGATCAGAGGGAAGACCACAAGACTCCTCAGAAGAGAAATATCTGGGATCCTCCTCTTCCTCCCACGAGGCATCCTCCTCGGTGTCGGACAAGAGTTCTCAAACTGCAGTCAGAAACCGGGCCCGTCTAGATGCCGAGGAACCCCGTCCTTGTTGGCGATGCTGAGAAGTCGACTCCCCTGCCGGCGGCGATGAAGCTCCCTCCAGCGATGTTGACGGGGAGTCGACCTGAGTGGCAGCCGAGGCCAATGCCATAAGTGGTACCGGCGTCGGGGACCACACAACAGGCACAGAGCCAGCTACTGCTTCCATCAACGGTACCGAGGGCGCAAGCACCCCCGGTACCGGAACAGACTGATGCAGCAGCACTTCCGGAAGACCTGGGAGAATGGCTCGGATTCGCTCATCCAGAGTGTCTGCCGGGAAAGGCTGTGGGGCTGGTGCAGGAGTCGGAGGCAGAATCTGCAAAGGGCGAGGAGGCGGTACTGGGCTGTCCAAGGACCGATGCACCGACACCTCTTGAATGGAGGGTGAGCGGTCCTCCCAGCATCGACTCTTCATGGGTGCCGAATCCTTCAACGCCCCGGAGCTCCCAGTACCCTGTCTAGAAGGAGACCGATGGCGATGCTTCTTAGCCTTCACTCGAGGCATGTCATCAGTACTCCTCAGTACCGACGAGGAGGACATTGAATCCACATGCTTCCTCGGGGTCAGGTCCGAAAGGGGTCGTTCCCGGTGGGCCTGCACAGCAGGAGTTTTCGAGGCAGGTGGAGACCCACTCGATGGCTTACTGCTCCCAGCGTGTGGTGGTCTCCGGACAGCCATTAGCTGCGCGCCCAATGTCGATGCCATCTCTGGTGCTAATATCGACGACGCCAACCTCGGTACCAATGTCGACGTCGACGCCCCAGGCAAAGCTCCAAACAGATGGTCCCGCTGAGCTTGTCTCAACGTCTGTGTCCGCTTTTCTTTTTCTTTTTATCTATTCATTTATATAATTTACACAAGCATAAATCTCGTTACATGTAAATCAGGCAACAGAGAAAATACAATATACCAAACTCTTGGTATTTATCCAAAAGAAAAAATTTAAAAATAAAAAAAAATGTATTAAATTTCTTGTCCCTTCCTTAGACCACAAATCAGTTGAAGGAGGGAGTAAAAGCAAAGATCAGGGAAATCTAATTTAACAACTAAATTATACAAAGCAATGAGGCTACCGCTCCACCAATTTATACTTACGTTTAAAGCCTTCTGATGTTATGTCTTAGTTACTCTTTTCAAGTCTATGAAAGATCTCAATTGCTCTGGCATGAAGAAAACATATTTAAGTCCAAGATATTTAACTATGCATTTAAATGGATACGCCAATAAAAATGTAGCACCCAAGGACCTTGTCTCCTCTCTTAAATCCAAGAATTTCTTTCTTCTATCTTGTGTGACTTTAGTGACATCTGGAAATATCCATAATTTCTGGCCACAAAATTTTTGATGCATATTCTTAAAGTTTCATTACTATGTTAAAGTCCTGTTCAAATACATATGATACCAAAAGTGTGGCCCTATTAGTTACTTCGGTTAAAGAGTCCTCCAAGATCAAAGAAATATCTTTTAATTCGTCGGATTTCTCATGTTCCACAGCCAATTGGGTCTCTTCCTGGTATTTTGTTGGAAGGTAATATATCTTATTTACCAGGGGAAGATTTTGAGGCAACATTTTAAATATTTCAATCAAGTATTTTTTAAATAATTCCACAGGAAGGACCCCAATTGGTCTGGGAAATTTTAGTATTCTCATATTCAATCTCCTGTTATGATTTTCAATTTGTTCTATCTTTTGTCTAATATTTAAATTGTCCTTAACAATCACCGAAATATTTTCTTTCATTTTCGATATATCAGTTTGAGAAGTCCATACCTGTTCGTTGAATTCTTGTTTCAAGTTGTCTATAGATTTGGAGAGTTGGTCCACAGTAGAAACTAAGTTAGTAGTTTGTTGAGTGGACTTTATTACAATTTCTTTTAGGCCTTCCATAGCTTGCCAGAGAACCTCGAGCGTTACCGCCGTGGGGGATTTCGGGCTTTCCACCCTGCCTCCGATCTTTCCCGCCGCCAACTCCAAGGGAAAACCTCCTCCGCAGGCTCCAATATCCTTGTCTTCCGAGTCCTGAGTTCCTGCTTTTTCCTCCCGTTGTAGGATGGGACACGGCGGATTATCAGGCACTGGAGAAGATAGTGTGACATAATTTTCCTGAGATGTCAGGTTCCCTTCCCCGACATCTAGCGGAAACTCAACTCCGGTCTGCGTTGGTGGTCGCTGAAGAGTGAAGCTAAATGAGAGTGCAGCCTGGAACAGAACAAAAATGGGCCTGGGGGGTGGAGTTGGATTCTAGACCCCAAACAGATTCTGGAACAACGACTGCCTGAACCTACTGTCGCGTTAGGAATCCTGCTGAAGGCAGTAATGACATGTGAATGTGTGGACTGATGACCACGTCGCAGCCTTGCAAATCTCTTCAATAGTGGCTGACTTCAAGTGAGCCACTGACGCTGCCATGGCTCGAACACTATGAGCCGTGACATGACCCTCAAGAGTCAGCCCAGCTTGGGCATAAGTGAAGGAAATGCAATCTGCTAGCCAATTGGAGATGGTGCGTTTCCCGACAGCAACTCCCCTTCTGTTGGGATCAGAAGAAACAAACATTTGGGCAGACTGTCTGAAGGCGCTTCTCCACTCCACATAGAAGGCCAATGCTCTCTTGCAGTCCAATGTATGCAACTGACGTTCAGCAGGGCAGGTATGAGGACGGGGAAAAATGTTGGCAAGACAATTGATTGGTTCAGATGGACCTCCAACACCACCTTCAGCAAGAACTTAGGGTGCGTGCGGAGGACTACTATGTTATGATGAAATTTAGTATAAGGAGCATGGGCTACTAAGGCTTGGAGCTCACTGACTCTACGAGCTGAAGCAACCGCCACCAAGAAAATGACCTTCCAGGTCAAGTACTTCAGATGGCAGGAATCCAGTGGCTAAAAAGGAGGTTTCATCAGCTGGGTGAGAACGACGTTGAGATCCCATGACACAGGTGGAGGTTTGACCGGGGGCTTTGACAAAAGCAAACCTCTCATGAAGCGAACAACTAAAGGCTGTCCAGAGATAGGCTTACCTTCTGCACTAAGATGAACTCTTACGGAGTTGGTTTTTAGACCAGACTCTGACAAGTGTAGAAGGTATTCAAGCAAGGTCTGTGTAGGACAAGAGCGAGGATCTAGGGCCTTGCTGTCACACCAAACGGCAAACCTCCTCCATTTAAAATAGTAACATTTCTTCATGGAATCTTTCCTGGAAGCAAGCAAGGCTCAGGAGACACCCTCAGAAAGACCCAAGGAGGCGAAATCTACGCCCTCAACATCCAGGCCGTGAGAGGCAGAGACTGGAGGTTGGGATGTAGAAGTGCCCCATTCGTTCTCAGTGATGAGGGTTGGAAAACACTCTAATCTCCACAGTTCTTCGGAGGACAACTCCAGAAGATCTGGCGCGGCCAAAAGGGCGCAATCAGAATCATGGTTCCATGGTCTTGCTGCAGTTTCAGCAAAGTCTTCCCCAGCAGAGGTATGGAAGGATATGCATACAGAAGGCCCTTCCCCCAATGAAGGAGAAAGGCATCTGACGCTAGACTGTCGTGGGCCTGAAGTCTGGAACAGAACTGAGGGACTTTGTGATTGAGCTGAGTGGCAAAAAGATCCACCGAGGGGGTGCCCCACTCCCGGAAGATCTTGCGTACCAATCCCGAGTTGAGCGATCACTCGTGGGGTTGCAATATCCTGCTCAATCTGTCGGCCAGACTGTTCTTTACGCCTGCCAGATACGTGGCTTGAAGAAACATGCCGTGATGGCGAGCCCAAAGCCACATCTGGACAGCTTCCCGACACAGGGGGCGAGATCCGGTGCCCCCTTGCTTGTTGATGTAGTTCATGGCAACCTGATTGTCTGTCTGAATTTGAATAATTTCATTGGACAGCCGATCTCTGAAAGCCTTCAGAGCGTTCCAGATCGCTCGCAACTCCAGAAGATTGATCTGAAGACCTGATTCCTGGAGGGACCAAGCTCCCTGAGTGTGGAGCCCATCTACATGAGCTCCCCACTCCAGGAGAGATGCATCCGTAGTCAGCACTTTTTGAGGCTGAGGAATTTGGAAGGGACGTCCCAAGGTCAAATGGGCTCAAATTGTCCACGACTTAAGGGAATTGTGAAAAACAGTGGACAGTTAGATCACATTCTCTAGATTCCCTGCAGCTTGATACCACTGGGAAGCTAGGGTCCATCAAGCAGATTTCATGTGAAGGCGTGCCATGGGCGTCACATGAACTGTGGAGGCCATATAGCCTAGCAGTCTCAACATCTGCCGAGCTGTAATCTGCTGAGACACTCGGACCATGGAAATGAGAGACAGAAGATTGTCTGTCCTCATCTCGGGAAGATAGGCCTGAGCTGTCTGTGAATCCAGCAGAGCTCCAATGAATTCTAGTTTTTGAACTGGAAGAAGGTGGGACCCTGGGTAATTGATGACAAACCCCAGTAGCTCCAAAAGTCGAATAGTCACCTGAATGGACTGTAGAGCCCCTGCCTCTGAGGTGTTCTTCACCAGCCAATCATCGAGATAAGGGAACACATGTACTCCCAGTCTGCGTAGCGACGCTGCAACAACTGCCAGGCATTTTGTAAAAACTCTGGGCGCAGACGCGAGACCAAAAGGGTAGCACATAATACTGGAAGTGCTGTGTTCCCAGACAGAATCAAAGATACTTCCTGTAGCTGGAAGTATCGGAATGTGAGTGTAAGCATCCTTTAAGTCCAGAGAGCAGAGCCAATCGTTTTTCTGAATCATGTTCCCATGGGTGCCCAGGGAAACCATCCTGAACTTTTCTCGGACCAGATATTTGTTCAGGGGGCGCAGAGGCGAAATATCTAGTACTTCTGGCTCTCTTGAGAGCGGAATCCACAACCGCAGAGTCGTGAGGTAACTGCGACCTCATCAACTCAGGTTCTCCATGGATCCCACTGCGGGAACCGACGAGTGGACCGGCGCCCCATCATTGTGGAGGAAGCCCCTGAACACCTGGACATTGCCCGGACACCGCTGCGCGTTTGTCCGAACGAAAGGAGTTCCTCTGCTGGAAATGAGTACGTTGACCAAACCCCGCAGAGCGCCCCGGGCAATACCTGCGAGCTTCGCGAAAACGTGGCCTGGAAGAGGAGGAAAAAGAAGGACTTTTGGAAGAAGGCCTCGGCCTATCCTCAGGCAACCGTTGGGACTTAGAGTCCCCTAGGTCCTTAACAATCTTCTCCAAATCCTCCCAAATAAAAGAAGGCCCCGAAAAGGTAACCTCACCAGCCTTTGTTTAGAGGCCATGTCAGCCGCCCAATGCCGGAGCCAAAGAAGGTGGCGGGCAGCAACCGCCACCAACATCTGCTTAGCCGAAGCTCTGACCAGATCATAAAGGGCATCAGCCAAAAAAGACAGGGCAGACTCCCATACGCGGGCCGACCTCAGCGAGGGAACCCGCTCCATCGGCGGGCTCCTCAACCGCCTGCTGCAACCAGGAAAGGCAGGCCCGGGCTGCATAGGAACTGTAAATAGTTGCCCGTAAGGAAAGGCCTGAGATATCAAAGGACCGCTTTAGTGCGGATTCCAGCCGGTCATGCATATCTTTCAAAGCGAACCCTCCCTCCACCGGGAGAGTAGTCTTTTTAGTCACAGTCGTGACAAAAGCATCAACTTTAGGCATCCCAAAGAGGGTCAACTGACTTTCCCTCAGGGGGTAAAGGTGACACATAGCCCTGGCCACCTTCAAGGGACCCTCAGGGTCAGACCATTGAGATGAAATAAGCTCTTGGATGGAAGCATGCATAGGAAAAGCCTGAGAAGGCTTCTTAGTGCTAGCCATCCTAGGATTAATAGAAGAGGCAGTGCCCTCGTCAGGATCTTCAGTATAAAGGGCCTGTAAGGCATCAGAAATGAGAGCTGGCAGCTCGTCGTGGTGGAAAATCCGAACCGCTTTAGGGTCATCCAACTCCTATGGCAAGCAGCCACCCTCATCTGGATCATCAGTCCGTGAGGGCCTGCCAGACCCCTCAGACTCCCCGAAACTAGACCACGAGGGAGAACAAAGTGAAGAGTCCCCCCACAGACAGTGGTATGTCCGCTTAGCGTCAGCCAAAAGCTCGGGGAAGAAATAAGTCTCCAGCAGATGCTGGACTTTAAAGAACCGGAGGTAACCCAGACCGACAGGAATTGTTTTGCAAGGGCCTACCCTACTGGCCCTACTTAAATGCCTCAACTCTGCAATGCATCAATACCTTACATCGCATTGGACATTATAATATTCCTTTATTTCTGTCCCTTTTTGTACCTGTTTACTCTAACCTTACCTAACCTATTTAAATTATATTTAACGCCTACCGACTTGGCGATCGCCCTTATACGGTATTATGTAAGCCACATTGAGCCTGCTAATGGGTGGGAAAATGTGGGATACAAATGTTACAAATAAATAAATAAATTGTCAGGAGCCTCAGGCAGTGCTCTTTTTAACATAAAAGCCTATGCATCAGCAGCACAAATTCAGGGGGAGAAAAACTCACCCTGTACATCTGTCCCTACATTTGGGAAGCGGAGGCAAAAGCTCCTCTAGAAACCTCGAAACGAGGCGTCCCCCCTGCACTCAACCCCTACGCAACGCAAGGGTCGAGTCATGCGGCGCCTCCAAGTTGTGGCCGCTGCCAACTCGGCGAGCGGGAAGAATCACCGCCCGCCATGCTCGTGCCAACATTAGCATCTAGGCAGCATGTGCTGCAAAGGCCCCGCTGCTGATCTGCGTTCCCACAGTGGGAGCAGCGCTTAACCCCTTCAGCAGCCATCAATACAGAAAACAAAAACAAAACTTACCCCTTACAGAGCGCTGTCATCGAGAACCTCCCCGAGGAGCTGGGCACCACTCTCACCTCAGGAGACCGAGTTCAAACGAGCTGCAGTCAAGCTGCACCTGAACCAGGAGCTCAGGAGAAAGCCTCTCTCTGTTGTTGTTGTTTTTTTTTTTTTCTACTGTGAGGAAAGTTAGAGGCAGGCAGCCACGAGGAACTCCAGGAGGAGGGGAATGGTGTAAGGCAGGGACAGGGAAAACCAAGTATGCCTTTAAAGTGGGCACCACCAGCCACAACACCCCCTGCTCTACTGGCAAAGCACAGAGCTACCCCAGGAAGAAATCCAGGAGGTGAGAAGCGACGTCCACACCTGCTGGGAGATAGAGATATACTGAAGGCAGAGGGGTTTGGGGCGTCCTGGAACACCATGTGCTTTCAGTGTTCTCTATCTCCACCTGCTGGTAGGCGGATACAACCCATCAGTTAATGGATTCATCTGCTGTTGATGACAAGGAATGGCTAGTTATTCAACTAAGTTATGCTCATTAAATTGGACGAGCGCCTAAGTTTATTTATTTAACACATTTATACCCCACATTTTTCCACTTAGTTGCAGGCTCAATGTGACTTACACAATACCATAGAGGCAGGCTCCGGTTCGGTAAAATACAAATACACAATATAGTAGTAGGCATATAGGAAACATAAATAAAAGCAACAAAGAAATAAAGAGGGGGTGGTGATAAAAGTCCAATACGGTCCATAGTTTTTGCTGTGTCGCAGGAAGTAGAAAGTTAATTTGGGTCAGGGGGGTAGGCCTTCTTAAACAAGTTGGTTTCAGTGACTTCCTGAAGTTAAGATGGTTGTGGATAGAGTTAACACACATAACTCTTAGCGCCATATGTAGAATTTGGCCCTAAATAGATAACTTTGTAAGACTGTCCTTGCTCTGCTCACAGATTGCCCTTGCACTATCTGGACAGCGTCAACGCAGTCTTCAATGATTTTAAGTAGCATTATCTGTGTTGGCCCCAGAAAATGCTACTTATTCTGGATAATAGCTTGAATACCAACTGATTAAAATTAAGGTACCACAAATTTTAAATTATTCAAAATAAGGGGTATATTCAATCAGCAGTGGTCAGTCTTAACACTGACAGTGGCTGGCTAAATTAGCCCCAGATATTCAATGCTTGTCCATATGTGGGTACCGGCATTGAATATCCAGTGCTAATTAGTAGGGCTGGGTGACGGAGCTTATGCAGGTCCCGGCCAATATTCAGCCAGGGCCCGCATTGCTGTAAGCCTTTAAAAGGACCTCCAATCACCCCTCAACATGGGAACCCTCCAATCCCCCCCAGCAAAAGAGCTCCCCACCAACCTCCCCCATGAACATGCAACCCCACCCCCATCCCTTCACACCCTTGCAACATGTAGCATAGGGCCCCCCTACCCGGGCCTACCTGCAATCCCTGGTGGTCCAGTGGGGCAAGGAGCGAAGTTCACTCATTCCTTCCCCTAGCAGCTGCCATTCCAAAATACAGTTGAATTTTTCCATAGATGTGTATGCATTTAGTGGTAAGTACTTGAAATAATTGAGTTTAAAATATGTAAATTTTCAACCATGATGCAGAAATCCATTTCTAGGAGCACATGAAAGTACTACTTGTAGTTTATGAAGGCTAATCTCTTTTTCCTTACCTTTTCAGCTATGGATCTAATCACACCTCCCAGGCCACACTAGGTTTAAATTGATAATTATAAACAAAGGGTCATGGATTTGATATACCACCTTGCTGTGGTAGAACCAAAGTGGTATACATATTATATTGAGTTACTTTCTCTATCCTAGTGAACTCACAATCTAAGGTCCCTGTTTACAAAGGCATGTTAGAGTTTTTAGCCCACGCTAAAAATTAACATGTGTTAACTGTGTAGATGCCCATAGGAATAGTATGGATATCTACACTGTTAGTACGCACTAATTTTTAGCATGAGCTAAAAACGCTAGCACGCCTTTGTAAACAGGGCCATATGTTTTGCACCTGAGGCAATGGAGGGTTAAAGGACCCTTTTACAAAGGCGTGGGAGGACTAATGCGCGGGTAGCGCATGCCTAATCGGCCCTAACTCTGAGTAGTGCATAAGCCTGGCAGTAAAAAGCGAATGATACATACCTGTAGCAGGTGTTCTCACTGAGGACAGCAGGCTGATTGTTCTCACGACTGGGTTGACATCCACGGCAGCCCCCACCAACCCCGGTAACAAAAACTTCGCAGGCGGTCCCGCCCGCAGGGCACGCCCACCGCCGCATGGCACGGCTGTCTTCCCGCCCGTGCGCGACCGTTCCCGCTCAGTTGAATGACAAGCAAAGGAATGAGGAAAAACGCAACTCCAAAGGGGAGGAGGGAGGGTAGGTGAGAACAATCAGCCTGCTGTCCTCGGAGAAACCTGCTACAGGTATGTATCATTCGCTTTCCTCCGAGGACAAGCAGCTTGCTTGTTCTCACGACTGGGGTATCCCTAGCTCTTAGGCTCACTCAAAACAAGAACCCAGGTCAATTGAACCTCGCAACGGCGAGGGCATAACAGAAATTGACCTACGAAGAACAACTAACTGAGAGTGCAGCCTGAACAGAACAAATCGGGTCCTGGAGGGTGGAGTTGGATTCAAACCCCAAACAGATTCTGCAGCACCGACTGCCCGAACCGACTGTCGCGTCGGGTATCCTGCTGGAGGCAGTAATGTGATGTGAATGTGTGGACAGATGACCACGTCGCAGCCTTGCAAATCTCTTCAATAGTGGCTGACTTCAAGCGGGCCACTGATGCTGCCATGGCTCTAACACTATGAGCCGTGACATGACCCTCAAGAGCCAGCCCAGCCGGGCGTAAGTGAAAGGAAATGCAATCTGCTAGCCAATTGGAGATGGTGCGTTTCCCGACAGCGACCCATTTCCTATTGGGGTCGAAAGAAACAAACAATTGGGCGAAATGTCTGTGGGGCTGTGTCCCGCTCCAGATCGAAGGCCAACGCTCGCTTGCAGTCCAATGTGTGCAACTGTGTTCAGCAGGGCGGGTATGTGGTCTGGGGAAAGAATGTTGGCAAGACAATTGACTGGTTAAGAATGGAACTCCAACACACCTTTGGCAGAAACTTAGGGTGAGTGCGGAGGACTACTCTGTTATGATGAAATTTGGTATACGGAGCATGAGCTACCAGGGCCTGCAGCTCACTGACTCTACGAGCTGAAGTAACTGCCATCAAGAAAATGACCTTCCAGGTCAAGTACTTCAAGAGGCATGAATTCAGTGGTTCAAAAGGAGGTTTCATCAGCTGGGTGAGGACGACGTACAGATCCCATGACACTGCTGGAGGCTTGACAGGGGGCCTTGACAAAAGCAAGACTCTCATGAATCAAACGACTAAAGGCTCTCCAGAGATGGCTTTACCCTCTACACGATAATGGTAAGCACTAATCGCATAAGGTGATTCCTTACTGAGTTGGTCTTCAGACCCAGACTCTGATAAGTGCAGAAGGTATTCAAGCAGGTTCTGTGCAGGGCAAGAACGAGGTTCTAGGGCCTTGCCTCACACAAGACGACAAACCTCTTCCACTTGAAAAAGTAACTCTTTTAGTGGAATATTTCTAGAGGCAAGCAAGACCCGGGAGACACCCTCAGACAAACCCAATGAAGCAAAATCTACGCCCTCAACATCCAGGCCATGAGAGCCAGAGACTGAAGGGTGGGGTGCAGAAGCGCTCCGTCGGTTCTGCGAAATGAGAGTCGGAAAACACTCCATCTCCACGGTTCTTCGGAGGACAACTCCAGAAGTAGAGGGAACCAGATCTGATGGGGCCCAAAAAGGCGCTATCAGAATCATGGTGCCGGGTCTTGCATGAGCTTCAGTAAGGTCTTCCCCACCAAAAGGTATGGGAGGATAAGCATACAGGAGGGCCGGTCCCCAATGGAGGAGAAAGGCATCCGACGCTAGTCTGCCATGTGCCTGTAGTCTGGAACAGAACAGAGGCAGCTTGTGGTTGGTCTGAGAGGCGAAAAGGTCCACCGAGGGAGTGCCCCACTCTCGGAAGATCTTGCGTACCACTCTGGAATGGAGCGACCACTCGTGCGGTTGCATGACCCTGCCAGACTGTTGTTTACGCCTGCCAGGTATGTGGCTTGGAGAAGCATGCCGAACTGGCAGGCCCAATGCCGATCCCGACGGCTTCCTGACACAGGGGGCGAGATCTGGTGCCCCCCTGCTTGTTGATGTATACATTGCAACCTGACTGTCTGTTCCGAATTTGGATGATTTGTAGGACAGCCGATCTCTGAAGGCCTTCATTGCGTTCCAGACCGCTCGGAGCTCCAGGAGATTGATCTGAAGATCTTGTTCCTGGAGGACCACAGCCCCTGGGTGTGGAGCCCATCGACATGAGCTCCCCACGCCAGGCGAGATGCATCCGTCGTCAGCACCTTCGTGGGCTGCGGAATTTGGAATGGACGTCCCAGAGTCAAATTGGTCCGAAAGGTCCACCAGTGCAGCGAATTGCGGCAACTGGGGGACAGGCGGATGACATCTTCTAGATTCCCGGTAGCTTGACACCACTGGGAAGCTAGGGTCCATTGGGCAGGTCTCATGTGAAGGCGAGCCATGGGAGTCACATGAACCGTGGAGGCCATATGACCCAGGAGTCTCAACATCTGCCGAGCTGTGACCTGCTGAGACGCTCTGGTCTGGGAAGCGAGGGACAGGAGATTCTGTGCCCTTGCTTTGGGAAGAAAGGCCTGAGCCGTCTGTGAATTCAGCAGAGTTCCTATGAATTCCAGAGATTGAACTGGCTGGAGATGAGACTTTGGGTAATTTATCACAAACCCCAGCAGCTCCAGGAGGTGAATAGTGCACTGCATGGACCGAAGAGCTCCTGCCTCCGAGGTGTTCCTGACCAGCCAATCGTCGAGATACGGGAACACGTGCACTCCCAGCTTGCGTAGGTACGCCGCAACCACCACGAGACACTTCGTGAACACCCGTGGGGCAGAGGCGAGCCCAAAGGGCAGCACACAATACTGAAAGTGCCGTGTCCCCAGACGGAATCTGAGATACTGTCTGTGAGCTGGCAGTATCGGGAAGTGTCCTTTAAATCCAGGGAACATAGCCAATCGTCTTTCTGAATCATTGATAAAAGGGTGCCCAAGGAAAGCATCCTGAACTTCTCTTTGACCAGGTATCTGTTCAGACCTCTCAGGTCTAGGATGGGGCACATCCCCCCTGTTTTCTTTACCACAAGGAAGTACCTGGAATAGAATCCCTGCCCTTCCTGCCCGGGTGGTACGGGCTCGACCGCATTGGCGCTGAGAAGGGCGGAGAGTTCCTCTGCAAGTACCTGCTTGTGATGGGAGCTGAAGGATTGGGCTCCCGGTGGGCAATTTGGTGGAGTGGAGGCCAAATTCAGGGTGTATCCGCACCGCACTATTTGGAGAACCCACTGGTCGGAGGTGATCAGAGGCCACCTTTGGTGAATAACTTTCAACCTCCCTCCGACCGGCAGGTCGTCCGGTACGGACACTTTGGTGGCGGCTATGTTCCCATGGATCCAGTCAAAAGCCCGTCCCCGGCTTTTGCTGTGGAGGCGCAGGGGGCTGCTTAGGCGCACGCTGTTGACGGGAACGAGCGCGCTGGGACTGTCCCTGTGCCTGAGGAGGCCTTCGGGCCGGCTGGGTGTACCTACGCTTGTTGTAGGCGTAGGGCGCAGCCTGCCTGGCCCGGGAAAAACGTCCACCTGCTGAGGTGGATGCTGAAGGCGCCCGGTGGGAGAGCTTGTCGAGGGCGGTTTCCCGCTGGTGTAGTTGGTCCACCAACTGCTCGACCTTCTCGCCAAAAATATTATCCCCCCGGCAAGGGACATCCGCCAGCCGTTGCTGGGTGCGGTTGTCCAGGTCAGAGGCACGCAGCCATGAGAGCCTGCGCATCACTATACCTTGGGCTGCAGCTCGGGATGCCACATCACAAGTGTCATAGATACCCCTGGACAGGAATTTTCTGCACGCCTTCAGCTGCCTGACCACCTCCTGAAAGGGCCTGGACTGCTCCGGAGGGAGCTTGTTGTCCAGGTCCGCCAGTTGCTTCACATTGTTCCACATGTGGATGCTCGTGTAGAGCTGGTACGACTGGATGCGGGTCACGAGCATGGAAGATTGGTAGGCCTTCCTCCCAAACGAGTCCAGAGTGCGAGACTCCCGCCCCAGGGGCGCCAAGGCGGTATCCCTCGAACTCCGTGCTCTCTTGAGAGCAGAGTCCACGACCGCCGAGTCATGAGGCAATTGGGGCCGCATCAACTCTGGGTCAGAGTGGATCCTGTATTGGGACTCCGCTTTCTTGGGGATGGTGGGGTTAGATAATGGCTTCAGCCAGTTCCGAAGCAGTGTCTCTTTGAGGACATTGTGCAAAGGCACCGTGGAAGACTCTCTAGGTGGTGATGGATAGTCGAGGACCTTGAGCATCTCAGCCCTCGGCTCATCCACAGAGACCACGGGGAAGGGAATGTAAATAGACATGTCCCTGACGAAGGAGGCGAAGGAGAGGCTCTCAGGAGGCGAGAGCTTCCTCTCCGGTGAAGGAGTGGGGTCGGAGGGAAGGCCCTCAGACTCCTCTGAGGAGAAATATCTGGGGTCCTCCTCCTCCCCCCACGAGGCCTCTTCCTCGGTGTCGGACATGAGCTCTTGCAGCTCTGACCTCAACCGTGCCCGTCTTGACTGCGAGGAACCATGTCCACGATGGTGGCGTCGAGCGGTGGACTCCCGCGTCGGCGGGGATGAAGCTCCCTCCATTGACATCGATGGGGATTCCACCTGCATGGTGTCGGAGGCCTCGGCATCAGGCTGGAGCACGCCGGCGCCTCCATCAACAGCACCGGCGCATCAGCCCTTCCAAAATCCCTGGAAGGATGGCTCGGAGGCACTCAAGGCCCGCTGTCGGGAAAGGCAGGGGGGCCGGTGTAGGCGTCGGTGCCGGAAGCTGCTCGGGTCCAGGAGACGGTACCGAAGCACCCATGGACTGACGCAGCGACACCTCTTCGACCGAGGGGGAACGCTCCTCTCGGCACTGCCGCTTCCTGCCCGATGGCCCTGGGTAGAGGGAGTGGCCGGGGCTGATTGCCCGCGCGACCGCTCACCCCCGCCAGCAGACCGGCGGGCCAACGGTACCTGTACTCCTGGGTTCGGTGCCATCGTCTGTGCCGATTTCGTCGACATCGGTACCGGTACCGAAGATCCGGCCGTTGACACCGATGCCGTTGACGTCGAGGGGCCGGCGCAAGTTCCAAAAAGACGGTCCCGAAGAACTTGCTTCGCCACCTGTGTCGGCTTCCGCAAGCCGAGACACAAGGTGCACATCTTGGTAATATGCTCTGGCCCAAGGCACTGGAGGCACCAAGTGTGGGTATCGGTTTGCGAGATCTGCCGGCCGCACCGACCACACTTCTTGAATCCGCTCGGGACCTTCGAGGACATCGACGGAAAAATCGCGTCGATGAAATCAAAGTTGTCTATGGTGGCGGTGAAAAGCACACCCGAAAATAAACGACCGCGCGGCCACAAGGCCGCAACGAGGCGCCCCCATGGCTAAAGACGACGAGGGGACAACCCTTTTTATTTAATTTGTTTTTCTTTTAAGGAAAAAAGAAACGTGAACGCGTACAAAGGAAAGAGAAAAAAATTCAGAGAAAAAGCTCGCGGCTAGGCCGCGATCCGGTTTCCGGGGCTGACAGAGAGAGAGACTATAACACGTCTCTCTCCAGCGCGGAATCGAAAAAAACTGAGCGGGAATGGTCGCGCACGGGCGGGAAGACGACCGCGCATGCGCGGTGGGCGTGCCCTGTGTGCGGGACCACCCGCAAAGTGTTTTGTTCCGGTTGGTGGGGGCTGCCGTGGACGTCAACCCAGTCGTGAGAACAAGCAGCCTGCTTGTCCTCGGAGAAAATAATTTTCTATTTTCTACCATGGGGGGGGGGGGGGGGCGGTAGCGGTAAGGGCTTGGCCCATAAAAAGGCATGCGCTAGTTTTAATTTTAGTGCAGGCCCATTTCACGGCCCATTAAAATATAGCCTTTATCCCAGCCGCAATAAAAAATGGCCCAACACATGCCTAAAAGACGAGCCTACACTACCACAAGCCACTTTTTTACCATAGCTTTGTAAAAGGACCCTTAAGTGACTTGCCCAGGGTCACAAGGAGCTGTAGTGGAAATTGAATCCAGTTCCTCTAGTTCTTAGCCCACTGAACTAACCATTAGAATATTCCTCCACATCTACAGATTATAGTTTACTAGTAAATCAGGCTCGTTTCTGACAAAAATTAAACGGGTGCTAGCAAGGTTCTCCTCGGAGTGTGTATGTTTGAGAGAGAGAGTGTGTGTGTGTGAGAGAGAAAGTGTGTGTGAGAGATGGAGTGTGTGTCTGAGTGAGAGAGAGAATGAGTGAGATAGAGACAGACAGAGTGTGTTTGTGTCAGAGAGAGAGAGAGAGTGTGCGAGACAGAGAGGGGCATAATCGAATGGAAACGCCTATCTCCATGGGCGTTTATCTCAGAGAACGGGTCCGTGAAGGGGCGGGCCGAACCGTATTTTCAAAAAAATGGACATTTTGAGCTGGGCGTTTGTTTTTTTTAGCGATAATGGAAACTAAAACGCCCAGCTCAAAAACGTCCTAATCCGAGCCATTTGGTCGTGGGAGGGGCCATGATTCGTAGTACACTCGCCTCCCTGATATGCCAGGGCACCAACTGGGCACCCTACGTCAGTGCGGTGGACTTCAGAAAAAGCTCTCACATGCATAGCTCCCTTACCAAGGGTGCTGAACACCCAACCCCCCTCCCCCAAAACCCACAAATGTACAACACTACCATAGCTCTTAGGGGTGAAGGGGGCACCTACATGTGGGTACAGTGGGTTTTGGAGGCCTCCCATTTACCAGCACAAGTGTTACAGGTGGGGGGGGGGGGGGGGGGGGGATGGGCCTGGGGCCACCTGGCTGAAGTGCACTGCGGTACCCACTAAAAGTGCTCCAGGGACCTGCATACACGCAGGCCTCTAGGACTTGTTGCTGCTGTATAACATTGGCACACCAGTTGACATCTGAAGACTAATCTCTCCGAAAACATCCTTTATTGGAATAACCGCATTTACTCACAGTTAACTGCAGATCAGAGGTTGTGCCCCACTGGCAACGAGTCTCCCTGGTACTGAGATTAGCAGTAGGTCAGAGCTGGCAGAATGCTGTACAATGCCCTCTTTCAGCCACATTCAAGGGAAGAACTAAGTTCTCTAATGTGGCTAACACAGGAAAGGGAACTAAAACTGGCTTACAAAAATGGCCACTACCGCATGGACTACAACAGGAAACACAACAGGGCACACTCTGACCTAGTAGGCAGAGGGAAAAGCACCATGGGAGAAGAGCCTACCAACTACCAACATCGTGAGACTGTAACACAAGCTAATGAAATCACGGAGCCCAATACCCTACACCCACCACAATGCAATACTGATGTGACCCTGTACTGCACCCGAGAGCTACATCTGACCCAGGGAAAGGCTGTGACAGGATCAAACACATTCTGCTGTCATGGAGGTGGGTACGGCATTTGAGGCTGGCATACAGGCTGGAAAAAAAGTTTTTAAAGTGGGGTTTTTTTTGGTGGGAGGGGGTTAGAGTTCGGGGAGGTCATCCCCGATTCCCTCCAGTGGTCATCTGGGCAGTTGGGGCACTTTTTGGGACTTGTTCGTGAAAAAATGGTCCAAAAGTGACCCAAAATCACGGTAAAAACGCCCTTTTTTTTCGATTATCAGCTAAAGACGCCCATCTCTCCTCAGCTGATAACCACGCCCCAGTTCCGCCTCCACCACGCCCCCGTCAACTTTATTCGTTTCCGCGATGGAGTGCAGTTGGAAACGCCCAAAATCGGCTTTCGATTATACCGATTTGGGCGCCTTTGCGAGACAAACGTCTATCTCCCGATTTAGGTCGCACTATAGGCGTTTTTCTCTTTCAAAAATAAGCTGGAGAGTGTATGTGTGTGTGAGAGAGAGAGAGAGTGTGTATGAGACAGATAGAGTGTGTGAGAGAGAGTGTATGTGAGAGACAGAGAGTGAGTGTGTGTGTGTGGGGCTACGAGTTCCATGACCCCCTCCTTCCCTCCCTCCCTCCCTCCGTCTCCTCCCCTCCGAATTCCAGGCCCCCCTTCCATCCGAGGAGCAGGCCCCTCCCTCCTTCCCTCCCTCTCTCTCCTCCCCTCCGAGTTCTTGGCCCCCCCTTCTCTCCGAGTTCCATGCCTCCTTCCCTCTCCTCCCCAGCGTGTTCCAAGCCCCCCTTTGCTCGGAGTGTGTATGTTTGAGAGAGAGTTTGTGGGTGAGAGATGGAGTGTGTAAGTGAGAGAGAAAGACAGTGTGTGTGGGTGTGTCAGAGAGAGAGAGAGAGTGTGTGTGTGAGTCTGTGTGTGAGAGAGAAAGTGTGTGAGAGTGTATGTGAGAGACAGAGAGTGAGTGTGTGGGAGAAAGCGAAGCCTTCAAGCCTTGAAGCATTCGTGCGCTCTGTAAGGCTTCATCTCCTCAATTGATGACACGTAATTCCGGAACATTGCAGGAATGCTTCAAGACTTGAAGGCTTCACTTTCTCAGCTTCAGAATGTTGGAGGTGCATTTTATTATATAGGATGTTTTACATAAATAATGTAAAATTATGTTCATAATTTAAAAACATAAATTTTTCTAATACATATCCTATTAACAAGTGTTTAAGCAACTTTGTTGTTTTCATAGGTGAGTTCAGTCTCAAAACTTACGTTGTACTTACATAGTAACAAAGTACATGTTGGCATATAAAGACCTGTATGGTCCATCCAGTATGGCCAAAAAGGTGGCCAGAGTTATCAGGCACTCTGCACAGGTTCCACTTCTTCATATCATACATGAGTGCCTGGTAACTAGGCCTTAAGGCAATTTAAAAATTCTGCACTGTGCTATCAGAAGATATCCTTCTGGCTAGAGAAAATCTGCCAAGTAATAATGTTGATGATGACAATAATAATAATGTACCACAAACCTATGAAATCTGCAGCCGCTATTTCTCCCTGCTTTTCCAGATCTTTTCTTCTACAGGCTTTCAGGATATGTTGCCAAATCTTATGCACGGACTTTTTCAGCTTATTTTCTATTACTTCATAGTTTAGTATTGAAGTAGAGCCTGCCACAGCTGTGCGTGGTCGTTGGAGAGGTTCCCGAGTCTAAAAATATACATGAAAAGAAACTAAGTTTTGATTTTGGCATTTTCGGAAAGTAAAATCAGAAAACAGAGACCTCCTTTTTGTGTTTAGATTTGAGAATGATATATTTAAGGCTTTCTCTAACATATATTCCCATTATTCAGCCAAGGTAGATGCCCCTTCTTATCTCCAAGAACATAAAATTTGTGTTTTACTGATAAAACAATCTTCATATATACAATATTAGTGGGGCACGAGAAGATCCTTTTTACCTCTCCTACCTCTGAAGAAAGCCATAAAAAGGTCTGTCTCTGCTGCAAGAGTAAACCCTGTGATTGGTCAGTGCTTTGTGTGATTAATGCTCAAAGACAAAGGTATGCAATTAGTGCTCTTTTATAATCTGAATACTAACAAGACACACCTGACCCTACATTTATTTATAACATTTGTATCCCACATTTTCCCACCCATTAGCAGGCTCAATGTGGCTTACATAATACCGTAAAGGCGATCGCCAGGTCCGGTAGATATTAAACAAATACAGTATAAAATAAGGGTCACGTAAGGTTAGGGTATACAAGTACAATAAGGGTCAAGGAAATAAGGAATATATAATGTCCAATACGATGTAAGGTTTTGATGCATTGCAGAGTTGAGGCATTTAAGTTGGGTCAGTAGGGTAGACTTTGCAAAACAGATGTCTTTAATGATCGCCTGAAGTTTAGATGGTCATGGATCGTTTTCACACTCTTTGGTAGTGCATTCCACATTTGTGCACCTAAGTAGGAGAAATTGGATGCATAGGTTGATTTGTATCTGAGTCCAATGTAGCTTGGATAGTGGAGGTTCAAATAGGTACGTGACGCTCTGGTTCTGTTTCAGGACGGAAGATCTATCAAGTCAACCACGTATCCTGGGGTTTCACCGTAGATAATCTTGTGGACTAAAGAGCAAATTTTAAAGGTAATGCATTCCTTGATAGGGAGCCAGTGCAGCTATCGAATAGTGTTTTGCCGAATATCAGCCTGGCAGCTGTGTTTTGGGCTGTCTGGAGTTTCTTCATAAGCTGTAATTTACATCCCACATATATTCCATTGCAGTAATCTGCGTGGCTCAGAACCATTGATTGTATCAAGTTACGGAATATTTCCCTTGGGAAATAAGGTCTAAGACGTTTAAGTTTCCACATGAAACATCTTCTTTATAAGAAATTAACTTGGCTCTCAAGTGTAAGATGGCTGTCAATAGTAACATCTAAGATTTTGAGTCTATCAGAAATAGGAAGAGAATAAACAGGAGTGTTTAGAGTTGTGGCTTTATAATTATTGTATGGGGATGAGAGGATAAGACAATGTGTTTTTTTTCGGTGTTTAGTTTCAGTTGAAATGAGTTAGCCCATGAATCCATGATGTTCAGACAGCGCATGATTTCATTGGAGATGAAGCCTTGCTTCAAGAGGGGTGGGGTTGTTGGGCAAACCTGCTTTTATTCTTAAAATTTACAGTTGCTTTTTCAACACTCAGCATAATGAAAAAAGTGCATTCAGACTTACAGTACATACTAGTCATCCTGAAATCCAGCCATGATTATAGTGAACCATTTTATTATAGTTAATGTTGTAACAGTGTATCTCCTATAGTAAGCAATTTTCAAGTCATAATTAACTTTGCTAAAATTAGAACTGCGAGTTGAGTCCCACGGGTTCAGGTTTCCTGTCTGTTGGGGCATGTTAGAGTCAGGTGAAGGTAACAAACTAGATTCTGGGGAAAGATGAAAAGTTGTTGCTACTATTGTGTGTGCTCCTCTCAGTAATAAGAAAAGTGCAGAGGAATTGTCTCAGAGGAAATAGCCCTCCAGTCCCTAAGGCATTCTGGGGGAATTCTGAGCAACTGTACAATGTATAATTTGCACAGAATTTCCCACCTCTGCAGAATGCGCAGAATTCTGCACTTGCTGTGCAAACTTCTTCCCAGATACCAGTATCAGTTACTCTCCTAAATCTCTCTCTCTCCTCCTGCCCTGCAGAGAATATGCGGCAAGAGGAACAGGGAGTGAACCACTGCACATCGAACCGATTCCTCCTCCTCTGCTGGTCTAGACCCAACTGTTCAGGGGTTGTACAGAGGCCTGCACAGTACACATGAACAGTCAGGTCTAGTCAAGCAGAGGTGGAAGAAGTGACCCAATGGTCAGACCTTCACTCCCTCCTCCTCTTGTCATCCAGTCTCTGCAGGGGAGGAGTAGAGACATTAAGGAGAGCAGCTGATGCTAGTGGCTGAGTCAAGTGTGTGTCAGGGGGATGAGAGGGGGCTGAGAATGATGAGTATGCCATAGGGATGGGGAGGGGTGGCAGCAGAGCAAGATGGGAATGTGCCATGGGGATGAGGATAGGACAGATCAAGCTAAGTGCCATGGGATTGGGGAAGGCAAAGAAAGTTGAGATTGCGTCATAGCCATAGGGATGGGGGTGGGGAAGATAAAGGTGAGAGTGTGCCACTGGTGTGGTGGGGGAACCAAACGAAGGTGTGTCATGGGGGATAGAGGAGGAGAGATATAATGAAAGCTGGGGAGGGGAGGAGGAAGAATGAGGTAAGGGTGTGTGTGCCGGGGGAGGAGGAAGAATAAGAGGTAGGGGAATGTGCCAGGGGGAAGGGGAGAATGAGAGGTGGGGGTAAACTGAATGTGGGAGAAGACTTTGGGAGCAGATGGGGGGGGGATCTTCTTGGGAAGTATAAGGAGAGGGAGCTACAGTTGGAATGAGAGGGTATTGGGGAGGCTGGAACCTATAGCCTGCAGAAAGAAAGAACAAGCGAGCATAACAGGCCTTATGATGGGGGAATTCTATGTAAAAACACTAGAAATAAGCTATGTAGAATTTTGCAGAATTGTAAAAACCTCTGTGAGAAATATTTTCAAAAATGTTGCACAAAATTCTCCCAGGAGTAGGTTTTGAGTATTTCTAGAGCAGCAAGGAGGAAAACTCTAGAGAAAAATGGAGCTCATAATGCTGTATTTTCAAGAACTTCACCAATTCTGTTCCTACAACAAAATGAGACCCTTCTCTTTCTACTGTTTTTCTTGATACCATATAATTTTAGCTGAGTAATTTCCCAGATTGGAAAAAGATGATGTTTAAGTGCAATAATTTACTTCAAAATTCCTATTGGTCAAATCAATGGTATACTTATGAACATTCCGTTTTCAAAATGGGTGTGGGGACTGCATGTGTGAATGACTTGCTCTTCCAAATACCTAGCTAGATTGACTCGTATTCCTTTAAAGCCAATGAACAGCAAGACAAAATGAAACATTAACGCTGGAAACTCATGTCTATGTTAGCAGTATGTCCTATATCCCCAGCATTCAACATGCAGCCTGTGGGCCAAATGCCTGTTCTTGAGGTATGTCCCACCTGACAATTCTGGAAAATCATCTATTTGTTCTCTTAGGCTTTCGTGACTGTTTATCAAGGTTCTTGTAGTTGTCTGAGTGGAACCACATCTGAGTTTGTTTCACCATCTTCAAGAGTTTAAATGTGACTGGACAGACACCAACTAATCCAGATTGAAAACCACTGTTCAAAAGCCAGCATACAGAACAGCCACACAGAATCACCCTGAAGAAAGTCACAGCAAGATGGCTAAAATGTCAGTCAAGCAAACTTGGACACAGCAGGGCTCATTTTCAAAGCACTATGGTACTTTTAGGGGAATTTTTGATAGAACGTCTAAATCAGAATTTGGACATTTTACAAAAATGTCCAAATTCTGAATAGGAAAAGAGGTCATTTTCTAAAAAGATAGACGTCTATCATTTTGTTTGAAAATGCTATGGACGTCTTGTGATGTGGATGTCCTTTTTTTGGTCCATTTTCGAACAAAAAACGTCCAAATGCAAAACATCCAAAAGAGAGGAGGAGTGGCTTAATGGTTAGTGCAGTGGGCTTTGATCCTGGCAACATGGGTTCAATTCCCACTGCTGCTCCTTGTGACTTTGGGCAAGTCAAATGCATAAGGGGCATTTTTGGATATGACATCTAAGTCTGAATTTGGACATGTTTTGTAAAACATCCAAAATCAGAATAGGAAAGGTCATTTTCTACAAAAAAAGTCTCTCTCTTCCTTTTGAAAATGCTGTTTGGAAATTTTTTTTTTGTGATTTGGACGTTTTATTTTTTGGTCCATTTTCAAACAAATACATCCAAATAAAAAATGTACAAAAGACACAAGAAAATCCACAATAAAGTGAAACAATTCACATGTTCTAAGTGTGGTAAAAGTTTTGGTTGTAATGTAAATCTCAAAGTGCATCAGAAAGTCCACACTGGAGAGAAACTATTAGCATGTATAGATCAGAAGGTAAACCTTACAATGTACCAGAGAATACACACAGGAGTGAAACCATTTACATGTCCTGAGTGTGGTAAAAGCTTTGGTTGGAAAGAAAGCCTCACATGGCATCAGAGAATCCACACAGGGATTAAACCATTTACATGCACTGAGGAGGTAAAAGCTTCAGTTGCATTGGGACAGGTAATTAGGAAATGTACACTCTTGCTATGAAGTATGGAAAAATAGCACTCTGATATTTAGATATATGTAATGAGACCTACTTTTCACCTATAGATCTGAATTCAAAGCCCAAATCTAATAATAAACAATAGACACAAGGCTCAGATGTTATAAAAAAAAAAAAAGCTTGGCATCAGGTAGAATAGTGGAAAAGTGACATCCCAAGAAAGCAATAGGGCATCCTTGGGGGCACTGCAGTGGACTTTATAAAATGCTCCCAGGTACACATTTCACCATTGCTCCCTTACCTTGTCTGCTGAGCCCCCCCAAAACCCACCCAAAACCTACTACCCCCAACTGCATACCACTACCATAGCCCTTACAGGTGAAGGGAGCACCAATATGTGGGTACAGTGGGTTTTGGAGGGCTCACAGTTTCCTCCACAAGTGTAACAAGTAGGGGGAGGTAGATGCCTGGGTCCACCTGTCTGCAGTGCACTGCACCCCTACTAGACTATTCCAGGGACCTGCATGCTATTCTAATGGACCTGAGTATAACATCTGAGGCTGGCAAGTAATATTTTTAATCACATTTTTGGGGGGTGGGAAGGGGATAATGACCACTGGGGGAGTAAGGGGAGGTGATCCCTGAGGCCCTCCAGAGGTCATCTGGTCATTCAGGGCACCTCTTGTGTGGAGTAGAGGAGTGGCCTAGTGGTTAGTGCAGCAGATTTTGATCCTGGGGAAGTGGGTTCAATTTCCACTGCAGCAATTTGTTATAAAAACAGGTCTAGCTCAAAACGTCTAAGTTTTAGTCTTGGACATTTTTGTTTTGTTCCATTATGGCTGAAAGACGTCTAAGTCTTAGGAACACCCAAGTCCCGCCTTGAACACACCCTTGGCACGCCCCCTTGAGATTTAGACGTCCTTCTGACAGACTTCAGAGAAAAACGTCTAAAAAGAGGTTTCGAAAATACTGATTTGGACGTTTTTGTGAGATAAACATCCAAATTCAGACTTATGTCACTTTTTGGACGTTTTTCTCTTTTGAAAATAAGCCTGCAGGTGTATCTAAGTGCTACTACTACTACTACTTAACATTTCTAGAGCGCTACTAGGGTTATGCAGCGCTGTACAGTTTAACAAAAGGGACAGTCCCTGCTCAAAAGAGCTTACAATCTAATGGACGAAATGTCAAGTGTCAAGTCTAGATTTCCTGAGTGGAGGTATGGTGGTTAGGTGTCAAAGGCGACATTGAAGAGGCGGGCTTTGAGCAAGGCTTTGAAGATGGGCAGGGAGGGGGCCTGGCGTATGGGCTCAGGGAGTTTATTCCAGGAATGGGGTGAGGCGAGGCATAAAGGGCGGAGCCTGGAGTTGGCGGTGGTGGAGAAGGGTACTGAGAGGAGGGATTTGTCTTGAGAGCAGAGGATACGGGTAGGGACATAAGGGGAGATAAGGGTAGAGAGGTAAGGAGGGGCTGCAGATCGAGTGCATTTGTAGGTTAATAGGAGAAGCTTGAACTGTATGTGGTACCTGATCGGAAGCCAGTGAAGTGACTTAAGGAGAGGGGTGATATGAGTATATCGGTCCAGGCGGAAGATAAGATGTGCAGCAGAGTTCTGAATGGACTGAAACGGGGATAGATGGCAAAATGGGAGGCCAGTGAGGAGTAGGTTGCAGTAGTCAAGGCAAGAGGTAATGAGAGAGTGGATGAGAGTTCGGGTGGTGTGCTCAGAGAGGAAAGGGCGAATTTTGCTAATGTTATAGAGGAAGAAGCGACAGGTCTTGGCAATCTGCTGGATATGCGCAGAGAAGGAGAGGGAGGAGTCGAAGATGACTCCAAGGTTGCGGGCAGATGAGACTGGAACGATGAGGGTGTTATCAACTGAGATAGAGAGTGGAGGGAGAGGAGAAGTGGGTTTGGGAGGGAAGACAATAAGCTCAGTCTTGGCCATGTTCAGTTTTTTTTTTTTTGTTACATTTGTACCCCGCGCTTTCCCACTCATGGCAGGCTCAATGCGGCTTACATGGGGCAATGGAGGGTTACGTGACTTGCCCAGTGTCACAAGGAGCTGCCTGTGCCTGAAGTGGGAATCGAACTCAGGTCCTCTGTTCCCCAGGACCAAAGTCCACCACTAGGCCACTCCTCCAGTTTCAAGTGGCGGTTGGACATCCAGGTAGCAATGTCAGATAAGCAGGCCGATACTTTGGTCTGGGTTTCTGCAGTGATGTCTGGTGTGGAGAGATAAAGCTGGGTGTCATCAGCATAAAGATGATATTGGAAACCAAGAAAGGAGATTAGAGAGCCCAGGGAAGAGGTGTAGATTGAAAAAAGAAGGGGTCCAAGGACAGATCCCTGAGGAACTCCAACAGAGAGCAGGATGGGGGTGGAGGAAGAACCATGAGAATGTACTCTGAAGGTACGGTGGGAGAGATAAGAGGAGAACCAGGAGAGGACAGAGCCCTGGAACCCAAAAGAGGACAGTGTGGCGAGAAGTAGGTTGTGACTGACAGTGTCAAAAGCGGCGGATAGGTCGAGGAGGATGAGGATGGAGTAGTGGCCTTTGGATTTGGCAAGGAACAGGTCATTGCAGACTTTAGATAGTGCCGTTTCTGTCGAGTGTAGGGGGCGAAAGCCGGATTGAAGCGGATCGAGGATGGCATGAGGAGAAAATCAAGGCAGCGGCTGTGAACAGCACATTCAAGTATCTTGGAGAGGAAGGGTAGGAGGGAAATGGAGCGGTAGTTGGAGGGACAGGTAGGGTCAAGTGATGGTTTTTTGAGGAGTGGTGTGACTACAGCATGTTTGAAGGTGTCAGGGACAGTTGCAGTGGAGAGAGAGAGGTTGAGGATATGACAGAGTGGGGGGGGGGGGGGGGGGTGGCAGTAGGAGTGATGGCGTTAAGTTGGTGGGGATGGGGTCTGAGGAACAGGTGGTGCATTTCGAGGAGGAGAGGAGATGGGTGGTTTCCTCTTCGGTGATATCAGGAAAAGAGAAGGAGACCTGGGTTGGTTGGTTGAGGGAGTGGGTTATAGGGTGAAGAGGAGATGGTTTGGTGGTGAACTCGAGGTTGATCTTCTGCACCTTGTCGCGGAAGTAGTCAGCCAGTGATTGGAGAGTGGGGGGTGGGGGGGGGGTGGGAGCGGAGGGCACTTTGAGGAGGGAGTTAAGGGTGGCGAAGAGACGACGAGGGTTAGAGCTGAGGGAATTAGTCAATTGGGTGTAATAGTCCTGTTTGGTGAGGAATAGGGAGGACTGGAAGCAGGATAGCATGAATTTGAAATGAATGAAATCAGTATGGGTGCGAGATTTCCTCCAGAGGTGTTCAGCTGATCAGGCGCAGGAGCGAAGGTATCGGGTGCAAGGGGTCAGCCAGGGCTGGGGATTAGTACGCCTTGTGGGACGGGAGATGGACGGTGCAAGGGCATCCAGAGCAGAGGAGAGAGTAGCATTGTATGTGGAGACAGCCTTGTCTACAGACTCAGAGGACATGATGGAAGGGAGGATATCAGAGATCCTAGAGGATAAGGTGGGAGGGTCAACAGCTTGGAGATTCCTGGAAGTAGTGGTTAGTGTTGGGCGGGACTGAGGGGGAGGGTGATGAAGTGTGAAGGTGATCAGGTGGTGGTCAGAGAGAGGAAGAGCTGAGGCGCAGAAATTAGAGGGTGAGCAGGTAGAAGAGAGGATGAGGTCAAGACAGTGGCCAGATTGGTGAGTAGGGGTGGTGGAGCTCAGTTGGAGGTTGAAGGAGGAGGTTAGAGTGAGGAACTGAGAAGCGTATGAGTCGGATGGGTTATCAGTGTGTATGTTAAAGTCACCAAGAATGAGGGATGGGGATGAGGGCTCAAGAAAAACGGAGAGCCAGGCATCGAAGTCGGTAAGGAAGGAAGGGAGGGACTTATCAGGGGGGCAGTAAATGACTGCAACTCTGTGGCAGCGGGTAGAATAGACGAATGGAGTGGACTTCAAAGGATGAGAAGCAGTGAGACTGCGGTAGGAGGAGAGGTTGAAAACTGCAGGAGGGCGAAAGTAGTAGCCCGACGCCGCCACCGCGGCCAACTGGGCGGGGAGAATGGGAGAAAGATAACCTCCGTGGCAAAGGGCCGCGACTGAGGCAGAGTCGTCAGGGGTGAGCCAGGTTTCAGATAGGGCGAGCAGTTAAAGGGAATGGGAGATGAAGAGATCATGGGTGAAGAAAAGTTTGTTGCAGACCGAGCGTGCATTCCACAGGGCGCATGAGAAGGGGAGGGAGGAGGGGGGAGGAGTGGAATAGAGATGAGATTGGAGATATCGCAGAAACGTTTGCAAGGATGAGACGAGGACAGGTGTGGGGGACCTGGGTTGGGGTTGATGTCTCCCACGGATAGCAGGAGAAGGAGCAAGAGAGTGCAGAGGAGGGTGGGGGAGGTAGGGCGACGAAGGCGAGTGGAGGAGTGGCCTAGTGGTTAGGGTGGTGGACTTTGGTCCTGGGAAACTGAGGAACTGAGTTCAATTCCCGGTACAGGCAGCTCCTTGTGACTGAGCAAGTCACTTAACCCTCCATTGCCCCATGTAAGCCGCACTGAGCCTGCCATGAGTGGGAAAGCGTGGGGTACAAATGTAACAAATTAAAAAAAAAAAGACGGGATAAGCTTAGGAGGAATGGGGAAGGGTTCATGGCAGGAAGGAGGTGTTGAAGGTTGAGAGCTAGGAAGGAGGAGGAGGACAGTAGGGATGGTGAGGTGGTGGGGGACATGGGTGGGTAGGGTATTGCAGTAATGAGCAGGACGGGAGAGGACATGGATGGGCAGTGAGTTCGTGCGGTATACAGCAGTGGGAGGGGGAAAAGATTAGGTAGGGACAGGGCAAGGAAGAGAATGTGTATGGGGGCCATAAGTAGTGACTGAGGTGTTACAGGTGCCTATGTAGTGGCTGAGGTGTTAAGCAACAGGTAGGGCAGGAAAGCCGGACTGGAGGCTTAAAACTGGAACAGCAGGCAATGATTTGGAATAGGAGGTGGGTAGGCTGGTGGGTAGGCAGGGTGAGCAGTCAGTCAGGAGGGTGATGGGCGGGGAGGCAGGTAGGTATTTGTGCAGGCTGGGAGGCAGGCAGGTTGTTGATGGGCAGACAAACAGGCAAGTTGAGGGGCTGACAAGCAGGCAGGTTGGTTGATTGGCTAGCAGGAGCAGACGGACTAGAATGAGCTGGATCAGGCGGACTGGAAGAAGCTGGAGCAGATGGACTGGAACGAGTAGGATCAGGTGGACTGGAGCATGCAGGGAGAAGCTGGATCAGGCGGACTGGAACAAGCTGGAGCAGATGGACTGGAACAAGCAGGGAGAAGCTGGATCAGGCGGACTGGAACAGGCTGGAGCAGATGGACTGGAACAAGCAGGGAGAAGCTGGATCAGGCGGACTGGAACAAGCTGGGGCAGATGGACTGGAACAAGCAGGGAGAAGCTGGATCAGGCGGACTGGAACAAGCTGGGGCAGATGGACTGGAACAAGCAGGGAGAAGCTGGATCAGGCGGACTGGAACAAGCTGGAGCAAATGGACTGGAACAAGCAGGGAGAAGCTGGATCAGGCGGACTGGGACAAGCTGGAGCAAATGGACTGGAACAAGCAGGGAGAAGCTGGATCAGGCGGACTGGGACAAGCTGGAGCGGATGGACTGGAACAAGCAGGGAGAAGCTGGATCAGGCGGACTGGAACAGGCTGGAGTAGATGAACTAGAACAAGTAGGGAGAAGGTGGATCAAGCTGGAGCAGATGGACTGGAACAAGCAGGGAGAAGCTGGATCAGGCTGGAGCAGGTGGACTGGTTGGAGTATCTCATGCTAATATTTCTTTGGTCCTTTGGAGCTATATAAGGATGTACAGAATCAATATCTTTAGGGCATATTAATTCTTCAACCTGTTATATTTGGTGTTTTTAGAGCGTCAGAGCAGCCCCTCGATCGCTCGCCCTGTCCGGAGGATCAGCAACCTTCCCAGGTGGGGGCAGTCCACTGCCCGTGCTCCACGTCGCTCGGTCCGGGGTTCGCACCACGAGGCCGCGGGTGAGCTCTCTCTCTCTCCACCTGAGTTACCGGTGGTGCTGCTGCTGTTGTTGTTCCTGAGCGCCTCAGAGGACACTGGAGGGCTCGGGCTCAGCGGTCCTCGCCCAGATTCCCTCCTCTCCGATCTGATTCGGCCCCGGGCAGTTCCTGCGAGGGAGTGCGATGGCTGTGCGCGAGCTCCTGGACTCAGCAGACTCGGCGCCTGGGTAGCTGTGGTCACAGCGTGAGGCCGACCCGTGTCTCTGGCTTTCCTGGGGGGGACCGCACTGTAGTGGGAGCGCTGGAGAATCGATCCTAAGACCCGTTCACAGCGGAGCTCCTTGCAGTGCGTCCTACCAGTCGGCCACCTGTTTCTTGTCAATGAGCCCCAGCACCACCCAAACAGCTGCAAAAACTCAGATAATATATTATCTATTGCTAGATTCTCTGGGGCAAGGCTGCACAAACAGACCTAAGTAAAACTAGATTGATATCTCCACAGCGTCAGATGGAACAAAAGGATGGGTTTTATATGCACAGCAAGACAAACAGATGTGCGTGCAACTTGATTGCCCTCCTTATTGTATTAGGCAGGAGGAGGGATGGGTTTATGTGCAAGTGTAGCTGCTCTGGAGATCTGCAGACACAGCCAAGCCAATAGAGAAGACAGCAGGACCCAGCCAGGCATTTGCTGTATAACATTCAGAAGAAGCAAAGCTATGTGGTGCAGCTCAGCTCCACTCCGCTCAGCAATGACTACTGCAATGTCAAAGTTCCCACAGCCAGGCCCACACAACAGTTCAGAGACCAGCAGTACAGCCATAGGGCTCATGAACTCATGCAGAGTGCCATGGACCACCCCATACACCAGCCCAGTGAGAAGCAACATAACGGGTCAAACAGACTTGGGATATTCATATTGAGCAAGTGGTGGGAAAGCAGCAGGATGGACATGAGAACTAGGAGGAAAGGAGAGAGACTTCAGGTGCGGAATGAAAAACTACTATTAATGATGTACTCAGGCCAAGGAACAACATATTTTTGAATAGCTAATAGGCTACACTTGACTATTTGTATCAACAAAAAAATGATGCACCCACACACATATGAATTTCTGCTCATGAGGCCCACTAATGAAAAAACTTAGATACTCCACTGTTTTATATGGTTTAACCTTCTTTGCCCAGTGGTGTAATGATTCACATTGAATCCATTACAGTCAGTACTTTAAAGCAGTTTTTCCTAACCAGTGTTTCATGGCATACTGTTCTGCCTTCAGAATTGATCAGACATGCCATGGAAAAAAGCCATCACTGCCCGATACTCAGATCTAGACCAGCATATGTGCTCTGCTCTTCACCTCTCGGCAACAATAGACACCACTGGTAGCTCTTAAATGTGCAGGGCCTCCTTTCTCAGCATATGTATAGTCATATATGCCGCTCTTCTTCCTAGATATAGTATAAGCCCTAGAGTATGGTAATTAACAGGCAGCATTAAGGCACAGGTAAGAAGGTCCTACCTTGTGCAGCACATACACTGCATATAATACTTCTTCCTCTTCCCCTTCTTTTCAGCCCTTCTAGCTTTGGGTAGGGCTTTCATTGCTTCCATAGCTTTTATTTTGGTAAAATAAGTCCTTTTCCATGTTCACACTGCAAGTTTCACAAAGGTTGGTGTACCACAACACTTTTGAACATATCGGTGAGCCATTGAAAAGATTAGGAAAAACTACCTCAAAGAACATTATTCTAGTGGTTGAAGTGCATATCCCTCCTTTTCCTGGCATTGGAACCTAACATCTTAGCAATTATTTGACTAATACTAGACTAGGAAGGATGAAATTTACTTTGAGGCTCCTTAGAAACAGAGAAAGGTTTGACACACGTAAACCATATAGTCTATCCAGTCTACTCATCTATACCAACTGCTAAACTCTATAATCGCTTCCTCTCCCTTAGAGATCCTCTGTGCTTGTCCCATCCTGTTCAGTACCCATATTGTTTTAATGATTCCCACAATACATAAAACCTCCCTTATAACTATCCAGGCAAGCTGAGCTGCAGAAAACTCTCATAATTAGCCTATATAGCTATGCAGGTACTGGCATAGAATATCGGCGGTACCCAGATAAATTATAGCAACTGCCAAAGAACCAAGGGCCCGATATTCAGTGCTATTTAACCAGCCAGGAATGTCTCCTGGCCGGTTAAATAGCGCTTAGTTGATTGACTAAGTGCTAATATTCAGTATGAGATAGCCGGTTATCTCCTTGAATTTTAGTGCTTAGCATATAGGACTAGATACAATATATCACGCCCCAAAAAATTGGTGCCGAAATGAAATACACCTATTCTATAAAGTATGCCTAAATTTAGGAATACTTTATAGAATAAGCCTAAATTTCTGCGCAATTTATAAACTACATCGAGTGCCCATCTGCATAACTAAATTTAGTCGCAGGCAGTTACACCAAGTAAAACTTGGTGTAAATGCTGATGTCTAAATTATGCTCAGACAGGGTGTATTCTATAACAATGCACATAGACTTTAGAAACACTCATGACCCGTACATTCCACGCCCATGGCCATGCCCCCTTCTCAACTATGTGACTTAGAATTTACACGCATCACTTTACTGAATATGCTTAGGGCCATGTTTACCAAGGCGCGCTAGGTTTTTTAACGCGCCTACAATTAACGCGCACGCTAAATGTGTAGGCACCTATAGGGATATTGTAGGTACGTACACAATTAACGTGCGTTAAAAATGCTAACGTGCCAATAACGCAGCTTAGTAAACAGGGCCCTAGACTGCTCTGAGTGTAAATTCTAATTAACACCAATTAGTGTCAATAATTGCTTGTTAAATGGCAATTATTGTCAATGATTGTGTTGTTAAGTAATTAATTTGTGCATGCAAATCCAAAATTTGTGGCACTTACCTGGCAGTAAACGGCAGTTGACGCGTGCTGCATGCCTACTGCCCAGGTAGTACGTAAGACCTTACTGCTAAGTCCCTTTTTTCAGGACACGGCAAAAACTGGCCTGGCGCGCGCCCAAAAGATGAGTTCACACTGCTGCAGGACACTTTTTGCTGCGGCTTAGTAAAAGGGCCCTATAGCCAGTTAAGTTAGAGTCGGTCAAAAAAAAAAACAGATATTCAATGCTGGTCACCGGAAACGGCCCAGTATTGAATATCTCGGATTAGTGCCACCGGCGGCAGCTAACCACACTGCCTGCCACGGGCTGAGTATCAGGGTACAGATACTCAGTACTACTATCTGGGTATGACCCAGTACTGAATATATGAACCTAGAAACATGTGATGCTGCCAGTATTTGAAAAAACGTTTGACTGCTGTACTGCTCAATATCAACTGGATTATTTATATAGTATCATCACAGTTTGTGGCAGTATAGATTTCTTTCACATTTTCACAATATTCCATCTTGAAGAATTCAAACGTTCTAGTATATGGAGTCTAAGTAACTTGCTCAAGATGACACATGGAGTGATGGATGGATGATATAAACATGGAACACCAGGGTTCTCAAGTTCTGCTCTCTAATTAACCCCAAATTTACACTGCAAACCTGAAAAATTAGAGCACTTACACTTGACTGATTCAAAACAGAAGGAGCTGTTTTGGGGCGCCGAGGTTTTGAAGATGTAGGCCGTGAAGAAGACCTCGAAACAGGTGAGGCAGACTTAGAAAAACTTCTTCGACTATGTAAAGCTGAAGAGTCTTGTGCATCAAGGCTGTACTTCTTCAGAAATTCATGATATCTGAGATTTCCAAAATCATTGATGGGCATTGTATTCCATAAGTTTTCAAACTAATGAAGAAGAATGAAAAATGTACTTGAGTGAGTGTCAATAGCAATCCATCATCCTACTGTACATGAGAATAAACTACATCAGTACCTATTATTAACAAACCTTCCAATAAATTTATGGAAGTTTAGTTATTTTTGAGAAATTCAGGCAAAGCTAGATCACGATGCATTTTGGAAACAATGTATGTCATTTTAAAAGGCTTGCATGGTATTTGAACAAATAAACGCTCTGTTATCTAAATAGTGTTATAGAAAAGCCATTACTTAAACGTGTAGATCTGCAGCATGCAATTTTGAAAGGGGCATGTTGTGGGCAGGACCAAAAAATGTACATGTATTTCTGATTTTGAAATAGCAATACACACACAATAATAATAATAATAATAATAATAAAAAGAAAATTGATGTTGACATAGCAAATGTGTCAGCTGTCTATTTGGGGTTTGCACGAATTACTGAGGAGGTAATTATGCTTACCTCTCTGAATAAAATCCACCTAAAAAATCCACATACTAAAGGTTTTTTGGTAACTCATCTCCTTAATTGGCTCATTCTGGATGTTCTATATTGAAAAATCTGGCACTTATGAATTTTATTTATTTATTTCATTCTGTCAAAGGATCTGAAATGCTGCCCTTTAAATTAATATAACAATATACAGTATACTAGTATAAAAGGCCCGTTTCGGTAGGCAATGAAACGGGCGCTAGCAAGGTAATCCCCCCCCCCCCCCGCAGCGTCCTTCCTGTCTCCCCTGCCCCCCCCTGCAGCCACCAATCTGGTCTCAGGACCCCCTCCCCACCAACCCTCCTCGGCCCCTGCAGCCACGCATGTGCAGCGGCCCTCCTCTCTCCCCTGCTCCCCCTGCAGCCACCCATGTCCAGCGACTCTCCTCTCCCCCTGCCCCCCCCCGCAGCCACCCATGTCCACCAACCCTCCTCTTCCCCTGCAGCTACCCATGTCCAGTGACCCTCCTCTCCCTTGCCCCCCTGCAGCCACCCATGTCCAACAACCCTCCTCTCCTTTCCCCTTGCCCCCCCTGTAGCCACCCATGTCCAGCGACCCACCTATCTCCCCTGCCGCCCCTGCAGCCACCCATGTCCAGTGACTCTCCTCTCCTCCTGCCCCCCTGCAGCGTCCCTTCTGTCTCCCCTGCAGCCACCCATCTGGTCTCAGGACCCCCTCCCCACTTCCCTCTTCCCTGCCCCCCCCACAGCCATCCATGTCCAGCGACCCTCCTCTCCCCCTGCAGCCACCCATATCCAGCGACCCTCCCCTCCCCCTGCCCCCCTCCAGCCACCCATGTCCAGCGACCCTCCCCTCCCCCCTCGGCGCATCACCCAAACCCCTACCTCCCCGAGCGCATCACCCAAGCCCCTACCCCCCTCGGGCACATCAACCCCCTCGCCACCTGCAGCCGCCAATACTAACGCTGTCCGGCCGCTGCTGCGTCTCCTGTTGAGCAGCAGCGGCCGGTACAAAAAGAAAAAAGCCAAAAATAGATTTTAAACCTGAAACACGGCTCCGTAGACAGCCATCTGGCATTGGCTGTCATCTCTGCAGCCGCTCCTCCTCTCCCCTCTGACGTCGCTGCGCTCCTCCGGGGTCTTCCTGCCGGGGCAGTGACGTGGAGGGGAGAGAAGGAGCGGCTGCAGTGACGACAGCCAATGCCAGATGGCTGTCTATGGAGCAGCGTTTCAGGTTAAAAATCTTTTTTTGGCTTTTTTCTTTTTGTACCGGCCGCTGCTGCTCCACAGGAGAAGCAGCAGCAGCCGGACAGCGTTAGTATTGGCGGCTGCGGGTGGCAAGGGAGTTGATGTGCCCAAGAGGGGGGGTAGGGGCTTTGGTGATGCGCCGGGGGGGAGGGGCTTGGGTGATGCGTCGAGGGGGGGTAGGGGCTTGGGTGCTGCGCCGGGGCGGAGGAGCTTGGGTGTTGCGCCGAGGGGGGGCACTGAGAGCTGATTGGTAGGCGGAGCGTGTTTCCCTACTCCTCCCCCTGCCTGGCTCGCGGTTTTGCAAGGCAGGGGCTTGGGTGTTGCGCCGAGGGAGGGGCACTGACAGCTGTTTCCCAGGCAGGGGGAGGAGTAGGGAAACACCCCTTGCCTTGGAATCAGCTGTCAGTGACATCACTGAGGTCAGTGCATTCTAAACTGCCTAGCAGACCACCTCCGAGGGAGCCACGGTACCAGGCACATTAGAACGTTGGAGGTGAGAATTATTATATAGGATGAGGCCGCAAGCATTTCTTGGCTTGCTAAACTTCTAGGGCCCCATATTCAGACCACGAAAGTTAGCCAGGCTAACTCCCATGGTTGGAGCCTAGTGACTGGAATTGAATATCCAGTTTATTTTTGGCCAGTTCAAACTTAACTTAAGCCAATATTCAGCACTGGCCGGTTAAGTTTGAACCAGTCAAAGATAGGCCTGGTATTCATGCGGCCAAAGATCGCCACCAAACTTGCAATGAAAATCAGCAGATAGCTAGTTATATCTCGCGATATAACTGGCTAGCCATGAATTTTCAGTGGGTCATGGCCAACTGTGTCCCCTAGAAAATTCGCGGATAGCCAGTTATGGGGCATTTTACTGGCCAGGTGCTGATTCTGAACAGTTAAATGCTATTGAATATCGGGGGCTAGAGTTTATAGACTATTGGGCTCATTTTCGAAAAAGAGGACATCCATCTTTCAACATAAATCGGAAGATGGACATCCTTCTCCCAGGGACATCCAAATTGATATAATCGAAGCTCGATTTAGGACGTCTTCAACTACTCCGTCGCAAGGACGGCCAAAGTTCAAAGGGGCATGTCGGAGGCGTAGTGAAGGCGGGACTTAGGCGCGCCTAACACTTGGACGTCCTTGACCCATAATTGAAAAAAACAAGGACGTCCCTGACGAGCACTTGGACGTTTTCACCCGGATCTCTTTTTCTTAAGACTAAGGCACAAAAAGGTGCCCGAAATGACCATGAGGCATATTTTCAAAGCACTTAGCCTCCCAAAGTTCCATAGAAACCTATGGAACTTAGCCTCCCAAAGTGCTTTGAAAATATGCCTCCATATGACCACCGAAGGGAATCTGGGATGACCTCCCCTTACTCCTCCAGTGGTCACTAACCCCCTCCCACCCTCAAAAAACATCTTTAAAAATATGTTGTGCCAGCCTCTATGCCAGCCTCAGATGTCATACTCAGGTCCATGACAGCAGTATGCAGGTCCCTGGAGCAATTTTAGTGGGTGCAGTGCACTTCAGACAGGTGGACCCAGCCCCATCCCCCCCACCTGATACGTTTGTGGAGGAAACAGCGAGCCCTCCAAAACCCACCACAAACCCACTATACCCACATTTGGTGCTCCCCTTCACCCGTAAGGGCTATGGTAGTAGTATACAGTTGGGGGTAGTGGGTTTTGGGGGGCTCAGTACACAAGGTAAGGGAGATATGTACCTGGGAGCAATTTTTGAAGTCCACTGCAGTGCCCCCTAGGGTGCCCGGTTGGTGTCCTGGCATGTCAGGGGGACCAGTGCACTACAAATGCTGGCTCCTCCCATGACCAAATGGCTTGAATTTGGTCATTTTTTGGACGTCTTTGGTTTTGAAAATCGCCGAAAATCAGAAATGTCCATGTCTAGGGACGTCCAAATCTAGGGACGTCCAAATTTAAGGATTTGTATGTCCCTGACGGTATTCTCGAAACAAAAGATGGACGTCCATCGTGTTTCAAAAATACGGGTTTCCCCGTCCCTGGATTTGGATGTTTTGCAAGGACGTCCAAATCGCAACTTGGACGTCCCTTTCGAAAATGCCCCTCTATATGACAAAGTTTGATCTACTGCATGATTCACAACATAGCTTTAGATCACATAGTACTCTACTGTTAGAGATGGTTACAGAAATTAAGAAGTTTTTAAGTAGAGGAATGCAGATGATTCTGTGGCAATTTGATATTTAAGCTGCTTTTGATGCAGTGGATCACGAACAACTGTTGGTTAGATTGAGTCAGTTGGTATAGATGGGAAAGTTTTAAGCTGGTTTGGAGAATTCTTGCAGAAAAGATTGTATAGGGTAAGGAAAGGTTCCAATTTATCTTTGGAATGGAGAACTAATTGTGGGTGCCACAGGGCTCCCCACTTTCACCATCTCTGTTCAACATTTATCTGAGTAACATGGGCTGTATATTGTCAACATTTGGTGTTAGGATTTTTTCATATACAGACGATATTATTCTGCTATGTACAGCCTTAGGTAAAACTGATGATACAATGTATTTTTTGAAGGAAATTATCAAAGATGGTGAGTTAGGCTAAAGAAAACTTTTTGAAGTTGACTAGATTGAAGACAAAATTAAAATGGTTTGGAGCATATGAGACATTACCAATCTCATATGGATTCATGAGAAAAGTTTCAAATTGAAGAACATTCTTTAGTACTTGGAGTAATTAGTGATTCAAACCTCTTTCAAATTACAATTAAAATCCTTAACAAAAACTTTTTTTTTAGGCTAAGATAATTGAGGGCAATACATTCCATGTTACATCCATATAGTTTTAGAATTGTGGCACAAGCCATCCATATTCCATACTTGGATTACTGCAGTTCATGTAAGCTAGTTAAGAGATTGCAATTTCTACAGAATACGGCAACGAGACATCTATGGATTGGGTAAATATGAGAAAACTACTCTGCTATTGTATGATTTACATTGGCTTAATGTTAACTCTAGGATACAATTTAAGTTGGCTTGCTTATGCATAAATTGTTATAAGGGACAATTCCAAGCAATTGGTTCATTATCTTGAATTTTCCTCATCTTTTTGTATGGCTCGAAAGGAATATTGTTTAAAGCTCAACTATCCGTCTGTTAGAAAGATTCAGAAAAAAATCCTAAAAAATCCATGAAGATGCAATCTCTCAGATCTACAGAAAAAAAGCAGACTGAGGAACCTGCACTTGCTCGTCAGGTGGGAAGATACCCATGCATGCACGGTGGGACTCTGCTAGAATTTTCTCTTTGCTACATACGTTAGGCAGCATCTGCACTGGGCTTCATCAGATGATGTCACCCAGATGTCAGAATATAATGGCCTGTTTGTCCTCTGAGAAACTTTGTGCCCTGGTATGACAGTGTCCCATTGGTTATTTTCCCTCCACCAGGTCTCAGAGATGCCTATTATATCTATCTTTTCATTTAGTGCCATATAAGAATATTTCTTGGGCTTCTGGCATTTGCATACAGATATTTCAGACAATGTTTGTCACTCCCATTTACAACTTGCTCAGCAGTTGACAGTGATAATCTGCAATCTTTATAATCTGCCTGCTCTGTATTTGAAGACACCTGGTTTACTATGGCAACTTTAAAAATCTGTCTGCTCTGTATTTAAAGATACGTGGAGGCATATTTTCAGAGCACTAATATTTACAAAGTTATGTGGAGGGGCATAATCGAACGGAAACGCCTATCTCCATGGGCATTTATCTCCGAGAACGAGTCCGTGAAGGGGCGGGCCGAACCGTATTTTCAAAAAAATGGACGTTTTTTTTTTAGCGATAATGGAAACTAAAAACGCCCAGCTCAAAAACGTCCTAGTCCGAGCCATTTGGTCTTGGGAGGGGCCAGGATTTGTAGTACACTCGCCCCCCTGATATGCCAGGACACCAACTGGGCACCCTAGGTCAGTGCGGTGGACTTTAGAAAAAGCTCCCACATGCATAGCTCCCTTACCACGGGTGCTGAGCTCCCAACCCCCCTCCCCCAAAACCCACTACCCACAAATGTACAACACTACCATAGCTTTGAGGGGTGAAGGGGGCACCTACATGTGGGTACAGTGGGTTTTGGAAGCCTCCCATTTACCAGCACAAGTGTTACAGGTGGGGTGGGGGGGGGGGCCTGGGGCCACCTGGCTGAAGTGCACTGCGGTACCCACTAAAAGTGCTCCAGGGACCTGCATACACGCAGGCCTCTAGGACTTGTTGCTGCTGTATAACATTGGCACACCAGTTGACACCTGAAGACTAATCTCTCCGAAAACGTCCTTTATTGGAATAACCGCGTTTACTCACAATTAACTGCAGATCAGAGGTTGTGCCCCACTGGCAACGAGTTTCCCTAGTACTGAGATGAGCAGTAGGTCAGAGCTGGCAGAATGCTGTACAATGCCCTCTTTCAGCCACATTCAAGGTAAGAACTAAGTTCTGTAACGTGGCTAACACAGGAAAGGGAACTAAAACTGGCTTACAAAAATGGCCTCTACCGCATGGACTACAACAGGAAACACAACAGGGCACACTCTGACCCAGTAGGCAGGGGGAAAAGCACCATGGGAGAAGAGCCTACCAACTACCAACATCGTGAGACTGTAACACAAGCTAATGAAATCACGGAGCCCAATACCCTACACCCACCACAATGCAATGCTGATGTGACCCTGTACTGCACCCGAGAGCCACATCTGACCCAGGGAAAGGCTGTGACAGGATCGAACACATTCTGCTGTCATGGAGGTGGGTACGGCATTTGAGGCTGGCATAGAGGCTGGAAAAAAATTTCTAAAGTGGGGTTTTTTTGGTGGGAGGGGGTTAGTGACCACTGGGGGAATCCGGGGAGGTCATCCCCGATTCCCTCCAGTGGTCATCTGGGCAGTTGGGGCACTTTTTTGGGAGTTGTTCGTGAAAAAAAAGGGTGAAAAAAAAAGTGACCCAAAATCACGGTATAAACGCCTTTTTTTTTTCGATTATCAGCTAAAGACGCCCATCTCTCCTCGGCTGATAACCACGCCCCAATTCTGCCTCCACCACGCCTCCGTCAACTTTATTCGTTTCCGCGACAGAGTGCAGTCGGAAACGCCCAAAATCGGCTTTCGATTATACCGATTTGGGCGCCTTTGCGAGATAAACGTCTATCTCCCAATTTAGGTCGCACTACAGGCGTTTTTCTCTTTCGAAAATAAGCTGGATAGTAACCTACAGAACGTTGAAGTCTAACTGCTTTGAAAATGCGCCCCTGGTCTACTATGGTCTTTAATGCAACCTCGCTGTCAAGATGTCCTAGCTTCCCTGTTTGGGTGACATCTTTTAAATATACCTTGTTCCAAAACATGCACTTTTGAGCAACTGTCAGCCTTCCCCCAGTTTCTAGTTTAAAAGCTGCTCTATGTCCTTTTTAAATGTTGATGCCAGCAGCCTGGTTCCATCTTGGTTAAGGTGGAGCCCATCTTTCCGGAATAGGCTCCCTCTTCCTCAGAACAATGCCCAGTTCCTAACAAATCCAAAACCCTCCTCCCTACACCATCATCTCATCCACGCATTGAGACTCCAAAGCTTTGCCTGTGTGTAAAATGAGGAGCACTTCTGAAAATGCTACCCGGGAGGTTCTGGATTTCAGATTTCTACCTAAGAGTCTAAATTTGGCTTCCAGAACCTCCTTCCCACGTTTTCCTATGTCATTGGTACCCACATGTACCAAAACAGCAGTCTCCTCCCCAGCACTGTCTAAAATCTTATCTAGGTGACGCATGAGGTCCACCATCTTCGCACCAGGTAGCCAAGTGACCATGTGATTCTCACATCCAGCAGTCACCCAGCTGTCTAAATGCTTTTTAGGCTTGAGCTGATGTCGAGCATCAGGATGCCTCAGTAGCGATAAGTAGGATGTTGAATCCTCATGCCTCCTCGGTGTCGTGTCCAAAGTAGGGCAGTCAGAGGTAATCAAAGCAGCCATCGGGACCAATGCCGACATTGATGGATCCAACTTAATGTGAAAAGCCTTTTCACGCTGGACGTCTCTGGCTCTCTGGGCCCTTTCCTGCTTGCACAAGCAAAGGACACAAGAATAAGTGTTGTGGTCTGGCTTCAAACACTGGATACTCCAACTATGGGTATCAGTCCAAGAGATGACCCTGTTACATTTGGAACAGCACTTGAAGCCACTGATAACCTTCTGAGACATGAAGGAAAAACTAGCGATGCAAAATCAAATGGCTCAATAGTGAGGAGAGAAAAAAGCCACTCACCCTTGAAAATGTCAGTGCCACCTGGTCACAGCTCAGGCAGCTGGCTCTGCTGAAACAGTGGTGTCAGTTCTTTAGGCATCCTGCAATTTGTTCAAGGAACTCTGGAGAGATGTTAAGTTTAATCTCCTCTTGCACTAGGTCAAATTTGCTCTTAGAGTGTTAGGGACAGGGCGCCTGGTTGGAGTAACAGATAGCCCTTGCTGAAACCTTCTTCTCTTCACTATACAAGCCAGCAGTCTTCTGTAGCTTCTGATACTTGTCCCTTAGTCTTTCTGTACCTTGCCTAAATGCTCTTGGATGCTAGCTCATGAGGATCTAGCAAGGTTGTACTCTTTCCTGGGTATCTGCTGAAGGTTTGTCAGGGAGCTTCTCCCTTAAAGCTAGGGTCAGAGGTGGGAGATAGGACTTAAGTGTCACAACTGTCAGGAATGGTGAGTCCTTGGACCAAAGCCGGAGCTTTGGCAGACAAATCACCTGGGCTGGCACAGGCAGGAATTAGAACAGACTGGACTAGGATAAGCTAACAGACTCAACAAGGCAGGACAGATGTAACTAAACACAATGGACTAAACAAGGACCAGATCCAGACGAGGCAAGGAAAATAGGGCAAAGGGGCCAGAACTGGAACCCAGACAGGACAAGGCAAGACTCAGAACTGGATTAAAACTGGGACTGGGACCCAGAAATGCAAGACAAGGCAAACCACGGAAGTAGATTAAAACTGGGTCCAGAAAAGGGCAAGGCAAGGACTGGATCTGGACAGGACTAGACTGAAAGAGACAAAACAAAGCACACCTAGACAGGCAAGACTGGGTAGGAGCTAGGCAACAAGAATAACAGAAACAAGACAATAAACAAGGCAGGGACAGGATTCAGGATTCTCGAACAGGCTTGGCTAGAACAGGATTCAGGATTCTCAAACAGGATTCAGGATTCTCAAACAGGCTTGGCTGGAACAGGATTCAGGATTCTCAAACAGGATTGGCTGGAACAGGATTCAGGATTCTCAAACAGGATTGGCTGGAAAAGGATTCAGGATTCTCAAACAGGATTCAGGATTCCGGAACAGGCTTGGCTTGACTGGAACAGGATCCTGGAATAGGCTTGGCTGGAACAGGATTCTGGAACAGGCTTGGCCTGACTTGAACAGGATTCTGGAACAGGCTTGGCTTGGCTGGAACAGGATTCTGGAACAGACTTGGCTTGGCTGAAACAGGATTCTGGAACAGGCCTGGCTTGACTGGAATGGGATTCTGAACAGGACTTGGCTTGACAGGGAACAGGATGCTGAAAGGGACTTGGCTTGACAGGGAACAGGAACAGAACTAACTCAAACACAGAACAGGGAATACAGAAACAGAGCTTGGCTAAACACAGAGCTTAACGATAGCAAGAGTCAAAAGCAGGGCTAGACTAAAAGCAGGAGCCAAGGGTAGTGTCAAACAGATACTGACACCAGGGGTAGGGTGTGGCTCTAGAGCCAGGCTTTCAGGATCAAGGTTCAAAAGCAAACACACAAACAAAGCAAAGCCTTGAAACACAAGACTAAAAGAAATACAGAACAGACCTTCATGAGCCAGATTCTCAGGAACAAAGCCAAGCAGGGAAATGATCTAAACAGGTAACACAAGATTAAGAGACCTCTTGCAAAGGCAACATAAGAAAGCTCCCTAGGTCCTTATAAAGGAGTAGGCTGATGATGTCACAAGTAGGAAATGAAGCAGAAGCAGGGAGACCAAAGTGAGACTTGGCTTCAGGGACACCAAAGTGAGGCTTGGCTAACAGGAAGAACAACAATAGGGGAAAAAGCAGACTGGAGAGGTCACAGAGCTAGACACAGAGAAACAGTAGGTCTGAACATAAGGGCATGGCAACAACTGTGACACTAAGACACTTATGGGTGCATAGGATTGCACTAAATAGTCAGAGGGATGGGTCTGCTGCCACCAGACCCATCCCACTGATTATCATATACACTCTCCAATTTCTAGAGCTTTCCAGGGGATTCCAAACTGTTCTGCGCAGTTCTATCCCCTTCTGGAAAAATCTGGTTACTCTCTAACAGATAGCAGGAAGCACAAAGTTCAGCTAAAGGCTACTGCTAAGACAAACCCAAAGGGCTGCCACTCTTCTGCTGATGTACTGTAGAATGCAGACAGAATTTTTTCCTACTGGCTGGCTTACACTGAGCAATGCCAGCAGTGAAAACACTGACACAACTGAAACTAGAAACATAACTGAGAATTCTGAAAGCCTTATATTGCTGAATTTCTCATGATGTTACACACTCACTGCACATCTGGACTAGCTTGTAACTAAGAGCAGTTCCACATACCCTGTTCAATTTAGCCATTTATTTATCCCAGTAACTCTGTCCCACTCATCTTGCCTTTCTGTCTCAACTGCATTTGCTCCCTCCGCTGCCAGTTCCCGAAATTCCAACAGAAGCTAAGTGTGAGATGAGGAGGGTATGACCAATAAGGTCGAAGGCTGCGGAGAGATTGAGGTAGACCACAAGGGCACATGCATCCCTTGTCTAACTGAGCATGGATTTCACTTAAGACACTCACCAATACCATTTTCATGCTGTAATAGGCTCTAAAGCCTGATTGCCTAGAATGTAAAGCAAAGATTTTTTTCTACGAACGATGATAATCGTTGAAAGACATTTTTTTCAAGAATCTTAGAGGGAAAACACAAATTGGACAATGGGTGGTAGTGCTTGGGAAGGGAGGGGTCAAGGGAAGACTTCTTCAGAATGGGGTGGACCAGGGCTGTTTTCCAAGTGGAAGGAAAATCACCAGAGGAGAGACTAGCATTAAGCAAACTAAGGACAGATGAAGGACGATTCATTTGGACAATTTGAACCATGACAACAGAATAGGATCAAGTGCACAGGTAGTGGGTTTTGTCTCTTCCTTGTTGGCTGCTACAGATGTTATATTTTAACAGGTCAATATTTATACTCTGCGGTTGGTGTAACATTTAAATATATACCTGGATATTTGGCACTGGCCATTAGCCAGATATCTCAACAATCAAGTCGACAGGATAAGAACATAAGAATAGCCATTCTGGGTCAGACCAATGGTCCATCTAGCCCAGCATCCTGCTTCCAGTAGTGGCCAATCTAGGTCACAAGTACCTGGCAGAAACCCAATTAGTAGCAATTAGTAGATAGATTAACTCATTCAAAAAATAATGACCAGAGGAAAAAGACTGAGGCCAGAAGGGAGCGGGAGAAAGATACTGGACAGTAGAAGGGAGGATAGGAAAGAAGCAAGCAAGATGATGTTGTACCCGGGAGAGGGGGAAAGGTGGCAGAAGGGATATGAGGTAGTTTGTAGACCCCAGGTTCAGCAGAGCTGGTGGTTGGGAGGTGGGATAGTGCTGGGCAGACTTATACGGTCTGTGCCAGAGCCGGTGGTGGGAGGCGGGGCTGGTGGTTGGGAGACCGGGGAAAGTGCTGGCAGACTTATACGGTCTGTGCCAGAGCCGGTGGTGGGAGGCGGGGTTGGGTGGTTGGGGGACGGGGATAGTGCTGGGCAGACTAATACGGTCTGTGTCCTGAAAAAGACAGGTACAAATCAAGGTAAGGTATACACAAAAAGTGGCACATGTGAGTTTATCTTGTTGGGCAGACTGGATGGACCATGCAGGTCTTTTTCTGCCATCATCTACTATGTTACAATGTTACTATGTTACCTCAGATTTCACATAGACCTTATACAGAATCCACAATATATTAGGATGCACAAGGACTCACTGTGCCAATTCAATCATTGGACAAAAAACCTCCATATGTAATCTTTTGTCTAAATGTGCGTGAATGCCTCACATTTTGCAATTACGATTGATGTGGGCAGCAAAGTGGAGACAAAATTGCATACATACATTTGAAAACTGAATGAACACATGCATGGCCGGCATGAGGGGGGGGGAGGGGTTACAAATAGGGCAATTGACCTGGGTCTCCAGGCTACAGGGGGCCCCGTCTGGACAGCTTGAGGAAGGCACAGTCTGCCAGTGAGTTTTGGGGCTTCCTCCTCCATTTCTGCTCTGGCCTCAGCATGTATAACATTGGCCCTGCTCAGCTGTTGTTTTACTCTCCTGGTGTAAAGCTACCAAAAGGAATGCACTCATTTTAACCAGGCTAAATGTACACATTTTTCAGCTGGGCAGAGGAGGACAATTTTCAGACATGTCAATTTGCCCAGGAAAAGTGCTATTTAAAAAGCTAAGAGGGATATTTATCAAGGTGTGTTATGACAATAACACATGTTATTTGCCCCTTGCATGTTAGAGGGCACTAAAACATGTTATATTACCCACAATGCATGATAGTTTAAGTTACCGTGAGTTACACAGTAATGAGATGCAAAGCAAGTAAATGCATGCAAAACAGCATTATGTACATTCAGTAACATGACTTATACTAAACACTACAAGCTGCAATATTCCTGGAAAAATTCTGGCAGTATATGTCCATCCCATGACAATCAGGCAGCTTAGCCTTAGCCCAGTGCTCCCAAGTTGCTTCTTAAAGGAGCTGGGGCTCAGCAATGAGGAGCTGACCCCTTCACCTTCTCCTTGAATGACATCCCCCATTTCTGAAAATCTCCCTAAATACATCTGCCACCCTGAAGCTGACCCTCCAACTCAAAGACCCTTTCCCACAAGTACAGGCAAAGCATCCCCCATTCTCCTTTAGGCCCCACCAGGCTTTCTTCTTAATCACTGGTGTCTAGTGGATTTGCGGCAAGAGCAATTCCCACTCATTCCTGACTCTTCTGGCACCAGGTTCAAAATTGTGCTGGTGACCCCTAGCAGTACTCTCATGGTACTACCACTAGGGGTCCAAAACTGCGTATAAGAACCACAAGATTACCACTAGTCACCAACCCTGAACCCACTAGATACCAGGGATTGTGAAGGTGTCCTGGGGGGCCTAAAGGGAGAATGGGGGTGCTTTGCCTGTACTTGGGGGTTCTTCAGGCTAAGGGGGATATCTTGAGGGGGTCTTTGGGGTGGGGTGGAAATACTTAGGGAAAGGGTGTCATTTGGAGAGAAGGGGGACGAGGCAGCTCTTCATTGCTGAGCACTGGCCCCTTCCAAAAGTGGCCCAATATTCCTGGGATGGGAAAATAATGCTGCTTGTGAGGTCAATTGCGAGTTGCATTATTGTTATACACCAGGTGTCAGTACTGCCTGTTGATGACTCCCTTGGAAAATTAAGATGTAAAATTCTGACTTTTACCACACCTTGATAACTATTCCCATTAATGGCATTGTGAGGCAGTGAGGGACTTGTGCAGATGTCTCTACAGATATTCCCTGTGGGGAATTGCAGTTTAGCCATCCTACAGCAGGTGGCGTTGCACCTGCTGTGTCCCTGGTTGAACTGCAGAGCTACTATGTCAGGATCGAATGCATTATGGGGAAGTGAGGCTGCCTGCTCAGGAGGTAGTGGCTTCCCAATAGATAAGAAGTCAAATGCCCAAAGGTCAGAGCTGAATGGAGAGGCCCCGGGAGGAGAGAGTCCAGGAAGTGCCAGGTCCCAATACAGAGACCTTGGAGAGAGAGTGAGGGAATAGTGGCTGAATTGAGATGACTGAAGTGATGAGATCTGAGTGAAATAAGACGAGAGTATGTCTTTCTACAAGTCCACGACTGCACAACAGAATGTCTGTATTCAGAACGGGGAATACAAAAGCCTCCAAGGTTAGCAGCCACAGAACATCGTTGGGGTGAAGCCGTTGGGATTGAGCCGTCTCTGGTGAGGTTTGTGAGCCCTGGGTTGGTTTGCGGACCTCTGTGTAATTGTGACCTCCTCCCATCGGTTGGGGCCTACCTCACTGACGGACCTCCTCCGCGGCTCCGAGCCGGCCGTCAGTCCGATTGAACAGCAACTGAATGGGGCGGTGAGTGGCGCTTCTCACTCAGACACCTCTTTCCCTCTGGAGCGGCTGCAGGGGCTGATCGGACGCCATCCGGGTGTCTTGCCTCCAGCTCGCCGTCCGGTTCCTGCGCCTGACGGGACCTCTTAAAAGGTTTGTGGGACGTGGAGGGTCGCGATTCGGGGCCTGCCTGCTGACACCACGTGGCTGGACTGCTGGCCTGCATTATCTGCAGGGGCTGATCGGACGCCATCTGGGTGTCTTGCCTCTGGCTCGCCGTCCAGTTCCTGATGGGACCTCCTAGAAGGTTTGCAGGACGTGGAGGGTCGCGGTTCGGGGCCTGCCTGCTGACACCAGGACTGCCGGCCTTCGTTATCTGCTCCAGACTGCATTATCTACCTACCACAGCCATGATAAAATCCGTAAGATTAACCTTGAATTTTTATCTAAACCCTCCCCACCTCTCTCTCCCTTAGTCTACACCCCTACTCTCCTTCTTTCTCCTCCTTCTCTGAAGTTTCTACTGAAGAAACTGCTCTTCTTTCCTCCTCTAAATGTACTACCTGTTCCTCTGATCCCATCCCCACTTACCTACTTACCACTATCTCTCCTACTATCATCCCTGTCATCCAGTTGCGTAGCCAGACCTGATATTTTGGCTGGGCCCAGAGCTAATATGGGTGGGCACTATATATATATATATATAGTGCCCACCCATATTACCTAGGGCAAAGAGGAGCCCATCCCCACCCAGAAATTCCCCAACAATAAATTTTAATAGTGACCACCAGCCCCAGGCAGGCGGCAGGCCCCAGCTAGCTCAATTTAAAAAAAATTACACAGCACACGTCACACAATGTTAAAAATTATGATGAAAAAAAAAGTATTTACATTTTTATTACCGCCTCCTATTGCTGCTGGGCTGGGCTTGCCTTGAAATAATGTTGAATCATGAAGAAGAACCTTCCAGGGCCAGGCTCGTGCTCCTCACCTCCGCTCCGCAACCCTCCTGTAAAACGTGCACTGCATGGCGTGCACGTGGTGGTGGTGGGCTGGACTGGAGTCCTGGACTGGCAGCTGAGTGGGTGCCGCCATTCATTCCAGGCAGCTCCGCGCTCCGGAACTTTCATCTGATCTGGGCGCATTCAGAGCTGCCAAGGGGTCCCAATTTTTGAGAGGGAGATTTTTAGTACACACCCCCAGCCCTGCCCTACTCTGTATTGGCTCCACCCCCTGACACACCTTAATCCCACTGCCATTTCAGAAAATATTTTATTTAATAGTCTAATACCCTTTTCAATTAACTTTCAGAGGCCAAATCCTCCTCCTCAGGTCAGGTCAGGACATCCTCTCCTGACCTGAGGAAGGAAGTGCTGGTCTCTGAAGACTAATCAAAAGTGTTTTAAAAATCAGTGAAGGTATCACCTCATTTTCTATTTTATGTTTTATTTGCATTTATTAGCCTTCATTAACACAGCTACCACATTGCTTTATCCTAAATTAAAAATAAAATTATTTTCTGTACCTTAGCCATTTACTTTTTCTAATTGTGTTGGTCTCAGTCAAGATTCTGCATTCCTTTGTCTTCTCTTAACTCTCTTGCCAGGGTTTCCTGTTCATTTGTAATTTTTCTCTCCTTTTTCTTTGTTTTCTTCAATTTATTTTTCTGTCTCACTCTCTGTCCAGATTTAATTAATTCTTACTATCCATTCTTTAATTTCCCTCTTTTTACTTCATCTACCTATCTCTTTTCATCTTTTCCTCACTTTTGTTCTCCCCATGCCCCTTCCTCTTATTCTCCAGTCTTTCATTAACTCTATCCTCTCCCCCTTTCTCTCCCTATCCTTTCAGTGTCTCTCCCTCTCTCTGAATCCAGCGTCTCCTCTTCTCTCCATAACCTTCCATCCAGCACCTTCCCTCTTTCTCTCCTACCTTCCATCCAGTGTCATCCCTCTTTCTCGCTCCATCCTTCCACCTATACCCTCTCCTAATCCATCCATCCATTGTCTCCCTCTATCTCCCTTCCTTCTAGACAGTTATCTCTCTACCCTTTCCATTCAGCATGTCCTCTCTCTCCCCCCATCCTACCAGTGGCCTTCCTCTTTCTCTTCCTACCTGCCATCCAGCATCTTCCCCTCTTTCTGCTCCTCCTTCCAGCATTTCCCTCTTCTCCTCCCTCTTTCATCCAGCATTCTTCTCCATTTGACCAGCTAAGGTCTCCCCAGTTTCTCTCCAGCAGCTTCTCTCTCTTTCTCCTGCCATTTTCCATGTCCCCTCCTTCTCTCCCCATCTTTCTACTCATCTCTCTCTCTGTACCCCTCTTCCATCTAGCATCTTCCCTCTTTCCTGCCCCTCCTAGCATTTTTCCTCTTCACCCTCCTTTCATCCAGCATTTCTCCTCTTTGTCTCTCCATCTGACCAGTCAGGGTATCCCCCTTGTCCCCTTCCTTCTCCCAGCAGCCTGTCTCTCCCCTGCTCTTTTCCATGTTCACCTCTTTCTCTCCCCATCTCTCTCTGGCTCTCCCCTGCTCTTTTCCATGTCCCCTTTTTCTCTGGCTCTCCCCTGCTCTTTTCCATGTCCCTTCTCTCCCCATCTCCCACATGGCGCTCCCCTCTTTTCTCTCCCCTGCTCTTTTCCATGTTCTCTCCCCATTTCTCTCTCTCTGGCTCTCCCTGCTCTTTTCCATGTCCCCTCTCTCCCAATCTCTCGCTCTCTCTCTCTGTCCTCTCCAGCGTCCTCTTCTTTTTTTCTCTCCCCTCTGCTCTCTCAGACACCCTTCCCCTACAGCCACGTTCCTCTCTCTCTGGCCCTCTGAAGCAGGAGGCAGCGTCAACACAGAGAAAAAACAAACGCGGGGCCGCCCGCAGCAGCCTTCAGTCATGCGCTTTCGGCTCTCCCATCCTCTGCCCCCGCTGACATCAATTTCCCGTTCCGGGAGCAGAGGACAGGCAGAGCCGACAGCGCGTGATTGAAGGCTGCTGTGGGCGGCCCCGCGCTTGTTTTTCTTCTTATGCCGGCTGAACTGAAGTGGTGGTTCGGCGAAGCGCCTGTTTTTGTTCCTGCTGCTGCTCAGGAGAGAAGCGGCGGCGGCAGCAGCTGCAGCAGTGGAGTTCAGCGGGAGACCGGGAGATGACCCGCCAAAGCGGGATGCGGCGGGAGACTTGGCACGAAGGTGGAGAAGATGTCGGATCATGGATGGGCGGGCCTGGAGGGAAAGTGGGTTGGCCTGGGCCCACCCAGGCCCACCCTTGGCTACGCCCCTGCTGTCATCTGTCACATGCTTAATCTTTCACTCTCCACTGCAACTGTTCCTACGACCTTCAAACATGCTATAGTCATTCCACTCCTTAAAAAACCCTCACTTGACCCTACCTGTCCCGCCAACTATCACCCCATCTCCCTTTCCTCTCCAAATTACTTGAACACGTCATTCACCGCCGTTGCCTTGACTTTCTCTCTTCTCAACCTATTCTTCACCCACTTCAATCCAGATTTCGCCCTCTTCACTCTACTGAAACTGCACTTACTAAAGTCTCTACTGATCTGCTTCTGGCTAAATCCAAAGGTCTCTATTCCATCCTCATCCTTCTTGACCTATCTGTTGCTTTTGAAACTGTTGACCACACCCTACTCCTCGATACGCTGTCCTCGCTTGGATTCCAAGGCCCTGTTCTTTCCTGGTTTTCTTCCTACCTCTCACTCTGTACTTTCAGTGTTCACTCTGGTGGATCCTCTTCAACTTCCCTCCCACTTTCAGTAGGTGTGCCTCAGGGTTCTGTCCTTGGACCACTCCTTTTCTCCGTCTATACCTCCTCCCTTGGTGCCCTGATCTCATCCCATGGTTTTCATTACCATCTTTATGCTGATGACTCTCAGATTTACATCTCCACCCCTGAAATCTCAACCTTAATCCAGGACAAAATGTCTGCCTGCTTGTCTGACATTGCAGCCTGGATGTCTCAACGCCATCTCAAATTAAATATGGCTAAAACTGAACTTCTCTTTTTTCCCCCTAAACCCTCCTACCCTCTTTCCCCATTCTCTATCTCTGTTAATGGCTCTCATATCCTCCCTGTCTCCTCGGCTCGTAACCTTGGTGTCATCTTCGACTCCTCTCTCTCCTTCTCTGCTCATATTCAACAAATCGCCAAAACCTGTCGCTTTTTTATCTTCAACATTAGCAAAATTCGCCCCTTCCTTTCTGAACACGCCACCAAAACCCTTATTCACACCCTTGTTACTTCTCGCCTAGACTATTGCAATTTACTTCTCACTGGTCTTCCACTCAATCATCTTTCTCCTCTCCAATCTGTCCAGAATTCTGCAGCTCAACTTATTTTACGCCAGAATTGTTATGCCCACTCCTTACTTCATTCGCTCCCTGTCCGCTTCCATATACAGTTCAAACTCCTCTTGCTGACCTTTAAATGCATCCACTCTATGACCCCTCACTACCTCTCCTCTCTCATCTCTCCCTACATTCCTCCCCGTGAACTCCGCTCTCTGAACAAATCTCTCTTGTTGTCCCCCTTCTCCTCCACCGCTAACTCCAGACTTCGTTCTTTTTGTCTTGCGGCACCTTATGCCTAGAACTATCTTCCCTACTACTACTAAACATTTCTAGAGCGCTACTAGGGTTACGCAGCGCTGTACAAAATAAACAAAGAAGGACGGTCCCTGCTCAAATGAGCTTACAATCTAAAGAACGAAATGTCAAGTTGGGCAGTCTAGATTTCCTGGGTAGAGGTGTAGAGGTTAGGTGCCGAAGGCGACAATGAAGAGGTGGGCTTTAAGCAGAGATTTGAAGATGGGGAGGGAGGGGGGCCCTGACGTATGGGCTTGGGGAGTTTGTTCCACACGTGGGGTGAGGCGAGGCAGAAAGGGCGGAGCCTGGAGTTGGCGGTGGTGGAGAAGGGTACTGAAAGGAGGGATTTGTCTTGAGAGCGGAGGTTACGGTAGGAACGTAAGGGGAGATGAGGGTGAGAGGTAAGGAGGGGCTGCAGATCGAGTACATTTGTAGGTTAGTAGCAGAAGCTTGAATTGAATGCGGTACCTGATCGGAAGCCAATGAAGTGACTTGAGGAGAGGGGTGATGTGAGTGTATCGGTTCAGGCGGAAGATAAGACGTGCAGCAGAGTTCTGAACGGACTGAAGGGGGGATAGGTGGCTAAGTGGGAGACCAGTGAGCAGTAGGTTGCAGTAGTCAAGGCGAGAGGTAACGAGAGAGTGGATGAGAGTTCGGGTGGATGAGAGTTCGGGTGGTGTGAACTATCTTCCCGAACCCATATGTCTAGCTCCTTCTTTACCTGTTTTTAAATATATGCTGAAAGCTCATCTTTTCACTACTGCCTTTGGCTCCTAACCACTACTCATTTGCTCTCCTCCTCCCTGTTCCTTTCTACCCTGTAATTCCCTTGCCTGTAATGTCTTGTCTGTCTGTTTTACCTAGATTGTAAGCTCTTTGAGCAGGGACTGTCTATGTCAAGTGTTCAGCTCTGTGTGCGTCTGGTAGCGCTATATAAATGCTATTAGTAGTAGTAGTAATGTGTTTGAGTTGATTGTGTCCTGGCTGAGAATTACCGTAAGCCCTGAGTATAAATACTAGAGCAGTGGTTCCCAAACTTATTCGGTTCATGGCACCCTTCATGTCCAAGCAATTTTTCATGGCACCCCCCCCCCCCCCCCCCCCGTCCACACTGATCTCCGCCCCTCCCTGGCCACACCGATCTCCCCCCCCCCACCCTGGCCACACAGATCTCCATCTTTTTCTCTGCACAAATATAACAGTGCTGGGGTGTCCCTATAACCAGCTCCTCCAAATGACACACCGATTACGATTTATAATAAATTACTACTTTACCTATGAAAAATTATTCCATTATTATACTTCCTCTGTGTATATCTGTATGCCGCACAAGGCAGCATGTTTGAAAATATAAGTGTGTTATGGTATAAGCCAATCATCAGAATTAAATGTGTAGCATGATGTTGTGTTGGATCAGATACATATATATACACCAATATATTTGTGCAGCTTTTAAATATATATATATTTGGCACTGCAGCAGAGAAAATAGTCTCATTCCAAAAGCCCTCTTCCCTCTCCCTTTGGGGAATATTTACAAGACAAAGGTACTGCTGCAGTGGCAGGGACCTCACCTTGCCTTTTCTCATTCCTTAAACAAAAGACTTAAGACTGCTTTAAAGTTTAAATTGACTCTATTCCTCTGATCAACACAACAAAGATTGGACCTAACCAGAGGATGCAAGGAGACAAGCAGGTGGGAAAGGTGTGAAATACCCCATTGAAAACAAAGACTTCAGAGGGGAAACCATAAACAGGACATTTGCTTGTCAAAGGTATACCTGCCCCTCCCATCAGCTTTCAGACATGTGCAGAAAGGAAGGACTTGTAATATGTATCTGCTCCAGAGACTGAGCAGGAAGCCCTGTAAGTCTGTGATGTCATAAGACATGAGACCAACTCAGGGGTCGTGTGCAGACATGAGACCAAGATACCACAATGCTTTGCAAATGCCCAAGGGTCGTGTGGAAACCAGGACAAAGATCCACATGGCATATCCTCCTGCAGCTTGCAAGGTATAAAAGCAAAAGCTGTTTCCCAAGATTCAGATTCTCTTCAACTGCAAGCAACTCAGATTCTCTTCAACTGCAAGCAACTCAGATTCTCTTCAGCTGCAAGCAACTCAGATCCACTCACTGCAGAAGCCCTGATGCCTTGCTCCTCAACATGTGCTCATCAATCAGCTGGACCACAGCATGCTTGTAACAAGGACTTGTAAGTTAACCTACCTGCTACTTTGTTCTATTTTATGCACAGATTATCTGTAAAGATCTCTTAAAACCTACCTCTCGTGTGCAATTGTATATTAAATCAATCTTTTGAAGCTAAAAATACGGTCTCCTTGTGTTCTGAGTATATGGTATCTTTTATATATACTTAATTTATTTAATTTATTGCAATTATCACCTTTGGTGATTGGTGGAGAAATTAATATCCTAAAACTTATAAATACAGCGCCTGCTCTTAAATTATAAACAGTGGCGAGTTGCTCTAGAGCTATTTTCCCCAAAATAAATAATTTCTTGTAACAAGTGAGATTAAATAAAAAAATGCTACCAACAATAAAGAATGACAACATGGATGTAGCAGCTCATAGGTTTGTTTGCTTGCTTTGCTTTGAAGGGGAAACAGAAACTGAACTATTGGCTTCAACTTCATTCCCATTCATTCATTGACTTCATTCCATCTCCTGTTTTTATTCAACCTTCTTGGCAACAAAAGCGATTCCGGGAAGGCTGTCTGTTCTGCGTCCCCAGTGGCCGTGATGACAAAAAATTTTTTAAAAAGCAAGTGTGGGGCCGCAGCAGCATGCGCTGTCAGCTCTCCTAGTCCTCTGCTGACGTCAACATCCAGGTCCAGGGGCAGAGGGCCGGCAGAATTGACAGCATATGCTTGAAGGCTGCTGCAGCCCTGCGCTTGCTTTTTAAAATGTTTTGCCGCCACTGCTGTCTGTTGTAGTGGTTCAGATGGGTGGCGGGAGGGAGGTTGGATTAGCTGTGGCACCCCAGAGAGTCCACTGCGGTGCACAGTTTGGGAACTGCTGTACTAGAGCATGGCTGGGGTAAAGCCTTGAGGAGATGTAATTACTGTACCGCTGTGATAAGCCTGTGTACGTGTGGAAGTTAAGGAACTGAACTGTAAAAGAGTACTGGCACCATTAGTACTGCTTTCTGAACTGTGGAAGACTGCTGGAGCGGTTGGTACTACTGACACTGAGCTGTATAAGTGTGCTGGAGGACGGGCTTGGGTGAGACCCGACCCGCAGAGTAGAAATGAGGGGACTTATACTTTGGGCATGGCAACCCTGCAGCTGCGGACTGTGTTTTGAGCTGCTGCCAGAAGCTGGCTTATGGCTACTTGCTGAACCACTGGGCTGGTGCCCCCTCTTTATGCCTCAGGATCTGTGAGGAAACAAGCCCAAGAGTACATGAAATAAACTTGAATATAAAACTAATATTATGTTCTTGAACTATAGAAGATTTGGATGTGTGCTTAAAAAGACATTGCTATGACTCGGCCCTGTGAGTTTACAAGACTGTGAACTTTGTTATTGCAAATAAATACTTTTATGTTGAAGTTATACCTCCTGTCCAGCTATATTATTTACCCAGCCACGCTCAAACCTGCTTGGGTGTCTTACAGGCATTAAAAATTACCTTTCATATCCTATGAAGTTTTTCCTCAAACAAAAGTTGGTAACCTGCTTTCCTGAAGACTTCATATCCTATAAATTACTACAGAACTTACTTGGTCATTAGTGAGTAGCATGAAATGCTTGTTGCAAATCTCCCTGAAGTCATCCTTTGTAGTGGCACCTATTTTTGCATAATCTGTACTTATGAATTCTTGTGCAAGGATGTGGAAGCGAGCAACCACTACTTCTCGTATGCGTGCCATGATGTCTCTCATTGACAGCTCTGGTGTTGATTTTAACTGAGTGACTTTATCCACTTTTTTTACCCAATCTGTAGCAGTCTAGACAAAACATACTTAATGAGTTATGGATTCATATTGTTAAACCTTTGACAAAAATAGGTTTTATTTCTATTTCTGAAACAACTAAAAAAATATAATATACCACCAAGAAAGAGAAGAAAAATTAATACAGTAGTATTTGTTCAATCCAGATCCTGAGCTCATATTATAGTATCATATTAGAACACACTGCTGCATAACTGGTGACATCAGGTTTTTTTTTTCTGCACTGGTTTTCATTTATTTATTGAGACCACAGGGTCATATTCAGATTGCTGAATTAGATATGTGTCAGGATGTCTGACATATTGCATGTTTTATTATTAGCATTTTTTTGTCTTTTCTATGCACAGATTATGACTATCAATCCTCTGAGTTTTGCCTCATGAGGGTGGGTTTGAAACATGAAGATTGTGACGTCATCTGATTCATACTTCAAGACTGAAAATGCTGCGAGTCAGACTGCTCTATTAGATAAACATATAGTAGTTCCTTTCTATGTGCTCTTTGCCTGCAAAAAAACATATTAGTAAAGACAGAAATGAAAGTTATGTTAATAGCACAAACACTACTAGATTCAATAGACTTGTTTCTATAGAGCTCTAGAGAGAACTGATGTATGTTCTATAGACTTCTTTTTATAGCCAGTGTCTAGCATCTTTGTCAGATGAAAAATGTTATATGAATCCAAATTGTTGTTTTTACACTGTCAAGGGGAACACCATAAATGTCTTCAGTATGTTCTTTAGCTAACAAATTTATACTTAGGCGAGGAAGTGACATCAGCACTAGAAGATGGATGCATGTCACGGAACCCAGGATGGTGAGCCCTGGGCTGCAGCCAGGCTGCAGCAGACAAATCTTCTGGGGAGGTGCAGAGCAGAGGCGAACCACGAAGATACCAGACATGGCAAACAGACAGAGCACACTCAAGACAAGGTGAAACCAGAGCCTGGCTAAAGCGAAAACCAGGAACGGAACTTAATAAAAGCAGGAACAAAGGAAGAACACTCATACGGGCTGCAAGGCAGAACTGGAACCCACCCATAACAAAGTCTAAGCATAAGGGCCACAAGGCCGAATTGGAACCCACTCATACCAGAGGGAAGGGAAAAGAAACAGAACAGAATCTCTTGAGCAAGTACTACTCAAGCTGTGCACACATACTGCACTAAAAAGACCCTACACACAGGCACAAAGAAAATGAAGGGGAAAGGACAACCCCACTTAGACTTACATGGTAGAAACCACAAGTAAAATATAAGAAAACCACACAGGGAGGCAGCACAGGGCTGTGCTTAGAACCACAGTTATACCGAATAGTCCTAACCAAGTCAAACAGAAATCACATCGGAGGTAGCTCAGGGCTGAGCTAGTAGTCCCAGCTAAACGAAGAGCTGTCCACTTGTGCCACACAGAGAAGCAGCTCAAGGCTGAGCTAGTAGTCACAGCTAACAGGAAGAACAACCCACTCAAACAGAAACTAGAGAGGACGCTCTGAAAGTAGACACAGCTAAACGGAAGAACAGCCTACTTTTGCCACACAGAGAGACCGCTCAAGGCTGAGCTAGTAGTCACAGCTAACAGGAAGAGCAACTCACTCAAACACAAAACAGAAACCTCACAGAGAGGACTCAAACAGAAATCACACAGGGAAAACTCAAGACAAGGCCACACAGCACTCAAGGAAAAAAGAAAGCCATTCATAGGAACACTCTAAGCTGTACCATACAGCACTCAGGGAAAAGGGATGCCACTCAAAGGAATACTCAAGGGTGTGCCACCAGGCACTCAAGGAAAAAGGGAAGCCACTCATGAAGGAACACTCTATGCTGTACCATACAGCACTCAAGGGTAAAGGGAATCCACTCATAAGAATACATAAGGCTGTGCCACACAGCACTCAAGGGTAAAGGGAAGCCACTCATAAGAATACACAAGGCTGGCCAACAGCACTGAAGGGTAAAGAGAAGCCAACTTATAAGAATACACAAGGCTGTGCCACACAGCACTCAGGATAAAGGGATGCCACTTATAGGAATACAGAAGGCTGTGCCACAGAGTCAAACAACAGACACTCGAGATAAAAGGAAAAGCAAGCAAACAGGGAAAGCTGCCATCACATACACAACTCAGATAAGGAGCAATGCTCACAGAATCAGGAGACAAACACAGCAGACAAAGAGTTAAGCAGGCTAAAGGGAAGGGCTGCTTCTAATATACAAGTCAGAAAGAAGGCAGGGCTTACACTGCAGTCAAAGGTTTAAAGCAACCAAAGGGAGAAACAAACAATGTTCTTACCAGAACTCAGCCAGCACCCACAGCCAGGTAGGGAAAGGAAAGGCAGACAGAGACCACACAGCTGCACGGAACCAAAGTAATCAAGGAAGACAGTTAGGCTGGGGAAGCAAAGTAATCAAGGAAAGCAGCTGAGCTGGCAACAACCGGCTCTCTAAAGAAAAGGTAACAAGGGAAACCACATAAGGAAACAGAGCAGGCTTATGCTGGAGAGCCTAGATAACAAGGAAGTAATCCATTCAGGTTCAAACCAGTACCACATACACACAGAAAATCAGAACAGGGCTTTGCTTGGGAGCAAAGTTAACAGGCAAGTAATCTCTGTTTAAACCAAAACCACACTGTCACGTCTGTGGCCGTGACCACCCTCAGACTTACCCTGTTTCTGGGAGTCAGTGGCTGTGCTGGCTTCTGCTTGTCTCTGTGTCTGTCTCTGTCTTAGTTTCTCTCTGGCTCTGTGTGCTGATTGCCTTACTGGACCTCACCTGTGTGGGCTATGCCTCTTCCAAGATGGCTGCCGCCTCCTCCTCTATGCCAGTATCCAAGATGGCTCCTGCTTGTCCTTCCTGTGGGCTCACTTCCTCTGTGTGTCAAGCCTCTGTTTGGAGGCAAGGAACTTCCTGCTTCTGTCCTGCTGGTGGTGACTCATCAGTGAGTTCCTTTATAAGGAAGGCCTGTGCTTGCAGCCAGTGCCTTCGCATGGTGTCATTGTCTGGTGTCATGCCCAGAGGCCGACAGGTTAGTTAGTGTGTTGCTGCGCTGCTTCTAAGCCTGTCTTCTGTGTGGGCTTCTTGCCCTTCTGTCTGGTACTTGTGGGCTTCTTGCCCTTCTGTGTGGGCTTGCCCTTCTGCTCAGTACCCTGAAACTGGGAGGGAGGGGGCCCCTGGCTCACACTCTCATTCTCACACACACACACACACACTCTCGCACACAGTCTCACTCTCTGTGTCACACACACTCACATTCACTCTCTCTCTGTCACACACACTCACTCTCTATCACACACTCACTCTCACACACACTCTGTGAAACACACACACTCCGAGGAAAACCTTGCTAGCGCCCGTTTCATTGTGTCAGAAACGGGCCTTTTTTCCTAGTATCCTTATAAAGGAGTAGGCTGATGATGTCACAAGTAGGAAATGAAGCAGAAGCAGGGAGACCAAAGCGAGGTGTCACAGTTGTGGCTGGGCCCTTATGTTCAGACTTACTGTTTCTCTGTATCTAACTCTGTGACCTCTCCAGTCTGCCTTTTTCCCTATTGTTGTTCTTCCAGTAAGCCAAGCCTCACTTCGGTCTCCCTGCTTCTGCTTCATTTCCTGTTGTTGTTCTTCCTGTTAGCCAAGCCTTGCTTTGGTGTCCGTGAAGCCAAGCCTCGCTTTGGTCTCCCTGCTTCATTCCTATTTGTGACAATCATCAGCCTACTCCTTATAAGGACCTAGGGAGCTTTCTTATGTTGCCTTTGCAAGAGGTCTCTTAATCTTGTGTTACCTGTTTAGAGCATTTCCCTGCTTGGCTTGGTTCCTGAGAGGCTTGCTCCTGAAGGTCTGTGCTGTGTTTAGTCTTGTTTCAATGCTTTCCTTTGTTTTTGTGAGTTTGCTTTTGAATCTTGTTTCCTGAAAGCCTGGCTGTAGAGCCACACCCTGCCCTTGGTGTCTGTATCTGCTTGATTCTACCCTTGGCTCCTGCTTTTAGTCTAGCCCTGCTTTTGACTCTTGCTATAGTTAAGCTCTGTGTTTAAAGCCAACCTCTGTGTTTAGCCAAGCTCTGTTTCTGTATTCCCTGTTCTGTTTCCTGTGTGTGTGGTTCTTTTCTGTTTATTCTGAGTCTGTAGAAGCCAACATCATACCTGATTACTTTACTGCTATCCAGCTGTGGGTGCTGGTAAGCACATTGCTTCTTTGTTTGTTTGTCTTCCCTTAGTCTGCTTAATCCTTTGCCTGCCATGTTTGCTTCCTGGCTCTTGAGCTCTGGTTTCTGCCAAGTTCTGTTCCTGTGTGTGTTTGAACCAGATTCTGCTCCTGCTCTATGTTTGAGCTAGTCCTGTCCCAGTTCCCTTCTAAGCCAAGTCCCTTTCAGTATCCTGTTACAGCCAAGCCAAGTCCATTCCAGAATCCAGTCCAGTCAAGCCAAACCAAGCCCGTTTCAGAATCCAGTTCCAGCCAAGCCTGTTTGAGAATCCTGAATCCTGTTCCAGCCAAGCCTGTTTGAGAATCTTGAATCCTGTTTGAGAATCCTGAATCCTGTTCCAGCCAAGCTTGTTTGAGAATCCTGATTCCTGTTTGAGAATCCTGAATCCTGTTCCTGCCTTGTGTATTGTCTTGTGTCTGTTATTCTGTTGCCTAGCTCCTGCCCTGTTTTGCCTGTCTAATTGTGCTTTGTCGTCTTTCGGTCTAATCCTGTTCAGATCCGGTTCTTGCTTTGTCCTTGTCCTGCCCTTTTCTGGGACCAGTTTTAATCTACTTCCTTGTGTTGCCTTGTCTTGCATTTCTGGGTCCCAGTCCCAGTTTTAATCCAGTTCTGAGTTTTGCCTTGTCCTGTCTGGGTTCCAGTTCTGGCCCCTTTGCCTTCTTTTCCTTGCCTTGTCTGGATCCGGTCCTTGTTTACTCCATTGTGTTTAGTTACCTCTATTCTGCCTTGTTGAGTCTGTTAGTTAATCCTAGTCAGTCAGTTCTGATTCCTGCCTGTGCCAGCCCAGGTGATTTGTCTGCCAAAGCTCCTCCTTGGTCCAAGGGCTCACTATTCCTGACAGTTGTGGCCCAAGGCTTGGCTTCAGGGACACCAAAGTGAGGCTTGGCTTAAAGGAAGAACAACAACAGGAAAAAAGGCAGACTGGAGAGGTCACAGAGCTAGATACACAGAAACAGTAGGTCTGGACATAAGGGAACAGCTACAACCATGACACCGCACGAGTACTTTGCTCCATCAGAGCTGACTATAAATTGTATATAATCCTGATCCCCCATAAGTTTTATCTCTCCTTCACAGCACTTCAGTTTGTGTGCCACAATGGCAGCTCGAAAGCGACTAGAGAACATTAAGTTTGCGGCAGATTTCTGGGACTGCATGTCCAGGTCTGTGCAGAAGCCAGCGAAGGTTTGCACAAAATGGAACCCGGAGGATTCGGGTCTGATAAGGAGGACCATGTGGTGTTGTAGAATGCGATGGGGAAACTTACAAAAAATGATGTGGTCAGATGGTTTAAGGCTCTAAAACCTGAAATATCTGAGGTCAGGAAAACTATTTAAGCAGCAGTGTCGGACCTACGGAGGGAGGTACGCAAGGTCAGGAATTGAGTGGAACAGGTGAAGGAGAAACTCGAAGGTGTGGATGGAGAGTTTCAAATGCTGCGAGGTGAGCTCCAAAAAGATAAACAGGAACAGGTGACTTTGAAAGTAGAGCTAGAGAATTGGTCCCGGTCCTATAATTTGTGGTTTAAAGGAATCCTGGAGTTGGACCAATATAAAAATTGTGCCCACATGGTCCATGAGGTACATACTTTTATCTTGTCCCCAGTTAATAGAGGACAGGAGCTGAGACTATGTCCACCATTAAGTTGGATAGGGTCTATAGAAGCTTGGGACCCCAATGCAAAGCAGTTCTACAAACTGCAGAGTAGTAAATCACCAGGACCGGATGGTATTCATCCCAGAGTATTACTAGAACTGAAAAATGAACTTGTAGAGGCTACTGTTAGTAATATGCAATCTATCCCTAAAATCAGGTGTGGTACCGAAGACTGGAGGGTAGCCAATGTTATGCCGATTTTAAAAAAGGTTCCATAGGAGATCCGGGAAATTATAGACTGGTGAGTCTGACCGTCGGTACCGGGCAAAATGGTAGAGGCTATTATTAAGAATAAAATTACAGAGCACATGCAAAACATGGGCTGATGAGACCTAGTCAACACGGATTTAGTGAAGGGAAGTCTTGCCTCACCAATCTACTGCATTTTTTGGGGGGTGAACAAAAGTGGATAATGGGGAGCCGGTGGATATTGTGTATCTGGATTTTCAAAAGGCGTTTGACAAAGTGCCTCATGAAAGACTTCAGAGGAAACTGGAGAGTCATGGGATCGGAGGTAGGGTATTACTATGATTAGGAACGGTTGAAAGACAGGAAGCTGAGAGGTAGGATTGAATGGTCAGTATTCTCAATAGAGAAGGTAGTTAGTGGGGTCCCGCAGGGGTCTGTGCTGGGACCACTGCTTTTAACATATTATAAATGACTTAGAGATGGGAGTAACTAGTGAGGTAATTAAATTCGCAGAGGACACTAAATTATTCAGGGTCGTCAAGTTGCAGGAGGAGTCACAGACCTAGAAAGGGATCTGGGAGTCATCGTTGATAAGACGTTAAAAACTTCTGCTCAGTGTGCTGCGGCGGCTAAGAAAGCGCACAGAATGTTGGGTATTATTAGGAAAGGGATGGAAAACAAACACAAGGATGTTATAATGCCGTTGTATCGCTCCATGGTGTGACCGCACCTCAAATACTGTGTCCAATTCTGGTCGCCGCATCTCAAAAGAGATATAAAGGAACTGGAGAAAGTGCAGAGAAGGGCAACAAAAATATAAAAGGGATGGAACGACTTCCTTATGAGGAAAGACTGAGAAGGTTAGGGGTCTTCAGCTTGGAGAAAAGGTGGCTGAGGGTGATATGATAGAAGTCTGCAAGATAAAGAGCAGAGTAGAGCGGACAGATGTGAGGCTTTGTTTACACTTTCAAACAACAATAGAACCAGGAGACATAAGATGAAGCTAGAATATGGCAGATTTAAAACAAACAGGAGAAAGTTTTTCTTACTCAGCGTGTAGTTGGACTCTGGAACTCGTTGCCGGAAAATGTAGTGACAGGCAGCTGGCCTTACGGAGTTTAAAGGGGGTTTGGACAGATTCCGAGGGAAAAGTCCATTGAACATTATTAAAAATTATTATTTAATAGGTTTTGCCGGGTTCTTGAAGCCTGGATTGGCCGCTGTCGGAGACAGGATGCTGGGCTTGATGGACCCTTGGTCTTTTCCATGTATGGCGGTGCTTATGTTCTTATTCTCTTATTCTCTAGGGATATAATTGCCTGTTTTCATGATTTTTCGGTGAAAGAGACCCTTGAGGAGATAAAGTGGGACAACTGTAAAATCACTGTGTTTCGGGATTTGGCCAAAGCCACTCTCCAGCGACAAAGGGAACTCCAGGACGTTACCAAGGATTTGCAGCAGTCTAGATTTTGCTACTGTTGGCTCTACCTGTTTGGGCTTTTGCTGACTGTGGCTGGTCAATCGCGAAGGGTGCAGATTATTGTAGAAGCTTGGAAAGCTCTCTCAGATTTGGGATGTAAAGACCTTCCAGCTTGTGTGTCACCAGGGACATCAGTTTCAGAGAAACAAAGGCAGAAATCCACTTGGCAGAAAGTCTGCACTAGTAGGAGGCAATTAGTGCAGACGGCATCCACTATGTCGGTTGCAACCACCTGAGGTTTTGACTGTTGTTGGGCTTGCAATTTCTATAATTGTCATAGAATCATTTGAGGGGGTTCTGGGAGGTGGTCTTTGATGGACACACAAAATGTATGAATGTATGGTAGTATAGCTGGGGGTATGGATGTGCATCTGAATGAAAATTGGATAATGAATGGTGGAGAGGATGATATGTGGATTTTGGTAGGGGTGGAAGGGGGTTAGAGTAATTTTATTCTGGGTGTCTGCTCTGGTGGTGACACTCTTCCTCGGGTATCTAACCCCCGGGTGATGGTCAGCCAGCAAGAGGGATGAGGGGGGTAGGGCGGGTGGGGAGCTTGGGGAGAGGGTTGGGTTAGATGGGGATTAGGTTGAGATCATGGAATGTTAATGGGTTAAATTCTTCAGGAAAGCGCACCATTGTTCATCGGGAGTTTTAACGCCTTAAGTGGAATATTCTCTTGCTTCAGAATACACATATTCGCAAATAGGATGTTTCCTTACTTCACTATAGAGCCTATAGTGATTGTTATATACATTCTGATCCCCAAGGGGGATAGGTGGGGGGGATAATGAAGATACATACCTGTAGCAGGTATTCTCCGAGGACAGCAGGCTGATTGTTCTCATGACTGGGTGACATCCACGGCAGCCCTCCCGAACAGAAATCTTCCTAGCAACAAAGCTTGCTAGAGCCTTCGAGCGTGCACTGGCGCACGCACCGCGTGAATGCGCAGCCATCTTCCCACCCATCCCGCGCGAATCCTGACAGTTCGATAACAAAGCAAACAAGGACAAAGACAACTCCAAAGGGGAGGCGGGCGGGCATGTGAGAACGATCAGCCTGCTGTCCTCGGAGAATACCTGCTACAGGTATGTATCTTCATTTTCTCCAAGGACAAGCAGGCGTGCTTGTTCTCACGACTGGGGTATCCCTAGCCCCCAGGCTCACTCAAACAACAAAGAAAGGTCAATTGGCCTTGCAACGGCGAGGACATAACAAGGATTGACCTACGAAGAAACATCTAACTGACAGTGCAGCCTGGAACAGAACAAAAATGGGTCTAGGGGGTGGAGTTGGATTCCAAACCCCAAACAGATTCTGCAGCACCGACTGCCCAAAACGACTATCCTGTCGAGTATCCTACTGAAGGCAGTAATGAGATGTGAATGTGTGGATTGATGACCACGTCGCAGTCTTACAAATCTCTTCTATAGTGGCTGACTTCAAGTGGGCCACTGACGCTGCCATGGCTCAAACACTATGAGCCGTGACATGACCCTCAAGAGTCAGCCCAGCCTGGGCATAAGTGAAGGAAATGCAATCTGCTAGCCAATTGGAGATGGTGCGTTTCCCGACAGCAACTCCCCTTCTGTTGGGATCAAAAGAAACAAACATTTGAGCGGACTGTCTGAAGGGGCTTGTCCGCTCCAAATAGAAGGCCAAAGTGTGCAACTGATGTTCAGCAGGGCGGGTATGAGGACGGGGAAAAAATGTTGGCAAGACAATTGACTGGTTCAGATGGAACTCTGACACCACCTTCAGTAAGAACTTAGGGTGAGTGCGGAGGACTACTCTATGATGAAATTTAGTATAAGGAACGTGGGCTACCAAGGCTTGAAGCTCACTGACTCTACGAGCTGAAGTAACAGCCACCAGGTAAATGACCTTCCAGGTCAAATACTTCAGATGGTAGGAATTCAGTGGCTCAAAAGGAGGTTTCATCAGCTGGGTGAGAACGACATTGAGATCCCATGACACTGATGGAGGTTTGACAGGGGGCTTTGACAGAAGCAAACCTCTCATGAAGCGAACAACTAAAGACTGTCCAGAGATGGGCTTACCTTCTACATATAATGATAAGCACTAATCGCACTAAGGTGAACCCTTTCGGAGTTGGTCTTTAGACCAGACTCTGACAAGTGTAGAAGGTACTCAAGCAGGGTCTATGTAGGACAAGAGCGAGGATCTAGGGCCTTGCTGTCACACCAGACGGGAAACCTCCTCCACTTAAAAGAGTAACACCTCTTCGTGGAATCTTTCCTGGATGCAAGCAAAACTCGGGAGACACCCTCAGAAAGGCCCAAGGAGGCGGTCTAAGCTATGAACATCCAGGGCCGTGAGAGCCAGAGACTGGAGGTTGGGATGCAGAAGCACCCCCTCGTTTTGAGTGATGAGGGTTGGAAAACACTCCAATCTTCACGGTACTTCGGAGGACAACTCCAGAAGAAGAGGGAACTAAATCTGACATGGCCAAAAAGGCGCAATCAGAATCATGGTTTCGCGATCTTGCTTGAGTTTCAGCAAAGTCTTCCCCATCAGAAGTATGGGAGGATACGCATACAGAAGGCCCTGCCCCCAATGAAGAAGAAAGGCATCTGATGCTAGTCTGTCGTGTGTCTGAAGTCTAGAACAGAACTGAGGGACCTTGTGATTGAGCTGAGTGGCAAAATGATCCACCAATGGGGTGCCCCACACTTGGAAGATCTTGCGAACCACGCCCGAGTTGAGTGACCACTCATGAGGTTGCATTATCCTGCTCAATCTGTCGGCCAGACCGTTGTTTACACCTGCCAGATACGTGGCTTGGAGAAGCATGCCGTGAGCGTGAGCCCAGAGACACATCTGGATGGCTTCCCGACATAGGGGCGAGACCCGGTACCCCCATGCTTGTTGATGTAGTACATGGCAACCTGATTGTCTGTCCGAATTTGAATGATTTGATAGGACAGCCTATCTCTGAAAACCTTTAGAGCGTTCCAGACCACTCGCAACTCCAGGAGATTGATTTGAAGACCTTTTTCCTGGAGGGACCACACTCCTTGAGTGTGAAGCCCATCGACATGGGCTCCCCACCCAAAAAGGGATGCATCCGTTGTCAGCACTTTTTGTGGTTGAGGAATTTGAAAGGGATGTCCCAAGACCAAATTGGATCGAATAGTCCACCATTGCAGGGAATTGTGAAAAGCGGTGGACAGCTGGATCTCATCCTCTAGATCCCCTGTGACTTGATACCACTGAGAAGCTAGGGTCTATTAAGCTGATCTCATGTGAGACGAGCCATGGGTCACATGAATTGTGGAGGCCATATGGCCTAGAAGTCTCAACATCTGCCGAGCTGTGATCTGCTGAGACGCTCTGGCCATGGAGACAAGAGACAGAAGGTTGTCTGCCCTCGCCTCGGGGAGACAGGCATGAGCCGTCCGTGAGTCCAGCAGAGCTCCTATGAATTCTAGTTTCTGAACTGGAAGGAGATGGGACTTTGGGTAATTTATGACAAACCCGAGTAGCTCCAGGAGTTGAATAGTCATCTGCATAGACTGTAGAGCTCCTGCCTCCAAGGTGTTCTTCACCTGCCAATCGTTAGATAAAGGAACACGTGCACTCCCAGTCTGCGTAGCGACGCTGCAAACCACCGCTAGCATTTTGTAAACACCCTGGGCGCAGAGGCGAGCCCAAAGGGCGCACACAATACTGGAAGTGTCGAGTTTTCTAGACGGATCGAAGATACTTCCTATGAGCTGGAAGTATCGGGATGTGTGTATAAGCATCCTTTAAGTCCAGAGAGTACAGCCAATTGATTTCTGAATCGTGGGAAGAAGGGTGCCCAGGGAAAACCATCCTGAAACTTTTCTCGGACTAGATATTTGTTCAGGGCCCTTTAAGTCTAAGATGGGACTCATCCCCCCCCCCCCCCCCCCCGTTTTCTTTTGAACAAGGAAGTACCTGAATAGAATCCCAGCCCTTCTTGCCCCGGTGGAATGAGGCTTGACGCGCATTGGCGCTGAAAAGTTCCTCTGCAAGTGACCTGCCTGTGCTGAAAGCTGAAGGGACTGAGCTCCCGGTGGGCAATGTGAAGGTCTGGAGATCAATGAGGGAGTACCTTAACCGGACTATTTTGAAGAACCCACTGGTCGAAGGTTATGAGAGGCCACCTTTGGTGAAAAAATTTTAACCTGCCCCTGACCGGTAGATCGTCCAGCACAGGTACTTTTATGGCGGCTATGCTCAGCTGGAGCCAGTCAAAAGCCTGTCCCTTGCTTTTGCTGGGGTGCTGCAGGGGCCTGTCTGGGCGCACGCTGTTGATGCGAATGAGCGCACTGGGGCTGAGCCTGAGAAGGCTGTCAGGAAGGTGGATTGTACCTACGCTTATTGTAAGCACAAGGGAGCAGTCCTCCTTCCCCAGAAAAACCTTCTACCTGTTGAGGTAGATGCTGAAGACGTCCGGTGGGAGAGTTTTGTCGAGGGCAGTTTCCCACTGGTGGAGCTCCTTTATCACCTGATCGACTTTCTCGCCAAAAATATTATCCCCCCAGCAAGGAACATCCGCAAGCCGCTGCTGGGTTCGATTGTCCAGGTCAGAGGCACGCAGCCATGAGAGTCTGCGCATCACTATACTTTAAGCAGCGGATCTGGATGCAACATCAAAAGTATCGTAACTTCATCGGGACAGGAATTTGCGACACGCCTTCAGCTGCCTGATCACCTCCTGAAAAGGCCTGGCGTGCTCCACAGGGAGCTTGTCCACCAAGTCCTCCAGTTGCTTCATAATCTTCCGCAGGTGAATGCTCATGTAGAGCTGGTAAGACTGAATTTTGGACATGAGCATAGAGGACTGATAGGCCTTCCTCTCAAAAGAGTCCAGGGTTCTAGATTCTCATCCCGGTGGTGCCGAGGCGAAACCTCTAGAAACTCCTGGCTCTCTTGAGAGCGGAATCCACAACCATAGAGTCGTGAGGTAACTGCATCCTCATCAACTCAGTTCTCTGTGAATCCGATATTGGGACTCAGCTTTTTGGGAAATTGGTGGGATTAGTTAGTGGTTTCATCCATTTCCTAAGCATACATAAGTAATGCCATACTGGGAAAAGACCAAAGGTCCATCGAGCCAGCATCCTGTCCCCGACAGCGGCCAATCCAGGTCAAGGGCACCTGGCAAGCTACCCAAACATACAAACATTTTATACATGTTATTCCCGAAATTGTGGATTTTTCCCAAGTCATTTAGTAGTGGTCTATGGACTTGTCCTTTAGGAAACCATTCAACCCCTTTTAAACTCTGCCAAGCTAACCTCCTTCACTACGTTCTCCGGCAACAAATTCCAGAGTTTAATTATGCATTGGGTGAAGAAACATTTTCTCCTATTTGTTTTAAATTTACTACACTGTAGTTTCATCGCATGCCCCCTAGTCCTAGTATTTTTGGAAAGTGTGACCAGACGCTTCACATCCACCTGTTACACTCCACTCATTATTTTATATACCTCTATCATGTCTCCCCTCAGCCGTCTCTTCTCCAAGCTGAAAAGCCATAGCCTCCTTAATCTTTCTTCATAGGGAAGTTGTCCCATCCCCGCTATCATTTTCGTCGCCCTTTGCTGCACCTTTTCCAATTCTACTATATCTTTCTTGAGATGCGGCGACCAGAATTGAACACAATACTCAAGTGCGGTCGCACCATGGAGCGATACAACGGCATTAAAACATCCTCACACCTGTTTTCTCCATACCTTTCCTAATAATACCCAACATTCTATTCGCTTTCCTAGCCGCAGCAGCACACTGAGCAGAAGATTTCAGTGTATTATCGACGACGACCCCCCAGATCCCTTTCTTCGTCCGTAACTCCTACGTGGAACCTTGCATGACGTAGCTAGAATTCGGGTTCTTTTTTTACAAAGCTGCTCCAGCAGCTTCCGGCATGGAAATGCCGACACAGCCCATTGAAAGTGAATATGCTGTGTCGGCATTACCATGCAGCAGCTGCTAGCACGACTTTCTAAAAGGGGGGATTAATTATGTGTGTAAATGACCCCTGCATGCCTAATTTTTAGTGCCCCTTATAGAATTTTTGGGAATATGTGTTTGTTTGTGAAAGCAAAAAATGTATAACTATATCTGTGGATTTGAAAGGATACTAACTTGGGCATATATTTTACTCTCATTACAAATATCTTTAATATTAAGGAGAAAACATCTGACTTCTTCGGTGCTTGCAACATATAAGATATACTAGGTTTTTCATTAGGGGATGAGGGCAGCCCTGGAAGTCTTAACCAAAAGTAATTTATATGAGTCTGTTAAGTGGGGAAAAATAAAACAAAAACAGCAAACAAAGCACCAAAGGAAAAATTTAAAAACTCCTTGTAGACAAGGAGCTCAAGTCCTACACCACAGGAAATCAACATAAATAAAAGCAAAGTAGCAAAATAGTATTTTTAGGTAAAACACCTCTATTAGGTGATCATAGGCATTGTTACAGAATGGCACAGAGTGGTAGGTACCATTCAAAAAATGTCTTGCTTCCCCCCCCCTCCCCCGCTTTGCCTCTCCAACCTGAACCAGAGAGTCCTAAGTTCGTCTAGCTGGGACTGTGGTACCAGCAGTGGGTCACATGGAGTTCCTTTTTCTTACAAGGGCCAGGCTGTGCAATTCAGTTCAACCGTAGCTGAAACAAAGGTTTTAAATTGCACAGGGATCCAAAGACACAGAGCCCATGGTTCAAACAGAGTGGAATTGAATCACGAAGCCCGGACCCTATAGAAAGAGGGGCAGCCATGCGACCTGGTACAGGCACTGGTCTGGTCACAGCAGGTCAGGTGCTGGGGAGAAAGGAGAATACAGCAGAAAGTAGATGGGAGGGGAACAGAGCAGAAGATGGATGGGACTCAAGGAAAGGAAGGGGAACATCAGAAACTGGATGGGACTTGAGGTGGGAAGAGAGGATGATGTGTGGGGAGAGGCTGCGACATAGTTTGAATGATCTGGAGAACTAGAAAAAGGATGAAATGCTAGTAAAGGCTATTGTGAGCCGGATCCATGTCCAGCATCAATGGTGAAACATCTCCAAGAGAAGGCATTATTTGGTTATTATCAGTGATTAATCTAATGTTCCGGTTAGGTTAGTACCCTTTTAATATTAATTCTATTTTCTTCTTCCTAGAATCCTTGTGCTAAGAGCTTCCAAGGTCAAGTTCAGGAGCAGCCCTGTGGTGTTCTACAACTGAGTTATATCTGCACAGAGTAGAGACCTTGGACTAAATTCCTGAACTGGAGAGATTTGCAGAGGAAGGTAATCTGCTGGAGCCTGGAAGAGGAGCTGATTCTTCACATCACCTGGACTCTGGGACTTTGAACCACATGGGTGAGGATATGGTTCAGGGTGTAGGTAGTTTGTTTTTGCCTGTGACTGATTGGTTGACTCAGCACTTGTGGTCAGTAGCCTAACTTTGCTGCTAAGTTGGTAATTTTTTCTCAGAATATATTATAGTTGTGTAATTACATATATAGTCATATATCCATTGCTAATCAGTATTTTTGTAGTGTGCATAGTACATGTTTTTGTAATTTGCTTTGCATATTGATAATTATTATTATTATTTTTATATCTATAATAAATATTTCCATTTGGCATTGTTCCTATTCATTGGTGGACAGCCTACCATGAACCTAAGGGCCAAATTAGGTACTGATAATATTCTTTGAGTAAGTGCTATATAAGTGATTTTCTCTTTCCTACAGTACCTTACACTCTCTTGCTGGTCTTGTGTCACCAGTGTGGTTCGTTAGCTGTTAAATGTATATATGGACATGTCAGGGAACTATAAAGATGGGGCTGAATGGAGTAGAGAATGTAGTCTTGGTGATTTAACCAGGAAAGGTTAAAGAATACGAATAAATAAAAACAGGTGTTATTTAGGAGAATATGTGCCTTTCTAGGATTTCTCCACCTACTATGGTATCTCTTTTATTTATACTTAATAGAGGGGGTATTACTATATCTCACAAAATATTACCCAGCTCTCAATATACTTCAACCGTACTTTTATATTCGTAAAAGGGTATTATTTGCATTTTTTTTAGGATCCATCAGATTTTCCTATCACCATCACACAGGCTAATAACGTGAGCCAGGCACTTTTGTGATGGGTAGGTATTCCTCACTTGATCCATTTTAATTAAATTTCAATTTAACAATTTTTAGCAAATTTTTCTCTTATACTTTATAAAATCAGGTTCAGATTTCAATTAAAAAAAAAAAAAGCACTTAGCTTCAAAACTGGAACATCGCTTTACATTTCTTCTTTCATTTCAAATGATTTTAACGACTGATCACTCATCTCGGAGATTTGCACCGACATGAATTCACGTTTCGCAACTAGTGCTGTATCAGGTATATCTCCTCAAACGAGTCTGGAAACAATTCTCTGCTTTCTCCATCACGATGCAAATAATACCCTTTTACGAATATAAAAGTACGTTTCTAGGATTTCTGGCAGTGCTCTGCCTTTTGGTTTTGAATATATTGGTTGAACATCTCAACCAAGGCAGCAAGATGATTTTTTCTTTTTTCTTTTACAAAACAAAGAAGACATATATTGTGGCCAACCTTATGTGTAGTGCCTATAACTGAATAGTATAGTGCCTATAGTGCCTATAACTGAATAGTATAGGCACTGCATAGTATAACTGAATAGTATGAGAGCACTTTTTGTTTAACTTTGTCATCTGTTAGACGATCTAAGCCAAAGTATAAGAACAGCCAAAACTTTAGTAAAAACAGTACACATAAAGCCTGTGAATAATCCAATGTATTAAAATGTTCTAGTTATACTTTGAATGTAAGGCACAAAAAGGAACATAGAATTTGCTATATATACTGGTGTACTTCTTGCAACAGATGGATCCCGAGAAAGAGAAGTAGTGTTACTTGCCCAGTATGTTACCAAATTAAGGAAGCATTGAATATCTCCACTCCCCAAACTGTCTGATAATTAAAATCAGTTCTGGGACTGCTAAAATTCTGCAGAGATTGGGTCCCCAATTATGTCCAATGTATCTGCGCATCCATTTCCTAATGAATCTAGCAGATGCACTTTTTCTAGCACCAAAAGGTTTAATTTGCCTAGTCTGTCCTTTTCTGCTAGTTTTAAGTCTGTTAACTAAAATCTAACTTAGAGCAGATTTGAAAAAGTCTTTTCTTCCTTTTCCCTGGACTGCTACCGAAGAATGGGAAGAAGGAGGGGAGGGCTCGTACTGAACTGTTTTAATTGTCCTTTGTTTGAAGTGTATAATACAGCTGCACCACAGTTTGGTTTTCATGTGGGTGTTCTACAATCAGGATGGTGTCTTAAATTAAACCTTTTTATTTATTTCCTATAGGTCAGTTTAGATTTAAGGTTATGGTTTCCTACTTTGGTGACAGGAAAAGATAACAGAGAATTTTACCACTGCTGATAGAGGTGCTTTGGGAAAAGAAAAAGAGAAAATAAATAATTGACTATTTTAAATAACTCTAGAAGAAATGTTAATTTTGAACTATATGTTGCTCTTTATATTCTGATTCTAGTTGTCTGTGACTTGTTCTATTTTTGTCAATCCAAAGTTTTCTGCATTACTTCTGTAGGGTATGATGCAACTTCAAGGGAAATGGTGGCTTCCTAATATAAAAACTCTGTTACAGCAATATGTTATGTTATGCCTGCCTTTCAGTATCTCCATCCTGCAGACATCTGCCACCCCCCAGGCAACAGAGTCCATTTTTCTTAGCAATTGTGATAAGAATGTGTTGTACCTACCCAGAAGAGGTCACCGGAGGGAGCTCTCATGCTGAAAGGCCTGTAAAATGAGAGGAAAGGGGCCAGCAGAGGGAGCTCTAACAGAAAGCTATAGGCCAGGGAGGGCCCATAGTAGAGTGATGAGAATGGTTCCCCTTTAAGAAAGAAGCACCCTGGAAAAAGTTCTGAATCCTTCTAGAAGTAGGAGAAAGGGCCCAGAAGGGGTGAGGTGGGCAATTAGCAGTCCTATAAAAGGCACATCCTAGGAGGAGGAATTCAGAAGGGAAGGGGACCTCAAGGAGGAAGGAAGGATGCCAAATGACTGGTAAGCAGAGACCAGCAAGATGGACCAAACAGGACTGGAAATCCCGGGGCATGGAAGCAAAACCTGGACTGGATCAATGTGTCCTCCTTTTTCTGGAGCCATATGGTAACCCTACATAAGTATTGCCATAGTGGGACAGACCAAAGGTCCATCAAGCCCAGCATCCTGTTTCCAACAGTGGCCAATCCAGGTCAGAAATATCTGGCAAGATCCCAAAAAGTACAATAAATTTTATGCTGCTTATCCCAGAAATCAGCAGTGGATTTTCCCCAAGTCCATTTTAATAATGCTCTATGAACTTTTCCTTTAGGAAACTGTCCAAACCTTTTTAAAACCCCGCTAAGCTAACGGCCTTTACCACATTCTCTGGCAATGAATTCCAGAGTTTAATTATGTGTTGAGTGAAGAAATATTTTCTCCGATTCGTTTTAAATTTACTACTTTGTAGCTTCATCGCATGCCCCCTAGTCTTAGTATTTTTGGAGAGAATAAACAGACTATTTATGTCTACCCATTCCACTCCACTCATTATTTTATAGACCTCTATCTACCCTCAGCCGTATTTTCTCCAAGCTGAAGAGCACTAGCCACTACAGCCTTTCCTCATAGGGAAGTTGTCCCATCCCCTTTATCATTTTCGTTGCCCTTCTCTGCACCGTTCTAATTCCACTATACCTTTTTTGAGATGCGGTGACCAGAACTGAACACAGTATTCGAGGTGTGGTTGCATTGCATCATGGACAGATACAGCGAATGCTACATACTTGTAGAAGGTATTCTCCGAGGACAGCAGGCTGATTGTTCTCACTGATGGGTGACGTCCACGGCAGCCCCTCCAATCGGAACACTTTCTAGCAAAGTCCTTTGCTAGTCCTTGCGCGCCGATGCGCACCGCGCATGCGCGGCCGTCTTCCCGCCCGAACCGGCTCGTGCCGGCCAGTCTCATATGTAGCAAGACAAAGAGAAGGGAAGACACAACTCCAAAGGGGAGGCGGGCGGGTTTGTGAGAACAATCAGCCTGCTGTCCTCGGAGAATACCTTCTACAGGTATGTAGCATTCGCTTTCTCCGAGGACAAGCAGGCTGCTTGTTCTCACTGATGGGGTATCCCTAGCCCCCAGGCTCACCCAAAACAACAACCATGGTCAATTGGGCCTCGCAACGGCGAGGACATAACTGAGATTGACCTAAAAAATTTATCAACTAAATGAGAGTGCAGCCTGGAACAGAACAAACATGGGCCTAGGGGGGGTGGAGTTGGATTCTAAACCCCGAACAGATTCTGAAGCACTGACTGCCCGAACCGACTGTCGCGTCGGGTATCCTGCTGCAGGCAGTAATGAGATGTGAATGTGTGGACAGATGACCACGTCGCAGCTTTGCAAATCTCTTCAATAGTGGCTGACTTCAAGTGGGCTACCGACGCTGCCATGGCTCTAACATTATGAGCCGTGACATGACCCTCAAGAGCCAGCCCAGCCTGGGCGTAAGTGAAGGAAATGCAATCTGCTAGCCAATTGGATATGGTGCGTTTTCCCACAGCCACTCCCCTCCTGTTGGGATCAAAAGAAACAAACAATTGGGCGGAGTGTCTGTTGGGCTGTGTCCACTCCAGATAGAAGGCCAATGCTCTCTTGCAGGCCAATGTGTGCAGCTGACGTTCAGCAGGGCAGGAATGAGGACGGGGAAAAAATGTTGGCAAGACAATTGACTGGTTCAGATGGAACTCCGACACAACCTTCGGCAAGAACTTAGGGTGAGTGCGGAGGACTACTCTGTTATGATGAAATTTGGTGTAAGGGGCCTGGGCTACCAGGGCCTGAAGCTCACTGACTCTACGAGCTGAAGTAACTGCCACCAAGAAAATGACCTTCCAGGTCAAGTACTTCAGATGGCAGGAATTCAGTGGCTCAAAAGGAGGTTTCATCAGCTGGGTGAGAACGACATTGAGATCCCATGACACTGTAGGAGGCTTGACAGGGGGCTTAGACAAAAGCAAACCTCTCATGAAGCGAACAACTAAAGGCTGTCCTGAGATCGCTTACCTTCCACACAGTAATGGTGTGCACTGATTGCACTAAGGTGAACCCTTACAGAGTTGGTCTTGAGACCAGACTCAGACAAGTGCAGAAGGTATTCAAGCAGGGTCTGTGTAGGACAAGAGCGAGGATCTAGGGCCTTGCTGTCACACCAGACGGTAAACCTCCTCCACAGAAAGAAGTAACTCCTCTTAGTGGAATCTTTCCTGGAAGCAAGCAAGATACGGGAGACACCCTCTGACAGACCCAAAGAGGCAAAGTCTACGCTCTCAACATCCAGGCCGTGAGAGCCAGGGACCGGAGGTTGGGATGCAGAAAGCGCCCCTTCGTCCTGTGTGATGAGGGTCGGAAAACACTCCAATCTCCACGGTTCTTCGGAGGACAACTCCAGAAGAAGAGGGAACCAGATTTGACGCGGCCAAAAAGGAGCAATCAGAATCATGGTGCCTCGGTCTTGCTTGAGTTTCAACAAAGTCTTCCCCACCAGAGGTATGGGAGGATAAGCATACAGCAGACCCTCCCCCCAGTCCAGGAGGAAGGCATCCGATGCCAGTCTGCCGTGGGCCTGAAGCCTGGAACAGAACTGAGGGACCTTGCGGTTGGCTCGAGATGCGAAGAGATCTACCAAGGGGGTGCGCAACACCTGGAAGATCTGTCGCACTACACGGGAATTGAGCGACCACTCGTGAGGTTGCATAATCCTGCTCAACCTGTCGGCCAGACTGTTGTTTACGCCTGCCAGATATGTGGCTTGGAGCACCATGCCGTGACAGCGAGCCCAGAACCACATGCTGACGGCTTCCTGACACAGGGGGCGAGATCCGGTGCCCCCCTGCTTGTTGACGTAATACATGGCAACCTGGTTGTCTGTCTGAATTTGGATAATTTGGTGGGACAGCCGATCTCTGAAAGCCTTCAGAGCGTTCCAGATCGCTCGTAACTCCAGAAGATTGATCTGCAGATCGCGTTCCTGGAGGGACCAGCTTCCCTGGGTGTGAAGCCCATCGACATGAGCTCCCCACCCCAGGAGAGACGCATCCGTGGTCAGCACTTTTTGTGGCTGAGGAATTTGGAAAGGACGTCCCAGAGTCAAATTGGACCAAATCGTCCACCAATACAGGGATTTGAGAAAACTCGTGGACAGGTGGATCACGTCTTCTAGATCCCCAGCAGCCTGAAACCACTGGGAAGCTAGGGTCCATTGAGCAGATCTCATGTGAAGGCGGGCCATGGGAGTCACATGAACTGTGGAGGCCATGTGGCCCAGCAATCTCAACATCTGCCGAGCTGTGATCTGCTGGGACGCTCGCACCCGCGAGACGAGGGACAACAAGTTGTTGGCTCTCGTCTCTGGGAGATAGGCGCGAGCCGTCCGAGAATCCAGCAGAGCTCCTATGAATTCGAGTTTCTGCACTGGGAGAAGATGGGACTTTGGATAATTTATCACAAACCCCAGTAGCTCCAGGAGGCGAATAGTCATCTGCATGGACTGCAGGGCTCCTGCCTCGGACGTGTTCTTCACCAGCCAATCGTCGAGATATGGGAACACGTGTTCTCCCAGTCTACGAAGTGCCGCTGCTACTACAGCCAAGCACTTCGTGAACACTCTGGGCGCAGAGGCGAGCCCAAAGGGTAGCACACAGTACTGGAAGTGACGTGTGCCCAGCTGAAATCGCAGATACTGTCTGTGAGCTGGCAGTATCGGGATGTGCGTGTAGGCGTCCTTCAAGTCCAGAGAGCATAGCCAATCGTTTTCCTGAATCATGGGGAGAAGGGTGCCCAGGGAAAGCATCCTGAACTTTTCTTTGACCTGATATTTGTTCAGGGCCCTTAGGTCTAGGATGGGACGCATCCCCCGTTTTCTTTTCCACAAGGAAGTACCTGGAATAGAATCCCAGCCCTTCTTGCCCGGATGGCACGGGCTCGACCGCATTGGCGCTGAGAAGGGCGGAGAGTTCCTCTGCAAGTACCTGCTTGTGTTGGAAGCTGTAAGATTGAGCTCCCGGTGGACAATTTGGAGGTTTTGAGGCCAAATTGAGGGTATATCCTTGCCGGACTATTTGGAGAACTCACTGATCGGAGGTTAAGAGAGGCCACCTTAGGTGAAAAGCTTTCAACCTCCCTCCGACTGGCAGGTCGCCCGGCACTGACACTTGGATGCCGGCTATGTTCTGATGGAGCCAGTCAAAAGCTCGTCCCTTGCTTTTGCTGGGGAGCCGAGGGCCTTGCTGAGGCGCACGCTGCTGATGAGAGCGAGCGCGCTGGGGCTTAGCCTGGGCCGCAGGCTGTCGAGAAGGAGGATTGTACCTACGCTTGCCAGAAGAGTAGGGAACAGTCTTCCTTCCCCCCCAAAATCTTCTACCTGTAGAGGTAGAGGCTGAAGGCTGCCGGCGGGAGAACTTGTTGAATGCGGTGTCCCGCTGGTGGAGCTGCTTTATCACCTGCTCAACTTTTTCTCCAAAAATATTATCCGCACGGCAAGGCGAGTCCGCAATCCGCTGCTGGATTCTATTCTCCAGGTCGGAGGCACGCAGCCATGAGAGTCTGCGCATCACCACACCTTGAGCAGCGGCTCTGGACGCAACATCAAAGGTGTCATACACCCCTCTGGCCAGGAATTTTCTGCACGCCTTCAGCTGCCTGACCACCTCCTGAAATGGCTTGGCTTGCTCAGGGGGGAGCTTGTCCTCCAAGCCCGCCAACTGCCGCACATTGTTCTGCATGTGTATGCTCATGTAGAGCTGGTAGGACTGAATCTTGGCCACGAGCATAGAAGAATGGTAGGCCTTCCTCCCAAAGGAGTCCAAGGTTCTAGTCCTTGCCCGGGGGCGCCGAAGCATGCTCCCTAGAACTCTTGGCCTTCTTTAGGGCCAAATCCACAACTCCAGAGTCATGAGGCAACTGAGTGCGCATCAGCTCTGGGTCCCCATGGATCCGGTACTGGGACTCGATCTTCTGGGAATTTGGGGATTAGAGGCTTGGTCCAGTTCGCCAGCAATGTCTTTTTTAGGACATGATGCATGGGTACTGTGGACGCTTCCTTAGGTGGAGAAGGATAGTCCAGGAGCTCAAACATTGCAGCCCTGGGCTCGTCCTCCACAACCACCGGGAAGGGGATGGCCGTAGACATCTCCCAGACAAAGGAAGCGAAAGACAGGCTCTCAGGAGGAGAAAGCTGCCTTTCAGGAGAGGGAGTGGGATCAGAAGGAAGACCCTCAGACTCCTCGTCAGAGAAATATCTGATGTCCTCTTCCTCTTCCCACGAGGCCTCACCATCGGTGTCAGACACAAGTTCACGGACCTGTGTCTGCAACCGTGCCCGGCTCGACTCCGTGGAACCATGGCCACGGTGGGAGCGTCGAGAGGTAGACTCCCGCGCCCGCACTGGCGAAGCTCCCTCCGCCGACGTAGTCGGGGAGCCTTCCTGGGAGGCGACCGCAGTCGGTTACCGCAAGCAGGCACCGATGTCGGAGACCTCACCCCGGACAATGGGCCAGCCGGCGCCTCGCTCGACGGTACCGGTGGCGCAAGCACCCCCGGTACCGGAGGGTAGGGCGCAACAGCTCTCCCAGGATCTCTGGGAGAACGGCCCGGAGGCTCACGTGCAGAGCGGCTGTGGAAAAAGACATGGAAGCCGATGCAGGAGTCGATGTCAGAACCTGTTCCGGGCGTGGAGGCTGTTCCGGGCTGTCCAAAGGGGAGCGCATCGACACCTCTTGAACAGAGGGCAAGCGGTCCTCTCGGTGCCGATGCTTACTGGGTGCCGACTCCCTCGGCGACCCAGAGCTCTCGGTGCCGACACGGGAAGGGGACCGGTGACGATGCTTCTTCGATTTTTTGGAACGAAGCACGTCACCAGGAGCTCCCCGGCACCGACGAGGAGGACGTAGAATCCAGCCGTCTCTTCCTTGGGGCCGAGGCCGAAGAAGGTCGGTCTCGGGGGGGGGGGCTGTACCGCAGGAGCCCTCAGGGTAGGGGGAGACCCACCCGAAGGTTCACCGCCACCAGCAGGGGAATGGACAGCCCTCACCTGCACTCCAGACGAAGCACCACCGTCCGACGACATCAGCAGACGAGGAGGTCTCGATACCACCGACGCCGATGCAGCCCTCCGATGTCGCCCCGATGTAGAGGGCCGATGCCTCGATGCACTCGATGCAATCGGGGGCGAGAATGAAGGTCCGGGCGCCGACGACGTCGAAGCAGTCGATACTCCCGGTGCCGATGCCGACGAAGAGCCCGAGAACAAAACGTTCCACTGGGCTAATCTCGCTACCTGAGTCCGCTTTTGCAAAAGAGAACACAGACTACAGGCCTGAGGGCGGTGCCCAGCCCCCAGACACTGAAGACACGACGCGTGCCTGTCAGTGAGCGAGATTACCCGGGCGCACTGGGTGCACTTCTTGAAGCCGCTGGAAGACTTCGATGTCATGGGCGGAAAAATCGCGCCGGCGAGATCAAATCTCGAAATGGCGAAAATGGCACCACAAAAATAGGGGGAAGAAAAACTTCGACCGAGGCCTAAATAGGGCCTACCCCGACGACGAAAGAAAACTTACCGGGGCAAAACTAGAAGTACGGGAAGGGAGAAAACCATAAAGGTCTCCTTCCGACACCTTTTTTTTTTTTGAAGAACGAAGTCGATAAACGACGCGCGAGGTCAACTTTGGGGCGCGAACGGCGAAACACGACCGTACCGAGCGCGGACAAAAGAAGACGGGCCGGCACGAGCCGGTTCGGGCAGGAAGACGGCCGCACATGCGCGGTGCGCATCGGCGCGCGAGGACTAGCAAAGGACTTTGCTAGAAAGTGTTCCGATTGGAGGGGCTGCCGTGGACGTCACCCATCAGTGAGAACAAGCAGCCTGCTTGTCCTCGGAGAAAAAGGCATTATAATGTCATTTTTGTTTTCCATTCCTTTCCTAAAGCTTCTCTTAATTCTCTTTCCAGGGTCTCCTATCCATTTGTCATTTTTCTGTCCACCTATGTTCTTCACCTCCTCCACTACACCCATCTCTGGCATTTGTCTTTTTCTTTCAGCTTTCTTATATTTTTCTGCCTTTGTACATTCAGATTTCATTCATTCTTACTATCCAGTCTTTAGTCTCCTATATCTTCCCCATTCCAGCATAGTACCATTTCGTTCTGTCTCTCTTCACACATCAAAAATCATCCTATCTCTGACCCCACCAATGTAGCATAACCACCCCCCCCCCCCCAATGTAGAATGGCTCCATTTCTCTCCCTCCCATCTAGCATTGCCTATCTCTCTCCATCCCCCCCCCCCAACCATCATTAAAATACACAGAATAGATGTGCCGGACCTAAGTGCACTACTGTTCGCTCCGCCAGTCCCACCCCCTCTGATATAAGTTCCTATGACAGGATGGGACTGGCAAAGCCAGTGGTGCATGCAGAGAGATGGCCCCAAGCATCTTTTCTGTTGTTTTTACTGCTGCTCCAAGGACCCAGGATGGCAGTGGGCTTGGTAAAGGTGGCAGTGAGAGGGTGAGCAGGAAATAGGGAAAGGTTGTGGTTGAAGCTGGGGAGACGTGGAGGGGCATTTTCAAAGGCATGTCCACGTTTCGATTTGGATGTCCTTGCAAAACATTCTGATCCAGGGGCGGGGAAATCAGTATTTTCGAAACAAGATGGACGTCCATCTTTCGTTTCGAAAACACCGTCAGGGACGTCCAAATCCTTAATTTTGGTCATCCTTAGAGATGGACATCCCTAGACATGGACGTTTCTGATTTTCAGCGATTTTCGAAACCAAATGCAAGCCAGCCATTTGGTTGTGGGAGGAGCCAGCATTTCTAGTGCACTGGTCCCCCTGACATGCCAGGACACCAACCAAGCACCCTAGGGAGCACTGCAGTGGACTTCATAAATTGCTCCCAGGTACATAGCTTGTCTACTGAGCCCCCCAAACCCCACAACTGTACACCACTACCATAGCCCTTACGGGTGAAGGGGGCACCTAGGTGTGGGTACAGTGGGTTTCTGGTGGGTTTTGGAGGGCTCGCTGTTTCCTCCACAAACGTAACAGGTAGGGGGGGATGGTGCTGGGTCCGCCTGTCTGAAGTGCACTCACCCACTCAGGGACCTGCATACTGCTGTCACAGACCTGAGTATGACATCTGAGGCTGGCACGACATATTACTAAAGATGTTTTTGAGGGGGAGGGGGTTAGTGACCACTGGGGGAGTAACGGGAGGTCATCCCCGATTCTCTCCGGTGGTCATCTGGTCAGTTCGGGCACCTTTATGTGTAGGAGTAGCCTAGCGGTTAGTGCAGTGGACTTTGATCCTGGGGAACTGAGTTTGATTCCCACTACGGCTCCTTGTGACTCTGAGCAAGTCACTTAACCATCCATTGCCCCTGGTACAAAATAAGTACCTGAATATATGTAAACCACTTTGAATGTAGTTGCAAAAACCTCAGAAAGGCAGATATCAAGTCCCAATTCCCTTCCCCTTAGTCATAAATAAAAACAGGTCCGGGTGAAAACATCCAAGTGCTCGTTAGGGACATCCTTGTTTTTTTCGATTATGGGTCAAGGGCGTCGAAGTGTTAGGCACGCCTAAGTCCCGCCTTCACTACGCCTCCGACACGCCCCCTTGAACTTTGGCTGTGTCTGCGACGGAGTGCAGTTGGGGACGTCCAAAATCAGCTTTTGATTATACCGATTTGGACATCCCTGTGAGAAGGACGTCCATCTTCCGATTTACGTCGAAAGATGGATGTCCTTCTCTTTTAAAAATGAGCCCATTAGTCTTCCTTCTTATATGGGGCATCTGTGTTTTCAGCTACACTAGTTTATTTCCCTGTCTCTGGAGGGCTTACAGTCTAAAGTACCTGAGGCTATGGAGGGTTGAGTGACTTGCCCCAAATCACAAGGATCAGCGGTGGCATTTGAGCTAGGCTTCCCTGTTGTCAGCCTGGTGCTCTAGGCTACTCTGAGTTGGTTCCATGGTTATTCCACATTTTTGACTACTGATGTAGTTGGTAGTTATGTATGTTAAATAATAATTCTTCATACTGCTGCCATAAAACTGTATATTGCTGCAAGAAAGAGTTATCCTTGAGATTTTATGTGAAGAATGGGATATAAATTTAAAATAGTTGATAAATTAAAATGTGTCAAAAAAGTCATAAGAAGCGTTTATATTTATTTCAGGTTTTATATTTTATTATAAATTGCTTACTGTTGAGGGACAGCCTGATTTGATGCATTTCTGTTGCTCTTTACACAATTAAAATCTAATTTTACAGTCATGTGGGGGATTAATATGAGTGGGTCTCCAGATGTCTTCACTGGTATATCGAAACAAAAAAGCAACACTGGGCCACATACTCTCTGGACCTTTATTCCTGCTGAAGAACAGAATAGAATTAGAATTGTGTTTAAAGGGAAAACATGAGAGTTGGGTGATGGATCAAGTGGTAAACAAGATGTCTGTGAAGGTTGGCTGATGAGTATAAAACTGTTGGGCTTTGTTTATCCTAAACAGTGAACTGTCTTATAACATTATAAAGCACCAGGGAGCAAATCAACTTATTTATTTATTGCATTTGTATCCCACATTTTCCCACCTATTTGCAGGCTCAATGTGGCTTACAGAGTTTTGTTATGACATAGTCATTCCAGGATATCAGATACAATTAATAATATACAATGGTTAAGTAGGTAAGAGAGAAGGAAGGTGTTAGGCATGATAGTATAGAAGGTGGGTTTTAATGACTGGATGGGTTGGTGAGGTAGTTTTGTACAGCTATGGGTTCTCTTTGTAGGCCTTGCTGAAGAGATGTGTCTTCAAAGATTTGCGAAAGTTATTTCATCAATAGTTTTCAGGGCTGTAGGTAGTGCATTCCACAACTGCGTTCTCATGTAAGAGAAGGTGTGGCGTGTATCCGCTTGTATTTCAGTCCTTTATAGCTGGGGAAGTGCAGATTGCGAAATTTGCGGGCTGATCTTATGGCGTTTCTGGGAGGCAGGTCCACGAGGTTTAGCATGTAGATTGGGGCATCTGCGTGAATGATTTTGTTTATAATCGTGCAGATCTTGAACGCCCAGGTGACTTATTACCATTGACTGTACAAGGGTACGGAAGATGTATCTCGGGAAGAAGGGTTTTACTCTTTTGAGTTTCCACATAGAGTGGAACATTTTTTCGTGTATTCTTCACGTGGGGATCGAGTGTGAGGTTTCGATCAATGGTAACTCCAAGAATTTTCAGATTTTGTGAGACGGGTAGAGAACAGTATGGTGTGGTTATGGTGGAGTAGTTGTTTGTGTTATGTTGTGAAGTGAGTACAAGACATTGTGTTTTTTCTGCGTTGAGTTTTAGCTGGAATTCATCCGCCCAGGAGTGCATTGTTTGGAGGCTTTGGTTAATCTCACTGGTCATTTTGTTTAGATCATGTTTGAACGGGATGTAAATCGTGACATCGTCTGCGTATATGTAGGGGTTGAGGTTTTGATTGGCTAGAAGTTTGGCTAAAGGTATCATCATTAAGTTGAAGAGAGTTGCTGAGAGGGGGGATCCTTGGGGAACTCCACATTCAGGTATCCATGGGGGTGATATGTCCGCATTCGTTGTTACTTGGTATGATCTTGTGGTCAGGAATCCTTTGAACCATTGGAGGACTGTACCTCCTACTCTGAAGTATTCTAGTATATGTAATAGTATACCATGATTAACCATGTCGAAGGCGCTGGACATGTCGAATTGTAGGAGGAGTATGTTATTACCAGTTGCAATTGCTTGTTTGAATGAGTTCATTGCAGACACTAGTACAGTTTCGGTGCTGTGATTTGACCAAAATCCTGATTGAGACTCATGCAGAATTGAGTGTTATTTAGGTATTCAGTGAGTTGTTTCATCACTATGCCCTCCATGAGTTTGGTTATGAGCGGAATAGATGCTACTGGGCAATAATTGGTTAGGTCCATTGTGCTTTTCTTAGCATCTTTTGGCAGCGGAGTGAGTAGGATGTTTCCTTTATCCGTGGTGTGATAAATAAGAGGCTGTCCTAGCCGGGGCAGACCACTAGATGGCACTGTTCCCCTAAAAAATGTCCAGGATGTCCGGGGTAGGCCACTAGAGGGCGCTAGGAGAATAGGTGGAGGTCTCTAGGACCGGGGAGAGTCCTGGGATAGCTACAGGTGCAGGAGGTTATGGGCTGGGTCCTGTGTAGCTAATTAACCACTTTATACCCCACCTAAGTTGTGAAAGGGAGAGAAGAGAGCTGGTAGCTGAAGAAAGGGAATCCCCCTGGAAAGAACTGGCTAAACCCTATGGACTTGTGGTGGACTGTGTGCTCAAGGAAGAAAAACAGGCTGGGGTAAGAAGTCCCTAAAGCATTAGTGTTGGACTGTGTAGCCTCAGTACTTACAGGAACTGTGTGTTCAAAGAGAGGACTGTGAGTCTAAAGGAAGGAAGGACTGGGTGTCCAAAGAAGAAGTAGGGTTGTGTGTCCCAGTACTGAGAAGCAGGCTGCAAAGCCTGGGGTTAGAAGTCCCCAAAGTATTGAGGTTAATGCTGAGCCCAGGAATCTGGGCTAGAAGAACTGTGCCCAGGGGCTGGAATAAAGAATTGCCTGAATATGCTGTTGGTAAGACCTGTTTAATTTGCCTCTGGAGAACCAGGTCACCCTGAGTGTGAAAGGATAACATGCTAATCTGCATACAATTTGCATACTGAGAACCAGCTCACCCTGAGTGAGAAAGGGGCCCAGGAGCTTGAGGTTGGATTGCTCAGGATGCTGGGAAGGGACTGCTTGGAGTCCTGTTCAAAGGCTACAGGCCAGTAAGGCCTGCTGGAGAATGGGAGCAGAAGCCTTATCTTCACAGTGGGGAAAAAGACCATTTTGGAGTCTGTGGTTTACATGGTTCATGAGGTCTTTTTTTGAATTGTCTGGGTGTAGCTCTTATTAGGCTAGTAGGGCAAATGTCTAATTTGCATTGTGATTTAGCGTATTTTCCAAGCCATTGTGAGAGTTCATTTGACGATATCCTGTCAAAGTTGGTCTATGATTGATTTGCTGGGCTATCCTCAGGTTTTGGGTCTAGACATTCAAGGATGCTTGTATACTCAGTGATGGTAGGTAGTATGAGTTGGAGCTTTATTATTTTTTCCTTGAAGTAGTTCACAAGATTGGTTGTGGATGGGGTATCTATATTATTAGAGGTAACCGGTGTAGTATTTAAGAGTTTGTTTACGAGTGAGAAGAGTTTGTGTGTATCCTTGTAGTTTGGTCCTATTATGGTTTTGTAGTACGTTCTTTTAGTTTGTCTGATAGTGTATTTTCTCTGTAGCTGTTTCCAGTCTTTGAGTGTCGTTTTTTTTCTTGCTCCATGTTCTTTCTAATCTTCTGACCTGTTTTTTTAGTTCTTTCAATTCTTCATTGAACCGTGGTATTGAGTTTTTCTATGTGAGGTTCTGGTTGAAGTGGTGCTATGTTGTCTAGTACTGTTCTGCATCTGTTGTCCCATTCAAATTGCTCATATTTTAACTATTTGAATATAGTGGCACGGACCCCAAAGTAAAGGATCCATAAAGACCTAAGGAACAAATGGCTAGAAATGTAAGGAGGGGTGACAAAAATTTCTTCAGGTATATTAGTGAAAGGAGGAAGACTAAAAATGGAATTGTGAGACTGAAAGATGCTGTGAACCTCTATGTGGAAAATGATGAAGAAAAAGCAAATGTCAAACAAATACTTATGTTCTGTTTTCACAGAAGAAAATCCTGGAGAAGGAACACAACTGACTGGCAAAAGTACATATGAGAATGGAGTGGATATAGCTCCATTCACGGAAGAGAGTGTTTATGAACAACTTTCAAATCTAAAGGTGGACAAAACCATGGGACCGGGCGGGATCTATCCCAGGATATTGAGTTTGCTCAGACAGGTTCTGGCGGGTCCTCTTCAAGATTTGTTTAATAAATCTTTGGAAATGGGGAAGGTTCCTCTTCACAAAAGTGGTGACAGAGAAGAAGCTGGAAACTACAGGCCAGTAAGCCTCATTTTGGTTATTGGAAAAGTAATGGAAGCGATGCTGAAGGAAAGGATAGTGAATTTCCTGGAATCCAATAAGTTGCAAGATCCGAGACAACATGGTTTTACCAAAGGTAAATCATGCCAAACGAATCTCATTGAATTCTTTGACTGGATGACCAGAGAATTGAATCAAGGAGTGCGATAGTTGTAATCTACTTAGATTTCAGCAAAGCCTTCAACACGGTTCCTCACAGGAGGCTCTTGAACAAACTTGACATGCTGAAGGTAGGACCCAATGTGGTGAACTGGATTAGGAACTGGTTGATGAACAGACGCCAGAGGGTGTTGGTTAATGGAATTCACTTGGAGGAGGGAAGGGTGAGTAGTGGAGTGCCTCAAGGACCGGTGCTGGGGCTGATTCTGTTCAATATATTTATGAGTGACATTGCCGAAGGGTTAGAAGGTAAAGTTTGCCTTTTTGCGGATTATACAAAGATTTGTAACAAAGTGGACACCCCAGAGGGAGTGGAAAACATGAAAAAGAACTGAAGAAGCTAGAAGACTGGTCTAATGTTTGGCAATTAAAATTCAATGCAAAGAAGTGCAAAGTGATGCACTTAGGAGTAGAAATCCAAGGGAGATGTATGTGGAGGAAAGGAGAAACAGGGGTGATATGATACAGACGTTCAAATATCTGAAAGGTATTACTCTGCAAACAAACCTTTTCCAGAGACGAGAAGGTGGTAGAACTAGAGGTCATGAAATGAGTTTGAAGGGGGTCAGACTCAGGAAAAATGTCAGGAAGTATTTTTTCATGGAGAGAGTGGTGGATGCTTGGAATGCCCTCCCGGGGTAGGTGGTGGAGATCAAAACAGTAATGGAATTCAAAAATGTGTGGGATAAACACAAAGGAATCCTGTTCAGAAGGAATGTATCCACAAAAGCTTAGCGGAGATTGTGTAGCAACACCAGATAATTGGGAAGCAAAGCTAGTGTTGGGCAGACTATTACGGCCTGTGCCCTGAAAATGGCAAGGACAAATCAAGGTCAGGTATACATATAAAGGAGCACATATGAGTTTATCTGATGGCAGACTGAATGGACCATACAGGTCTTTATCTACCATCATCTACTATGCTACCACGTTACCTAAATGCCAAGATGATAGGAAGAATAAAGAACTATGATATCGATCACAGTATGGAGATAACACTGTGTCCTTGGAACTGAGATATTAACAGCCAGGGAGGAGGACAGGGCTCTAAATTATGGAGGAAGTTAAAGGTCTTGTCCAGGGGAGGTGGCTGTTTAACTGAGACTCCACTTTTTCTCAAGGAAAGCTCAGTTGGAGAGTATTTTATGACTTATCTATGTGAAGAAGTGCCCCCCCCCCCCCCCCCCCACAGAGTTGTTAGAAAAGGCTAGAGGAAACTAATTTGAATAATGGTGGAGTCTGAAAGCAACCTATTTGCATACTGTCTTCAGTCTAATAACCAGTGTGTTGAATTGTATGAAAGGAGCCAGATGGACGAGGAGAAGTACCAGAACTGTTGTATAATATTTGAAAGACCTTCCTGAAGATGTTGGGAGCGAAGAACTGGGGATATACAAAAGTCACCCTAAGGATAAAGAAGAGCACTAAACTTGACACTGATCTTATTAGGCGCTATAGAAAGTTGTTGTCTCTGAGTAATTTCTTAAAGACAGAATTCTGGTTGGCACTGGAGAAGAGTTGGTGGGGTGAGCTGGTGGCCAAAGAGGTATCATCACACAATTCATCTTGATTTTACAGATATGCAAACTCTTTGCAAGGGTAAATGGTATCTGCTGATGTGTTTGCCCCTACTCACAATGGGTTGAGGCATTTCCATGTACCCAGAATATATTGCTTATGCCTTATGTACTGAACATTTTCCTAGATTTGGATTTCCTGTTACAAAATGAATTAAGAAAGACTTTTACAGCTATTGATCTCACCTGTTTTAGGAATATACCTCTTTCTCACTCAGCATTGACCCCCCTCCCACAATGGTGATTAGAAGAAAATTGTTCCCTCCATCCTTGCAGCCATTGCCTGTGACGTTCTCTGATTGTCACTGTCGCCTTCACCGAAGTCCGTGCCTTGCGCGTCAGTGCCCTGTTTCTCCTTCTAACCTCCTAAAATTACCTGCAGTTCCAGTCAGTGACCTGTGGGGTCACTGTAGAGTGGTGGAGGCCACGCTGGTGATGTCATCAGAACTGAGCACTTCTTAAGCTGGCTTCTGAGTGTGCTCAGTGTTCTGGCAATTATCCTTGATTAAGCCCAGGCCTGCCTGGGGCTCTGCTAGTTCCTACTACTGTTTCTTTGCGAGGCCATGGCCTGAAGCTTTGCCTACAGCTTTCCCCTTATGCTGTGTTCCAGTGGAAATCTGCCTCCAAGCCTGGTAGTCCTGAGAGGTAAAGCTTTGCTACAGCTTTTACCTTATGCTGTGTTTCTGTGAAGCCTGCTTTCAAGCCCGGTAGTCCTGAGGAGTAAAAGCTTTGCCTACAGCTTTCACCTTATGCTATGTTCTTGTGAAGCCTGCTCTCAAGCATATAGACATAAAAAGTAGTCATACACAAGGAGTAACCTAAAATTGGCCCATGCCAATATAAGAATTTATTTTGGCAACGTGGCCACAATGTTTATCTGTGTCTGCCCCTACACTGACTGGAAGGGTTTTGTTATTTAGTCTCTGCATCTGCTCCTCTTTTTCTTATTCTCTATTTTGACGTTTCCTATGTTTCCCCTCCCATTCCTTATCAAATGTCTTTCTCTTCCTTGTCTAGACATGAGCGTTCTTCCCACTGCCTCACCTTCATGTGTTTGGTGAATTTAGATTGTTTACTATCAGTGAAGTTACTCTTGCTTCCTTTTTTGTTCCTGGTGTTCCAGCTGCTACAAATGCTAAATGGCTTTAAAAAAAATGTTATGACTTAATGCAGTTAATCAACCTGACTTCTGATGGTCTTAATGTCATTAATACTGAACATGCTGTAAATCTATTTTTTCATGGTTGGAAATTTGGGCAGTGCAGTAAAATGAAAAATTTTGTTGTTTATAATTGTTGGGATATTTCTATTTTTGCCAATCCTGAATTGTCTTTGCATTGTTGCCTAACTTATGTAAAAAGCATGATGTTACACAGAACATTTTTGTACAACAACAGTGCAGATGTGCAGCAACCATTGTTAACCTCTCCTGTTTAAATCATATGTTTTCTTCCTTCTCTCATGGAGCTTCCCAACTCAGTGCCTACAAGTGGGAGGGGAAATAAGTGGAGGAAAACCTGAGTTTTGGTGCAGCCTGGCTGACACAGCCTTCCCTCTTTCCATTCAGCACCATCTTTAATATTCTTTTTCAGTGACCTTAACCCTTGCGTTGTTCCACTCTAAGGCCCCAAATATCCTAAGAGCTCGATATGATGGGTTCATCAGTCTCGCCTTCTCAGAGAGATTAGTTGTGTGAACACAACAGGAGTGTAAGTATACCAAAAAGAACCAGCCTGGGATAAGCATGTATGAGTAGGATCCATAGTATGAACAATTTCTACATTTTCTACAACGTCAGAAATAGTTAAGACAAGAAGTGCTGGCAGTTAGAAACAGGATGTGCTAGCTAACCACAAGCACACTAGAACAGAAGTCACAGTTCTGTGTACATAACAGAAAAAAGACGGGTGAGGGGCAGAGTAGTGGCACCAATAAAAGGGAATTTCAAACAGTAGTTCGGGGGAGTTCCAGGTGAAGAGTTGGGAATCTGAGTTTTCCCCTGGCTCCTACTTCTAATCTTTCTCTTTTCTTATTTCATTAGCTGCACTCTGACTACTATAGTTTGAGAACTGATTGCTGTACTAAGTAAGAGAAGAATAAAGAACATTGTTGCTGAACTTGTTAACTGGTTAAGTGTTATTGTAAGGTTATCCCCCCACAAGGATGACAGTTATCCTCCACCAGAATGAATGTGGGTGAGAGTAGGGACAACCCCCGCTGGCCTGGGGACCTCAAAATCATCTACAAAGACAGAAAAAGATGGAAGATGGAGGACTGGAGGGGAGAAACAGGGTGACATTTGAGTGGACAGAGAGGCAGAGTAGAAAGAAAGGGAGGAAAAGGCTGAAAGGGAACAATCGTATCAAACAGATGTAGTGAGGAAATGGAAAAAGTCAGGAGGAGAGAGGAGAAATAACAAATGGACAGCAGAGTTAGCAGAAGTCAGGAAAGCAGAAAAGAGAAACTGAAATGAATATGATTGAACAATAAAATGCCCAGGCAACAAAGGTAGAACAAAGTGTTTTATTTTGAATGTTTTTAACTGGATCAGAAAGCTTTGGGCAATGTGCATAATGGATTTCTTTGTATTGTATTCAGTTCAAAAAGAAACATAATTTCTTTTTTTTAATATTTCTCCAGTTCAAGCTTTGCCTTCATATTTCTATTACTAATTTGTGATCTCTTGTTCTCTATTTAGGAAGGGTTTTTCTATGTTTTGCATGTGAATGAGGTGCAATATTCTGTTTGCATGTATTTTCTGTGTAGAAATTTGTAGCAGTCCCACTTGTTCTGTTTTCCATTAGTAGGTGTAATGGTGTTATAGGACCCATTGTAATATTTGTAGTGCTACATATTCATTGGTAGAACTCTGGTTGTTTGAATAATAGGGATTATTGTTACTGTTGTATGGTATGTTTGCTACATGCATGTTGAATTATAATTTTCCCCCCAGATTTTATATTATTTCACTGTGTGCCTGGTAATGGATAGATTTACTTTGCTATTGCTCACATGACATGAGAATCAGAATATTTTTTGCATGGTGACTTCCATGCAGATCTGTCCTAGTTTTTACCTGCAGCTATTGATAGAGGGGAGGTAGGGATTTTGTGGCTGCAGGGTATGTTTCCGTTTAATTCATAAGAACTGCTATACTATGTCAGATCAAAGGTCCATGACGGTCATGTATGCCAGTTTTTCCCAAGTCAGTCCTTGCCAATCAGGTTTTCAAGGTATATACAAATCAAGTCATACTATTCATTGTGGATATCCTGAAAACTAACTGGCAAGGGGGTACAACAGGACCAACTTGGAAACACTGATGCATGCAGTCTGCCACATATTTGAGCATCCCACTGTTAATAAGGAATCCACAATGAATATTCATGCGATCAATTTTCATTCACTGCCCCCTTGATATGCAAATCTATCATGCATATTCATTGTGGATATCCTGAAAACCTGACTGGATGGGGTGACAAGTTTTAGGAAGTCAGGCAGTTTGGAACACGTAGAGACAAGTGGGGTGCTAGTTTTGGGGATGGGACAATTTCTGGAGTGGTGGAGCAGTTACAGGGGGATAGGTTTTGGGATTGGATCAGTTTGTTGAGTGTTGAGTCATTTCCAGCTAGGGTAACTTTGGATGAACAGTAGTTTGCAAGATGATAGGAGAGTTGTGGGGGGTAGTCTGTGTGGTGGGTGTTTGCATGAGGCAATGTAGCTTGGGGGTGGTGTGTTGGTGTGTCATTACATGAAAGATTTTATGGGTGTGGGGAGGGAATTATTATTATTATTATTTGTTACATTTGTATCCCTTTTCCCACCTTTGCAGGCTCAATGTGGCTTACATATAACCGTTAACGGTGTTAGCCGATTATGGTTTAAAACAAATATATAGTATGAATGAATACAAAGTGATATTGTGGTATACTGAGGTATATGTATGGTAGAACAGTTGGGGGGCAACTTAGATAGGGAAAGGGGAAGAAGAGTTATTTATGTTATGTCGCAAGTGACTGGTATTTTATGTTGGCCAGTGGGGTAATGCTCTTCTGAACAGGTCTGTCTTTAGTGCTTTCTGAAAATTTGATGGTCGAGCATAGTTTTTACTGCTTTTGGGCAATGCTTCCATAGTTGTGCGCTTAGGGTAGGAAAAGCTGGTTGCATAGGTGGATTTGTATTTGAGTCCTTTGCTGCTTGGGTAGTGGAGGTTTAGATATGATCGTGCAGATTTTGTGGTGTTTCTGGTTGGCAGGTCGATGAGGTCTGTCATGTATCCCGGTGCCTCACTGAAAATGATTTTGTGAAGCGTCGGGCAGATTTTGAAAGTGATGTGTTCTTTGATTGGTAGCCTCAGTGCAATTTTTTCTGAGTGGTTTGGCGCTGTCAAAACGTGTTTTTCCAATATAAGCCTGGCTGCTGTATTTTGGGCGGTCTGAAGTTTCTTTATGATTTGATCGTTGCATCCCGCATAGATTCCATTACAGTAATCTATGTGGCTTAATACCATGGACTGTACCAGGTTACAAAATATTTCCCTTGGGAAGAATGGTTTTACGCGTTTGAGTTTCCACACTGAGAAAAAACATTTCTTTATGGTGGATTTCGCTTGGGTCTCTAGTCATAGGTTACGGTCAAATTTGTTACTCTGCGAATTTTCAGGCTGTCTGAGACAAGGAGGATGTATCCTGGGGTGTTAAGTTTGTGGTTTTGTATTGGGATGAGATGATGAGAGCAGTGTATTTTTTCTGTGTTGAGTTTTAGGTGGAATACATTTGCCCATGTGCTTAGTTTGATTTCGTTGGTGATTTCCGCCAGATCATGTTTGTATGGATGTATAATGTAAGGTCATCAGCATAGATAAGATGGGTTGAGGCCTTGGGTGGATAGGGTCTTGCTAGTGGAGTCATCATGAGGTTGAAGAGGATCGATGATAGTGGTGATCCTTGCGGTACTCTGCAGCCTGGTTTCCTCCGTTGACGATATGCTTTGTTTTTGATTTCACTTGATATGTCTTGTGGTTAGAAACCCTTAATCCAAGCCACCACTGATTCCGAAGTATTCTAGGATTCTTGGCAGTATGTTATGGTTAACCATGTCGAATGCACTTGACTTGTCAAATTGGAGGAGGAGAAGCTCTTGCCTATTGTATTCCTGCTTGAATTTGGTTAGGAGAGTGAGTAGTACTGTTTTCGGTGCTGTGTATGGGTCGAAATCATGATTGTGACTCATGTAGTATAGTGAATTCGTTTATGTAGTCATTGAGTTGTTTGGTCACCAGTCCTTCCATGAGTTTGACTACTAATGGGATAGAAGCTACTGGGTGGTAGTTGGTAATATCATTTGTTTTTTCCTTGGTGTCTTTTGGTATTGGGGTGAGCAGGATGTTGCCTTTTTCTTGAGAGTATATACCCTGTTGTAGCATGAAGTTTAAGTGGGATGTTAGATCTATTATGAAGTGTTGGGGGGCAGATCATATTAGGTAGCTGGGGCAGGTGTCCAGTTGACAGTGACTGTTTGAGTATTGTTTAATCGCCCGGGTAACTATGCCGGTGGTGAGTACAGCGAAATTGGACCATATTCGGTCAGCAGGGTATTCACCAGGGATTGGGTCTAGACCATTAATGAAGTTTTCTGTGTCCATGTTGTTCTGAGGTAGGGTTTTGCGTAGGTTTATGACTTTTTCATTGAAATATTTAGCAAGGTTGTCTGAGGATGGGATGTCAGTGTTGGTTGTGGTAACCGGTGTTGTGTCTAGAAGTTTGTTCACGAGATGGTATAGTTTCTTCATGTTTTTATAGTCCGGCCCAATTTTAGTTTTGTAGTACGACCTTTTGGTCTGTTTTATTGCGTAATTATATTTCCTTTGTAATTTTTTCCATACGTTGAGTGTTTGTTCGTCTTTTTTTTCCATGCGTGTTCCAGTTTCCTAGATTGTGTTTTTAGTTTTTTTTCAGTTCTTCATTGAACCACGGTATCGAGTTGTGTCTACGTGATGTTCTTATTTGTAAGGGTGATATGTTAATTTCAGGGGGGGTACTCTTTGGTTGTGGGGCAGTTGAAAGGGGCAGTTATTGTGGATGTGGCAGTTCTAGGGGTGGTGTGGCAGTTGTCAGGGGTACTTTTGGGTTTGAGGGCAGTATTTGGGGTAGTGAGGCAGTTGAAGATGGGTAGTTTTTAGGCTATGAGGGTAGTTTGGGGAAGGTGGGCTGCTCTGGGAGAGGGGTAATTTTGGAGTAGGTAATTCTACTTTTAAACTGACTTGCCCTGTTCTACAACTAAGTTTCTATGCTATAGAAACTGGAACTTCATTTCCCATAGAAATGCATTTGGCCATTTTTTTTGGAGGGGGGCTTATTTTTCTGGAATTTGTCCCTTTTCAAAATTCAATGCGCCTTTTTATTCTTTTTTTTTCCTCTATCCCAAGTTTCAGTACAGAAGTTAGAACTTCTATAGAAATGCATTAGGCACTTTTTTTTGGGGGGGGGGGGGGGGGGTGGGGGGGTTACTTATTTCTCTGGAATCCCAGTCCAATTTGCCACATTTTCAAAATCATTTTTTCTTTTTACACTTTTGTTCTCATGCCAAGTTTCATTCCATTTAGTTACATTTTTGGAGGTTTTTGTTTTAATAACACTTTACTACATTTTCCACTCAACAAAATGATACAGAAAATCAGTATATTATTCAAATATAATATGGAGGAAAAAAGAGCCTCACAGAGCTCCTAGACAATGTAACCGTCTATTGGAGCTAAAACGGATCTTAATCTGATCCTCTGTTCATCATTGGCTCTAAAAAAAACCTCCAAAAAAGCATATTATTCATTGCTCACAACAGATATAAAAAAATTTTTGAAAATAGCTGTAGTGACAAAATTTATAGTTCCATAAAACTGTTGCTTCGCAATATATTAGAACTTAATGCAAAATGAGCACTTATCTTTTACGCTAGAGGACTTCAAACACAATTCTTCAGACGCTCCAAGCCAACGGTGGCCAGCGTTTCGAAAAAACTGCTTCAGGGCTTAGGTAGCGCTAGTCCTTTGAAAAACGCTCTAGCAATGGTCTCCAATTTTGTCACTACAGCTATTTTCAAAAGTTTTTTTTATATCTGTTAGTGAGCAATGAATAATATGCTTTTTTGGAGGTTTTTTTTAGAGCCAATGATGAACAGAGGATCAGATTAAGATCCGTTTTAGCTCCAATAGATGGTTACATTGTCTAGGAGCTCTGTGAGACTCTTTTTTCTCCCATATTATATTTGAATAATATACTGATTTTCTGTATCATTTTGTTGAGTGGAAAATGTAGTACAGTGTTGTTATTTATTTTGAGTAAAATTTTCCACACCTTATTGGTTGATTTGTAGCGGGGGGGGGGGGGGGGGGGGGGGTTGCCTCCTGATACACAGACAGACATACATATAGATAGAGAAATATTCTCAACCCTTTTTGTATAATTATTTCCAACTTCTGTTGAGTTGGAAAGAATAATGAGTTTAACTCAACTCTTCTTACCTCAGTATCATAAAAACTGAAATTATTTAGGAAGGCTTTCCAGTCTACAGCGTTGTCATCATTCATTTTCACTTTGGTAAGAAGGTAACCAAATTGCTTGTCTGTTAATTTAGAACAGAAATTGTCAAGTATGTGATGGAATTCTAAAGGCATAATGGTCCCAGTAGAGTCCTTATCAAACTCTGAAAAAGCCTGAGGAAAATAAGATATATATTATTTCTTTGCGCAAAATAACAAAACAACATTTTATACATATTTCTCTTCTTTATAACTGACGAAAATAAGTATTGACGCTGAAAACCACTATGATGGTAAATACCCTTAGTGGTATATCAAATAAACCTGAACCTGATAAACTTCTTGGTAAACAAATTATAATCACCAGAGGAAAACAAATCGTTTTAAACTAATTTTGACAAAACTGTACAGGTCAGCTTTTTGAAATGTAGAGGAAAATGTTACTTGAAGAAAGAAAAATCCAATATTCAACCACCATGATCAGAGTTTTTTTTTTTTTTTGCCAGTCGTAGAGGTAGTGGTCGTCATTGATTGTTTTGGAAAATGAGGCCATCACCAGAACTAATCTGGACAGGGAAGATATTCCATCTACTATCTGGATAACTAATGCAGATAAATTAAGACAGCCTTTTTGATATCACAAATTATCCATATAAACTATCTGAATAACAGACTCGTATATCCCTGCTATCCAGATAAGTGTTGGGACCACTCTGGCTCTAACCATGCTCCACCATGACACTAACCAGATAGCCTGAAATCTGGATAAGAGCTTTTGAATATTGACCCATAAATGTATAAAGTGAAAGGATTTTATTTTATCTCTAGTGTAAACCACTTTGATATATATATTTGATTAAGCGGTACGTCAAATAAAACTCAAACGTGAATGGGAAATGGATGAGATCAAAAGTGGTTGAAATATTAAAAAATAATTTACATTTTGAAAGGCAATATATTTTGTTCTTAGATACTGGGGGTTTTTTTAAAGTGTTTTTTTCTCCTTTGTAAGCTCAGGGTGGTTCCTTCCATTAAGTAAACTAGGCTGTCACATAGGCCCCGATGCTCAAAGCTCTGGTGCTGAAGCAAACAGCGCGAGACCCATACTATGGGAACAATGCAGAAATATAGGAGGTCTTTTACAAAAGCTTAGCTCGAGTTATCTGCAGCAGGGCCCATAGGAATAAAATGGGCCCTGCTGCAGATAACTCGAGCTAAGCTTTAGTAAAAGACCCCCATCGCTCTCCAATATTCAAAACTAATGGAATTCAAATTATTTATATGTGCACTGTAAAAGCTATTCTGCACCTTTAAATATAAGCTTTGAAAATTTTATTCACTTGAAAGGTTTATATTTAAGTGCTTTCTATTGATAACCTTAAGAGTGGACTAACACGGCTACCACACTCCTCTACTTAAGATGGAAGATACCGCATACAGCCGCATGAAAAAGCAAATGAACAAACTTTTGGAAAAAGAAACAAAAGTGAACAGTCATCTTTACTTTCTGACAATCTGCAAGAAGAATGACATCATTCCCAAAGGACTGAGGATCAAAAATCCTTTGGCTACTACTTACAATTCTGACTATGCAGAGAAACTCTGCAAATGCACTAGTCAGAAACTAAGAAATGAACTTATACATCAACTCTACAAGAAAAAAAGAATAATACAAACCCAAAAGGATGTAATCATGAGGAACATGGAGGAATTACATCCACACCTTGTGAACCAACTTAAAGAAGACCTGCATAACATCCAAGGAGAAAAACAATACATTGCTATCCGCAAAAAAGAAAATAAGCTGAATTCTCTCCTGCAAAATCACAGAGAGAGAAACTGCTTTTCCTTGAATAGCTACAGCTCTGCAGAACCAACATCCCCAGACACCTTGGAGACACATCTGAGGCATGTGAAAATCAGAGCCCAAACAACTACTACTACTACTACTACTATTTAGCATTTCTATAGCGCTACAAGGCATACGCAGCGCTGCACAAACATAGAAGAAAGACAGTCCCTGCTCAAAGAGCTTACAATCTAATAGACAAAAATAAATAAAGTAGGCAAATCAAATCAATTAATGTGAACGGGAAGGAAGAGAGGAGGGTAGGTGGAGGCGAGTGGTTACAAGTGGTTACGAGTCAAAAGCAATGTTAAAGAGGTGGGCTTTCAGTCTAGATTTAAAGGTGGCCAAGGATGGGGCAAGACGTAGGGGCTCAGGAAGTTTATTCCAGGCGTAGGGTGCAGCGAGACAGAAGGCGCAAAGTCTGGAGTTGGCAGTAGTGGAGAAGGGAACAGATAAGAAGGATTTATCCATGGAGCGGAGTGCACGGGAAGGGGTGTAGGGAAGGACGAGTGTGGAGAGATACTGGGGAGCAGCAGAGTGAATACATTTATAGGTTAGTAGAAGAAGTTTGAACAGGATGCGAAAATGGATAGGGAGCCAATGAAGGGTCTTGAGGAGAGGGGTAGTATGAGTAAAGCGACCCTGGCGGAAGATGAGACGGGCAGCAGAGTTTTGAACCGACTGGAGAGGGGAGAGGTGACTAAGTGGGAGGCCAGCAAGAAGCAGATTGCAGTAGTCTAAACGAGAGGTGACAAGGGTGTGGATGAGAGTTTTGGTACAGTGCTCGGAAAGAAAGGGGCGAATTTTATGGATGTTGTAAAGAAAGAAACGACAGGTCTTGGCAGTCTGCTGGATATGAGCAGAGAAGGAGAGAGAAGAGTCAAAGATGACCCCAAGGTTTCGAGCTGAGGAGACAGGGAGAATGAGAGAGCCATCAACAGAAATAGAAAACGGGGGAAGCGGGGAGGTGGGTTTGGGGGGGAAAATGAGAAGCTCGGTTTTGGTCATATTTAATTTCAGGTGGCGTTGAGACATCCAGGCAGCAATGTCAGACAAGCACGCTGAAACTTTGGTTTGGATGCAAGGTGAGATATCAGGGGTAGAAAGGTAGATTTGGGAGTCATCAGCATAGAGATGGTAGGAAAAGCCGTGGGATGAGATTAATGAACCAAGGGAAGAAGTGTAGATAGAAAAGAGGAGGGGACCAAGAACAGAACCCTGAGGTACGCCGACAGGCAGAGGGATAGAAGTAGAAGAGGATCCACCAGAGTGAACACTAAAGGTGCGGAGGGAGAGGTAGGAAGAGAACCAGGAAAGGACAGAGCCCTGGAATCCAAGTGAGGACAGGGTATCGAGAAGTATGCTGTGATCGACAGTGTCAAAAGCAGTGGAAAGATCAAGAAGAATGAGGATGGAATATTGACCTCTGGATTTAGCCAGTAATAGGTCATTGGAGACTTTAGTAAGCGCAGTTTCGGTTGAGTGGAGAGGGCGAAAACCAGATTGTAGTGGGTCAAGAATAGCATGTGAGGAGAGAAAATCAAGGCAGCGGCGGTGAACAGCACGCTCAAGTAATTTGGAGAGAAAAGGAAGGAGGGAGATGGGTCGGTAATTAGAGGGACAAGTAGGGTCAAGTGAAGGCTTCTTAAGGAGAGGTGTGACCACAGCATGTTTAAAGGCAGCAGGGACAGTCGCAGTGGAAAGTGAGAGGTTGAGAATGTGACAGATAAAATGAATAAGAGCAGGAGAGATGGCATTAAGAAGGTGGGTGGGAATGGGATCAGAGGAACAGGTGGTACATTTTGAGGAAGAAAGGAGAAGTGTAATTTCCTCAATAGTAACTTCAGGAAAGAAGGAAAGGGAATGAGGGGAAGAAGAGAGAGGGGAACGGACTAGTGGAGGGAGAGGTGGTGAGGTAGAGAAAGCAAGGTTTATCTTTTGAACCTTGTTGTGAAAGAATTCAGCAAGGGTCTGAGGAGATAATGAAAGGGGGAGTTGGGGAGGGGGCACCTTGAGGAGAGAGTGCAATGTGGTGAAGAGACGTCGAGGATTAGAGCCAAGAGAGTTGGTCAGTTGGATATAATAATCCTGTTTGGCACGTAAAAGAGCAGATTGGAAGGAGGTCAGCATGAACTTAAGTGTAAGAAATCAGCAAGGGCCCTAGATTTCCGCCAGAGGCGTTCGGCGGAGCGGGTACAGGAACGTAGGTAGCGATATTAGAAGTCAGCCAAGGTTGGGTTTTGTACGCCTTACAGGGGCGGGTCATTAAAGGTGCAAGAGTTCTAAGGCAGAGGATAGAGTATTGTTGTAAGAAGAAACAGCCTCGTTGACAGACGTGGATGGTGCCACAGTAGAGAGGAGGTTTGAAACATGGGAGGATAGAGATGAAGGGTCAATATCGTGAAGATTCCTAGATAAATTAGATAGGATAGGACGGGACTGGGAGGGAGGAGATTTAAGTGTGAAAGTTATAAGATGGTGATCAGAGGAGGGATGATCAGAGGCAAGGAAACTAGAAGGTGAACAGTTGGAGGAGAAAATGAGATCAAGACAGTGACCATTTACTGATCACACCTTTACAGATGCAAACCAAATGGGGATAATAAACCTCTCGAACCATCAATTATCACAGCATGAGGTCTCTGTGCTCTCCAAAGGGCTCTCATTTTGCCCATCCAGTAAACTAGATGAAATCCAACTATATTCAGACCTAGAAGAATTCTTTAGAAAAATGCGCCTTAAAACGCATTTCTATAATAAAGGGACACCAAACAGACCGGAATACAGTCTTAAACAAAAGAACACTTATTTCACCCCACAGGAAGGACAAAACTACAAGCTGGATAATTACATAGAAAGTTTCAGACATAGGGTGAAATTCCAACTTTCCAACAAACATAAGAGAATCCTGTACAATCTTACCCCACCAGAAAGAACGGCCATAAGAACCCTACAAACTAATGAACGCATTATCATCAAACCCGCAGACAAAGGAGGCGCAGTGGTAATTATGGACATACAAAAATACATTGAAGAGGGGCACAGACAGCTCTCAGACAATAAATACTACAGGAAACTAACTGAGGACCCCATACAGGATTACACAAAACAGCTAAAAGACCTTATCAAAACATTTCCTACACAAGCGCAACCTCACCTGAAGAAACTCATACCAAACCAGCCTTCTGTGGGCACATTCTACATGCTACCCAAGATCCACAAACCGGGAAACCCTGGCAGACCAATCATATCAGGTATTGGCACACTCACGGAAGAAATATCTGGATTCATAGAGGGAATTCTGAAACCTCTCGTACACAAAACTAACAGCTTCATACAAGACACCACAGACTTTCTGAATAAATTGAAAAATATCAAGCAACTACTACCTAACACCCTTCTGGTCACGATGGATGTAGAATCATTATACAGCAACATTCCACATGCGGATGGCATAGTTGCATGTGGAAGACTCCTAAAAAAATCCACACTGGACCATCAATACTCACCAGAAACTATTACAAAATTAATCAAATTCATTTTAACTCACAACTAGTTTTGCTTTAACAATGATATCTATCTACAAATAATGGGCACTGCGATGGGCACCAGGACAGCACCCCAATATGCCAACCTTTTTATGGCTGAGCTGGAAGAGACATTTCTGAATACACAGCAGACCAAACCTCTAAAATACTACCGGTACATCAATGACATTTTTATGATTTGGACGGAGGGTGAAGAAACTCTGAAACAATTTTATTCTGCCTTCAATACATACCATCCTACAATCAGAATCAAAATTGACTACTCACCACAAAAAGTCAATTTTTTGGACACCACGGTCTCAATCAATGATGGCTGTATACAAACATCTATATACAAGAAACCCACAGACAGATGCAGCTACCTCCACAACTCCAGCTTCCATCCTTCACATACAAAAAGATCCATCATTTACAGCCAAGCCACAAGATACCACCGTATCTGCTCTGACCCAGGGGATAGAGACAGACACCTTAAAAGCCTGACTGCATCCTTCAAACAGAAAGGCTACAACCCCAAAATAATCTCCAAGAATATTGCCTCCTCCCTCAAAACACCCAGGGAGAATCTGCTACAGTACAAGGAGAAAAAATCCACAGACAGAATCCCCCTTGTAGTGACATACAATCCAGAGCTGGAAAAACTGAGGAAAATCATAAGAGATCTACAACCTATACTCCAGGAGGATGAATTACTGAAAGAGATATTCCCATCCCCACCAGTACTGGCCTTCCGACAGTCACCCAACTTAAAACACAAGCTAATCAGAAGTAAACTTCCATCACAGACTGAAAAGGAACAGAAGGGCACACTTCCCTGTAATTTATCCAGTTGCAAACTATGCCAAAATATTTCACAGGACCCCACAGTCATCCACAAAGGAAAGATATTCAACATAAAGGAATCTTTCACTTGCTCATCTTCCAATGTGGTATATATCATTCAGTGTAAAAAATGTAACGAAGGATGCTATATTGGAGAAACAGGCCAGATGCTTAAGACAAGATTCAATTTACATAGACATCACATGACCAATACTGGTGCCAGTAGGGCTCCCACCCCTGTTGGTCAGCATTTTACAGGACCAGGACACTGTACCAGTGACTTCACAGTGAGAATCCTGAAAGGTAACTTTAAAACCATACAAGAACGTAAGACCTTTGAAGTCAGAATGATTGAATATTTTAACACCCAACAGAAAGGACTTAACAAGGATCTGGGGTTCCTAGCCCATTATAAACCATAAAGCTGTATTTCTCTGTTGATCACCCCACCCCTCACCTATCCACACCAATCCTGTTAGAATATCAATGATATGCTTTGATGTCCCCATGCATACCTCCTACCCACCCCCATCCTCCCACCCTGTCATAGTAATGCTTGAATGTTTTCACTTATATACACTGTCAGCTAGCACATTTGCTTATTTCCGATCTGACAAAGGGCAACCTTCGAAAGCTAATCAAGAAATGTATTAAGTTACTGTATGTCCAATAAAAAAGGTATCATCTTATTTTCTTTTCCATGTTTTATTTTGTTTGATTTTCTATTGATAACCTTAAGAGTGGACTAACAAGGCTACGACACTCCTCTATTTAAGTGCAGGGAAACAGGCACCAGTGTACACTTTCACTTTCAGGTTTGCTCAGACTCGCACACATTTGTTTTCAGTACGAGTGCTTAGAGGCTTGCCTAGGCTTCCTTCTGCTTCCAAAGCAAATGAAAACCGGCAGATTTTAAAGAGAAAATCACAAGAAATTTTCTTTTCAAACCCACCAATGCTAACTCTCAAGTGGAAGTTGTTTTTTCCAGTGGTATGAGCAGGGGTTTGCTTGTGCGCTGTTCTCTGAGCATTGGGAGGGAATAGTAAAATGACCTCATTTACAGCCATTTGTTTACATTTAAATACAACTACATAAGAACATAAAACATTGCCATACTGGGACAGACCAAAGGTCCATTAAGCCCAGTATCCTGTTTCCAACAGTGGCTAATCCAGGGCCACAAGTACCTGGCAAGATCCCAGCATAGTAAAGCAGATTTATGCTGGTTGCCCTAGAATAATCAGTGGATTTTTCCATCTTAATAATGGCTTATAGATTTTCTTTTATTAAATTATCCAAACCTTTTTTTAAACTCTGCTAAGCTAACTGCTTTATCACGTTCTTTGGAGACGAATTCCAAGTTTAATTACACGTTGGGAGTGAAGAAATATTTTCTCTGGTTTGTTTTAAATTTACTACTTAGTAGCTTCATTATGCACCCCTTAGTCCTAGTATTTTTGGCAAAAGTAAACAATACTTCACTCCACTCAGTATTTTATAGACCTCTATCATATCTCCCCTCAGCCATCTCTTCTCCAGTCATATTTGGCATGCATGCTGTTTCCTGCGCTAGAGCCCACTGAGCATTCTGCACAAATTAGCACAGGCTCTAGACCTCTATCATATCTCGCCTTGGCCAGCTGTTCTCCAGCAATCTCTGGCGCGCATTGTTTCATCTGCTAGAGCCCACTGAGCTTCCAGCGCAGATTAGCACAGGCTCTAGTCCAGCGCTATTTGGCTCTAACGTTGGTGTTAGGTTTTGAGCATTGGGCCCAAAGAGTGCCAAAACTAGGTCAACTGTAGCTCCATTTTCCCCACCCTCTTGAGGATGATAAAATAAGGGTACTGAACAAACTTGATCAGATATGTCTACTATAATGGCAAATATGTCAACATACATAACAGTATAATTACAACAATGGCATATACAGTGGTGGAAATAAGTATTTGATCCCTTGCTGATTTTGTAAGTTTGCCCACTGACAAAGACATGAGCAGCCCATAATTGAAGGGTAGGTTATTGGTAACAGTGAGAGATAGCACATCACAAATTAAATCCGGAAAATCACATTGTGGAAAGTATATGAATTTATTTGCATTCTGCAGAGGGAAATAAGTATTTAATCCCTCTGGCAAACAAGACCTAATACTTGGTGGCAAAACACCTTGTTGGCAAGCACAGCGGTCAGACGTCTTCTGTAGTTGATGATGAGGTTTGCACACATGTCAGGAGGAATTTTGGTCCACTCCTCTTTGCAGATCATCTCTAAATCATTTAAGAGTTCTGGGCTGTCGCTTGGCAACTCGCAGCTTCAGCTCCCTCCATAAGGTTTTCAATGGGATTAAGGTCTGGTGATGGCTAGGCCACTCCATGACCCTAATGTGCTTCTTCCTGAGGCCACTCCTTTGTTGCCTTGGCTGTATGTTTTTGGGTCATTGTTCGTGCTGGAAGACCCAGCCACGACCCATTTTTAAGGCCCTGGCGGAGGGAAGGAGGTTGTCACTCAGAATTGTACGGTACATGGCCCCATCCATTCTCCATTGATGCGGTGAAGTAGTCCTGTGCCCTTAGCAGAGAAACACCCCAAAACATAAACATTTCCACCTCCATGCTTGACAGTGGGTACGGTTGTTCTTTGGGTCATAGGCAGCATTTCTCTTCCTCCAAACACGGCGAGTTGAGTTCATGCCAAAGAGCTCCAATTTTTGTCTCATCTGACCACAGCACCTTCTCCCAATCACTCTCCGGCATCATCCAGGTGTTCACTGGCAAACTTCAGACGGGCCGTCACATGTGCCTTCCGGAGCAGGGGGACCTTGCGGGCACTGCAGGATTGCAATCCGTTATGTCGTAATGTGTTACCAATGGTTTTCGTGGTGACAGTGGTCCCAGCTGCCTTGAGATCATTGACAAGTTCCCCCCTGTAGTTGTAGGCTGATTTCTAACCTCCTCATGATCAAGGATACCCCACGAGGTGAGATTTTGCGTGGAGCCCCAGATCTTTGTCGATTGACAGTCATTTTGTACTTTCTTTCCATTTTCTTACTATGGCACCAACAGTTGTCTCCTTCTCGCCCAGCGTCTTACTGATGGTTTTGTAGCCCATTCCCAGCCTTGTGCAGGTGTATGATCGTGTCCCTGACCTCCTTAGACAGCTCCTTGCTCTTGGCCATTTTGTAGAGGTTAGAGTCTGACTGATTCACTGAGTCTGTGGACAGGTGTCTTTCATACAGGTGACCATTGCCGACAGCTGTCTGTCATGCAGGTAACGAGTTGATTTGGAGCATCTACCTGGTCTGTAGGGGCCAGATCTCTTACTGGTTGGTGGGGATCAAATACTTATTTCCCTCTGCAGAATGCAAATAAATTCATATACTTTCCACAATGTGATTTTCCGGATTTAATTTGTGATGTGCTATCTCTCACTGTTACCAATAACCTACCCTTCAATTATGGGCTGCTCCTGTCTTTGTCAGTGGGCAAACTTACAAAATCAGCAAGGGATCAAATACTTATTTCCACCACTGTACTTTGCTTATAACAAATGTAAATGCCTGATTAAGCAAAACAGGAAAAAAACCTTTCAAGTCTTTTTCCCATCCTTCGGCTCTACTTGCTTTCTCTCTATTCTGATGCTGACAAAATAAAATTGCCAGAGTTTGGCACATATCCTTCAACTTTGCTTTATAAGAAACATATATTAAAGGACAGAACGAATCACAGATGAAGAACAACCAAAACTTATAACTGAAAATGATCCAATATGACCACGTTTCGCCTGAGGCTTTGTCAGGGGCATTTGTGAAAAAAACAAAAGTTTAAAATAAAAACAAGAACAAAGCCCCTCTTACTTATCAAATGTAGAAAGTACAGGTATGGTTACATGCACTCAAGAAGTGTAACTATTTAAAAGAACAGTGCGTGTGCTTTAATACAAAAATAGTAAGACATAATATGGAATACATATTGTGTTGTGGGACAAAACACATTTTTTACATATGTGTTTGGTGTAGTGAGACAAAGAAAAAAAATCAAATACAGTTTAAATAAGGCGCATATGTCTAATAGGATTGCCAAAAAGGTATATCCTCTATAGTCAGCTCTCAGCTCTCTTCCTCCACTTCTTGATCCCATTTATCTGCTCTCTCCAGAGCTTGTTCTGCTGGGTTCCTTTGGATGCTCCTAGTTCAGTGGAAAGAAATGCATATGTGCACTTTTATTGAGGTACTTGTGCTTGAAATCAGTGGGTGGGAAAAGGTATGAGGTATGGTACCCTCTATTCTCATGGAAATCTCATCCATGTCTGGATGCCTCCAGCACATTTCCTCCACATGCTCTCCACTGCCCCACAACTATCCCTCAGCAGTGAACAAATTATTAGCTTGGCAGCACTTTTACAGTTCACTGCCATAACTAATGGAATTATGCTCCTCCACCCCCTGTCTTTTTTGCTTGAAAGCCTGCTGGCTGTTGTTCCAAGGATATAGGCTCTGTTGTCATTATATTGTAAGCATCCTTTTAGGATCCTCGCTAGCCTAGTGTGATCCTGAATTCAAGACCATACCAATCCCATGTAGAGAGGAGATGGGCACCATTAGGTTACAGTATCCCCACTTTCTAGAATGGCTACAATAACTTTACCTGCACTTATATAAGGCAGACACCCCTAGAGAGTGCGTGGATTTCTTTGTGGTATGGATTTCAATGTGAACTGCAGTGTATACTTAAGCCAAGCTTTCTGGCCTATTTAGTATAGATCTAGTGTGTAGGCTTCCTTAAGTTTGTTTCTGTCCACAATGAAGTGAGTGTAACCCCTCTGCCCAATATTTAATAATGGAGTAGAAAAGCAACTTAACCCTCAAGGCAAAGGGACACAGAGAGAAAAGACTCGCAAAAGAGCTGGACGGCTTTGTGACATCCCCCACCTCCTCTCTCATGAGAGGAGGCTCCAACCTCTAGATCCCAGGTCCCTTTTGCACTCAGGGTGAGCTGGATTTTAGTATGCAGATTATATGCAAATGAGTCTCATACCCCTTTCGGCTCGGGGTGACCTGCTTCTCAAAAGGCAAACACAATCAGGTCTCACCAACAGAATATTACTCATACAAAACTTTATTTCAGCCCCTAGGGCACACTTCCTTTAGCTCCACAATACTTTGGGGACTTCTATCCCCAGGCTTTGCTGCCTGCTTCTCTCAGTACAGCAATACTTTGGGGACTTCCAACCGCAGGCTTTGCAGCCTGCCTCTCTCTGTACTTGGACACACAGTTCTTATACTTAAAGCTCAAGGGCCTTCTTACCCCAGCCAGCTTCCTTTCTTTATACACAGTTCACCACCAGTCCATAGGGCTCACCAGTACTTTCCATGGGGATCTTTCTGCATTAGCTCCCCGCTTCTCTGCTTCAGCTGCTAGCTCTCCTCCTCCTCCCACGAAGGTGGGGTATTAAGTAGTTAATGGCTAAACAGGACCCAGCCCACAACCTGCTGCACCTGATCCTCCTCCAGGACTCGCCTCGGTCCTAGCGACCTCCTGCTATCAATCCCTTACTGGCTCCCTTTAGTGACTCACCCAGCCCTTCTCCCTGGACATTTTAGGGGAACAGCGCCCTCTAGGGGCCTAACTAGGGTAGGAACAGCCTCATACTTATCACAGGCTGGAACATGTACAAGATAGTTTCCCACGTGGAAAAATCTTTGTAGAGAGGGAATAAGTTTGCCCTTGTACATGGGAAACCCTTTGCACCAGAGGACTAGTTATTGAAAGGGATCTCAAATACAGATAAAGAAAGTCTGGAGTAGTACAGTGTTTTTCAATGCTGTATAGCTGCAGGACAGACAGACTACCTCACGCAGTAATTGTTTTGCATGTATCTTCAGTTGTGGGAGTTAGAGACCTCCCCCTTATTTGAGTGATATTTTTGGAGGGACTCTATCCCAGGGCCTTAAAGGAAAATCCTCCCTCCCCTCCTGTACGAAGCAAGGAGGAGATAGGACAAGGAGTCCATCAATGGACCATCCTACAACCAGGGCACCCCCCTTAGAATAATCAATAACATCAGTTCTCCATTTGGATAGCTTGGGAGGCTAGCCTTCTTCAAAAGGATTATATTTTTTAAAATCCTTCCACAAGCCTCTACCATTTCAAGGGGTAAACATATAAAGGAGAAAGAAACTTATCTTACCTCTACCACATTTAATAAAGGGGGGAGCATTGTACTGTAGATGCTAAGGCTGTTGGAATTCGAAGGATAAGGGCATCTCAAAACATAGTAAATGACGGCAGATAAAGACCTGTACAGTCCATCCAGTCTGCCAACAAGATAAAATCATTTTACATGGTATGTATCCTTGTCATTCTCAGGGCACAGACCGTAGAAATCTTCCCACTATTGTTCTTGTACTAATTCTCAAGCTAATGTCGAAGCCCCTTAAAATTTAGACTCCAGCCCATCCCTATCTATTCAGTCACGATCGGGGCGTAGACCATAGAAGTCTGCTCAGCTCCTGTTTTGTTCCCAATTACTGGCGTCACCACCCAATCTCTGCTAAGATTCCATGGAACCATTCCTTCTAAACAGGATTCCTTTGTGTTTATATCCCACACATGTTTGAATTCCATTACCGTTTTCATCTCCACCACCTCCCATGAGAGGGCATTCCACATATCAACCACCCTCTCCGTGAAAAAATACTTCCTGACATTAGTCCTAAGTCTGCCCCCCTTCAACCTCAATTCATGTCCTCTAGTTCTACTGCCTTCCCGTCTCCAGAAAAGGTTCATTTGTGGATTAATACCTTTCAAATATTTGAACGTCTGCATCATGTCACCCCTGTTTCTCCTTTCCTCCAAGGTATACATGTTCAGGTCAGCAAGTCCCTCCTCATATGGTTTGCAACGCAAATCCCATACCATTTTTGTAGATTTTCTTTGCACCACTTCCAGTCTTTTTACATCTTTAGCAAGATACGTCCTCCAAAACTGAACAGAATACTCCAAGTGGGGCCTCACCAATGACTTGTAGAGGGGCATCAACACCTCCTTTTTTTCTGCTGGTTATGCCCCTCTCTATTCAGCCTAGCATCCTTCTAGCCACGGCCGTCGCCTTGTCGCATTGTTTCTTCACCGTCAGATCCTCAGACACCAACACCCCAAGGTCTCTCTCCTGAGTCGAGCTTACTAATCTCTCCCCTCCTATCCGGTATCTCTCTTTCGGGTTTCTGCACCCCAAGTGCATCACTCCTTGGCATTAACTTTTAACTAATCTATCACAATAGGGGATATTTATTCACAACAAAAGTACTCACATGTCACAATATATTATAAATGTACTCCTAATAAAGTGATATAAATAGTTTATTACTGACAATCAATGTATCATACATACCCACACTACATACAAAACTGGTGTCTAAAGAACTCTCATTCATGCCTTTCACTTCACCATCCAACCCCACGCCTATGAAAATACTTAATTACACAAATATTCACAAATAGTCCCAATTTCCAGCAGCAATGTTCTCTATGTATCCACTCAATGTCTTATGCCAGTTCCAAGATGAAACTTCCACACAGTCAATTTTCCTGTATATTGTGTCCGCTGGCAGTCCGTTAACCACAGGACCCTTGTGTTGAAGAAAATCCCTTGTTTATAGCATATCTTCATAGGTTCGCTTAATGGATCAACGCGGCTTGAAGGAGAGCTACCATTCGACTCCAACTGAAGCCATAAAGATAATTTCACTTTAGCTCCTCAGTGCGAGACCGCATTCATGTTGCCCTTCATCAGGGCATACATTATAATACATTCATCAAATAACATTTAAATTGCTTGATGGCTGCCTACCTACGGGTTTGTAAACAGATTACCAAGCGGGACCTCCTCTGGTCGACGCCGTTAGCAAATGGAGAACCAACCCGACATGTATCCTTTTAAACTGGGCAATTCTCACCATAATCAAATCCACCTGCGAACCACTCCCTAGAGTTATAATCATTCTACCTCCAGGTTGAGGCCCCTGGGAGCCACCGTATCCCACGTAAAGATAAATCGCTGTTCCAAAGTAAACAATTGCGTGGTGACATTAACTGCCAGACCCTCAACCATTCTTCTAACGTTTGGAGATACCTTCTTATCGTTTCTACTCCCTCCAGGGTATCCACTCTATTGGCTATTTTTGTGTCATCTGCAAAAGGCACACCTTTCCTTCCAACCCTTCAGCAATATCTCTCACAAATATATTAAACAGAATAGGCCCCAGCACCAACCCCTGAGGAACTCCACTGCTCACCTTCCTTTCCTGCAAGCGGATTCCATTTACCACCACCCTTTGCGACCTGTCGGTCAACCAGTTTCTTATCCAGTTCACCACTTTCGGTCCTAAGTTCAACCCTTTCAGCTTATTCACGAGTCTTCTGGGGAGGACCGTATCAAAGGCTTTGCTGAAGTTCAAGTAGATTACATCTAGCGCACGTCCCTCATCCAGTTCTTTGGTCACCCAGTCCAAAAAGTCAGTAAGATTAATTTGGCAGGATTTTCCTTTGGTAAAGCCATGTTGCCTCGGGTCCTGTAAACCGTCTGCTTCTAGAAAGTTAACTATCCTTTCTTTCAGCAGCAAACTCCATTATTTTTCCTACCACCGACGTGAGACTTACCTGTCTGTAGTTTCCCACTTCTTCCCTGTCTCTATTTTTGTGAAGAGGGACCACATCCGCTCGTCTCCAATCTCGCGAAACCTCTCCCGTCTCTAAAGATCTATTAAATAAATCTTTAAGAGGTCCCGCCAGGACCTCTCTGAGCTCCTTCAGTACCTTATGCAAACGAGCTGTCACTTCCTCTCAGCCCTGGGCTCATCCTCCACTTCTATGGGAAATGGAATGGCCTGAGCCATTTCCCGCACAAAGGATGACAAGTAGAGACTCTCAGGTGGAGACAGTCTCCCAACTCCCCCTTCATTATCTCCTCAGACCCTTGCTGAATTCTTTCACAACAAGGTTCAAAAGATAAACCTTGCTTTCTCTACCTCACCACCTCTCCCTCCACTAGTCCGTTCCCCTCTCTCTCCTTCCCCTCATTCCCTTTCCTCCTTTCCTGAAGTTACTATTGAGGAAACTACACTTCTCCTGTCTTCCTCAAAATGTACCACCTGTTCCTCTGATCCCATTCCCACCCACCTTCTTAATGCCATCTCTCCTGCTCTTATTCCTTTTATCTGTCACATTCTCAACCTCTCACTTTCCACTGTGACTGTCCCTGCTGCCTTTAAACATGCTGTGGTCACACCTCTCCTTAAGAAGCCTTCACTCGACCCTACTTGTCCCTCTAATTACCGACCCATCTCCCTCCTTCCTTTCTCTCCAAATTACTTGAGCATGCTGTTCACCGCCGTTGCCTTGATTTTCTCTCCTCCTCACATGCTATTCTTGACCCACTACAATCTGGTTTTCACCCTCTCCACTCAACCGAAACTGCGCTTACTAAAGTCCTCCAATGACCTATTACTGGCTAAATCCAGAGGTCAATATTCCATCCTCATTCTTCTTGATCTTTCCGCTGCTTTTGACACTGTCGATCACAGCATAGGGCTCTGTCCTTTCCTGGTTCTCTTCCTACCTCTCCCTCCGCACCTTTAGTGTTCACTCTGGTGGATCCTCTTCTACTTCTATCCCTCTGCCTGTCGGCATACCTCACGGTTCTGTTCTTGGTCCCCTCCTCTTTTCTATCTACACTTCTTCCCTTGGTTCATTAATCTCATCCCATGGCTTTTCCTACCATCTCTATGCTGATGACTCCCAAATCTACCTTTCTACCCTTGATATCTCACCTTGCATCCAAACCAAAGTTTCAGCGTGCTTGTCTGACATTGCTGTCTGGATGTCTCAACGCCACCTGAAATTAAATATGACCAAAACCGAGCTTCTCATTTTCCCCCCCAAACCCACCTCCCCGCTCCCCCCGTTTTCTATTTCTGTTGATGGCTCTCTCATTCTCCCTGTCTCCTCAGCTCGAAACCTTGGGGTCATCTTTGACTCTTCTCTCTCCTTCTCTGCTCATATCCAGCAGATTGCCAAGACCTGTCGTTTCTTTCTTTACAACATCTGTAAAATCCGCCCCTTTCTTTCCGAGCACTCTACCAAAACCCTCATCCACACCCTTGCCACCTCTCGTTTAGACTACTGCAATCTGCTTCTTGCTGGCCTCCCACTTAGTCACCTCTCCCCTCTCCAGTCGGTTCAAAACTCTGCTGCCCGTCTCATCTTCCGTCAGGGTCGCTTTACTCATACTACCCCTCTCCTCAAGACCCTTCACTGGCTCCCTATCCGTTTTCGCATCCTGTTCAAACTTCTTCTACTAACCTATAAATGTATTCACTCTGCTGCTCCCCAGTATCTCTCCACACTTGTCCATCCCTACACCCCTTCCCGTGCACTCCGCTCCATGGATAAATCCTTCTTATCTGTTCCCTTCTCCACTACTGCCAACTCCAGACTTCGCGCCTTCTGTCTCGCTGCACCCTATGCCTGGAATAAACTTCCTGAGCCCCTACATCTTGCCCCATCCTTGGCCACCTTTAAATCTAGACTGAAAGCCCACCTCTTTAACATTGCTTTTGACTCGTAACCACTCGCCTTCACCTATCCTCCTCTCTTCCTTCCCATTCACATTAATTGATTTGATTTGCTTACTTTATTTATTTTTTGTCTATTAGATTGTAAGCGCTGCGTATGCCTTGTAGCGCTATAGAAATGCTAAATAGTAGTAGTAGTACTATCAGGTGGAGGGGAAAGTTCAGAGGGAATCCCAAAGAACTCATCTGAGGAGAAGTACCTGGGATCTTCGTCTGACTCCCACGAGTGTTCCTCCTCTGTGTCAGAGAGCACTTCCCTCAGTGACTTCCAAGAACGAACCCGCCTTGACACCGAAGACCTATGGTTTTGAGGGTGATGCCGAGGGGCCGATTCCCGCATGGACTGCGGTGAAGCTTCCTCCATCGATGTCAATGAGGAACTCGCATGGGTGGCAGCCGACAGCGGAGCTGCAAGCGACGTCGAAGTCGGAGACTTCACCGCAGGTGGAGGGCCAGACATAGCTGCAGCAGATGGCATGGTAGGCACAAGCACCTCCGAATCCCTCCCTTCCTTCCTTACCGACTTCGATGCCTGGCTCTCCGTTTTCTTGAGCCCTCATCCCCATCCCTCATTCTTGGTGACTTCAACATTCACACTCGTATGTTTCTCAGTTCCTCACTCTTACCTCCTCCTTCAACCTCCAACTGAGCCCCACCACCCCTACTCACAAATCTGGCCACTGTCTTGATCTCGTCCTCTCTTCTACTTGCTCACCCTCCAATTTCTACGTTTCAGCTCTTCCTAACTCTGACCATCACCTAATCACATTCACACTTCAGCACCCTCCCCCTCAATCTCGCCCAACACTAATTACTACGTCCAGAAATCTCCAGGCTGTTGACCCCCCCACCTTATCCTCTAGTATCTCTGATCTTCTCCCTTCCATCATGTCCTCCAAATCTGTCGACATAGCTGTCTCCACTTACAATGCCACTCTCTCCTCTGCCCTAGACACCCTTGCACCGTCCATCTCCCGTCCCACAAAACGTACCAATCCCCAGCCCTGGCTGACCCCTTGCACCCGTTACCTTCGCTCCTGCGCCCGCTCGGCTGAACGCCTCTGGAGGAAATCTCACGCCCATACTGACTTCATTCACTTCAAATTCATGCTATCCTCCTTCCAATCCTCCCTATTCCTCGCTAAACAGGACTATTACACCCAACTGACTAATTCCCTCAGCTCTAACCCACATCGTCTCTTCGCCACCCTCAACTCCCTCCTCAAAGTGCCCTCTGCTCCCACCCCCCCCCCCTCCCACTCTCTCCTCAATCTCTGGCCGACTACTTCCGTGACAAGGTCCAGAAGATCAACCTCGAATTCACCACCAAACCTTCTTCTCCTCTTCATCCTATAACCCACTCTCTCAACCAACCTACCCAGGCCTCCTTCTCCTCTTTTCCTGATATCACCGAAGAGGAAACCGCCCATCTCCTCTCCATCTCAAAATCCACCACCTGTTCCTCAGACCCCATCCCCACCAACCTACTTATCACCATCACTCCTACTATCACCCCCACCATCTGTCATATCCTCAACCTCTCTCTCTCCACTGCAACTGTCCCGGACACCTTCAAGCATGCTGTGGTCACACCACTCCTCAAAAAACCATCACTTGACCCTACCTGTCCCTCCAACTACCGCCCCATTTCCCTCCTACCCTTCCTCTCCAAGATACTTGAACACGCCATCCACAGCCGCTGCATTGATTTTCTCTCCACTCATGCCATCCTCGATCCGCTTCAATCCGGCTTTCGCCCCCTACACTCGACAGAAACGGCACTATCTAAGGTCTGCAATGACCTGTTCCTCGCCAAATCCAAAGGTCACCACTCCATCCTCATCCTCCTCGACCTATCCGCCGCTTTTGACACTGTCAGTCACAACCTACTTCTTGACACACTGTCCTCCTTTGGGTTCCAGGGCTCTGTCCTCTCCTGGTTCTCCTCTTATCTCTCCCATCGTACCTTCAGAGTACACTCTCATGGTTCGTCCTCCTCCCCTATCCCGCTCTCTGTTGGAGTTCCTCAGGGATCTGTCCTTGGGCCCCTTCTTTTTTCAATCTACACCTCTTCCTTAGGCTCCCTGATCTCTTCTCATGGTTTCCACTATCATCTTTATGCTTTATCTCTCCACACCAGAAATCACTGCGGAAACCCAGGCCAAGGTATCGGCCTGCTTATCCGACATTGCTGCCTGGATGTCCAACCGCCACCTGAAACTGAACATGGCCAAGACTGAACTTATTGTTTTCCCACCCAAACCCACTTCTCCTCTCCCTTCACTCTCTATCTCAGTTGATAACACCCTCATCGTCCCCGTCTCATCTGCCCGCAACCTCGGTGTCATCTTCGACTCCTCCCTCTCCTTCTCTGCACATATCCAGCAGATAGCCAAGACCTGTCGCTTCTTCCTCTATAACATTAGCAAAATTTGCCCCTTCCTCTCCGAGCACACCACCCGAACTCTCATCCACTCTCTCATTACCTCTCGCCTTGACTACTGCAACCTACTCCTCACCGGCCTCCCACTTAGCCATCTATCCCCCCTTCAGTCCATTCAGAACTCTGCCGCACGTCTTATCTTCCGCCTTAACCGATATACTCATATCATCCCTCTCCTCAAGTCACTTCACTGGCTTCCGATCAGATACCGAATACAGTTCAAGCTTCTCCTACTCACCTACAAATGCACTCGATCTGCAGCCCCTCCTTACCTCTCTACCCTCATCTCCCCTTACGTCCCTACCCGTAACCTCCGCTCTCAAGACAAATCCCTCCTTTCAGTACCCTTCTCCACCACCGCCAACTCTAGGCTTCGCCCCTTCTGCCTCGCCTCTCCCCATGCTTGGAACAAACTCCCTGAGCCCATACGCCGGGCCCCCTCCCTACCCATCTTCAAATCATTGCTCAAAGCCCACCTCTTCAATGTCGCCTTCGGCACCTAATCACTACATGTCTTCTCAGGAAATCTCATATACCCCAACTTGACATTTCGTCCTTTAGATTGTAAGCTCTTCTGAGCAGGGACCATCCTTATTCATTAATTTGTACAGCGCTGCGTAACCCTAGTAGCGCTCTAGAAATGTTAAGTAGTAGTAGTAGTAGTAGTAATAGTAGTAGTGTGACACAGCAGTCCTTCCAGAAGCTCTGGAAGCAAGGCCCAGATCTGCTCGAGAGCCGCCAGTGGTAAAGGCTGCGGGGCTGGTGGAACAGCAGGTTGCAGAACTGCCTGGGGCTCAGGAGCAGGAACTTGACTGCTGGGAGACAGATGCGCCGGCACCTCTTGAATGGAGGGGGAGCGGTCCTCCTGGCGTCGACGCTTCTTGGGTGCCGAATCCCTCGGCATTCCGGAGCTCCTGGCACCATGTGTTGATGGAGAACAGTGGCGGTGCCTTAGCCTTCGCTCGATGCACCTTACCAAGGCTCCTTGGTGCCGACGAGGGCGACGTCGAATCCCCACTTCGCCTTGGGATTGGGTCTGATGATGGACGGTCCTGGGGGGCCTGCATAGCAGGAGGCCTCGGGGCAGGTGGAAACCCACTTCATGCTTCACTGCTCCCAGTGTGACTTGGTCTCTCAGCAGCCATCCCTAACTCTACTCCCGACGTCGATGCTTCCCTCGGTGCTGCCGACCTCAAAAAGTTTCTCTCGTTGGGCTTCACGAGCAAGTTATCCTTTTCTTCATACAAAGACAAAGGGCACAATGAGCTGGGCTATGGTCGGGCCGAAGGCACTGTATACACCACGAATGTATATCAGTACCTGAGATGGTCTGGTTGCACCAAATACAGTGTTTGAAGCCACTGGGAGTCTTTGATGACATGGAAGGGAAGACAACTTCGGTAAAATTAAACTCGATGGTGCCAAAGAAAACGGGCACAAAAAAAAAGAAGAGACCCCGTTCGAGCAGCCTAATACGGCCATGACGAAAATAAAGGAAACTTAAAAGCGGGTCAGAAAAAAACTAATTAAATACCAGAAAGGAAATATATATATATATATATATATATATATATATATATATATATTGTAGAAATGTCTCTTGCTGGTCCAGGCGGTGGAGCCCTGCCCCCACCAGCTAAGAGCTCCTGTTCTTCCTTTTTTCTTTCTTCAGCAGGCTTTTTTCCTACAGCTCACTAGAGCCAGGGCTGTTTAAACACAGGTTAATTTACAGCCGGGCCTTTCTCACACCTCTCACTAGAGCCAGGCTGTTTAAACACAGTCTCAAAATATAGCCAGGCTTTGCAAACACAGTCCCCAAAATGTAGCCAGGCTTTTCAAACACCTTCTCCAAAATGTAGCCAGGCTTTTCAAACACAGGCCCAAAATATAGCCAGGCTTTTCAAACCCAGTCTCAAACACAGGCCCAAAATATAGCCAGGCTTTTCAAACACAGGCCCAAAATATATCCAGGCTTCTCAAACACAGTCTCAACATGTAGCCTGGCTTTTCAAACACAGTCTCAAAATATAGCCAGGCTTTTCAAACACAGTCTCAAAATATAGCCCGGCTTTGCAAACACAGTCTCAATGGCAGCACTGCTTTTTCAAATACAACCCTACTTGCAGTGAGGCTCCTTTAAACCCCGTCCCAATTGTAGTAAGGTTCTTTTACCCACAGTCTCCATTGCAGCAATGCTCTTTTAAACACAGTCCCCATTGAAGCAATGCTTTTCCAAACACAGCCCTAATTGCAGTAAGGCTCTTTTCAACACAGTCCCAATTGCAGCACTGCTTTTCCAAATACAGCCCAACTTGCAGTAAGGCTCTTTTAAACACAGTCCCAATTGCATTCAGGCTTTGTGCGGGGTCAAAGCCTCGGGTCCCACCCTCTTGGTCAGCCTTATTCTCCTGACCTCCTCCCGCTTGACCCGGGCAGCCCACTATACCTCCTGCTCTGACTGAGTCAGAGCCAACAGTTCCATGGGTTCCTCTGGTTCTCCTTGTTCCATCTCCTCTGGCTCATCTCCCCCTGTCTCCTCAGGAGCCCAGTCCATTTTCTCCTCTCCCCACCCCTCTTGCAGCTGATTCCCTTTTTCCTCATTAACCGGGCTCTGGGGCTTTTCTTTCCCCGCCCACTTATTCCACCACCTTTTCCACCAAGGTGGAGCCTCAGCTTTCTCCCTTTTTGGTTGGCCCCCTTCTGGAGCTTCTGGGATGTGCACCCTATTTCTCCTCTTTACTAGGTGCTCTCCTGGGGCTTTCTGGGACTTGTAGTTTTCTACCCTTATGTCCCTCTTGGGAAGGATCGGCCCCTCCCCAGTATCTTCTTTCCTTTTTTGGTAGCTGGGGTTCCTCCCCAGCCTATTTGTTCCTGCATGCTCCTTATCATACTCCTTACAATATATATATATATATATATATATATATATAAAGGCTCGTTCCAGGGTGAAAAAAGAGCAACAGGAAAAACCTGCTTCTCCTTACGCGGAGAAAAACGAACTGAGGAACGCGGCTGTGCGGTGGGCAGGAAGGCACTTCACACATGCGCAGTCGGGCACGGGATGTGCTTTAGAAGGCTCTAGCAAAGTTTTTGCTATGGATTATGCCGGTTCCCTGGCCGACGCGGATCGTCGACCCACTTGTGAGAATTATTCAGCCTGCTTGTCCTCAGAGAATTTTTTTTCCATTAGTCCCAACAGGTCAGACTTGAGGGTTTTGTCCCCATACCAGCAGATGGAGATAGAGAATTTCAGAGATAGCTATATGTGGTCATGTGCAGCCAGCTTCTTTAGTATTGTCGATAAAGCAGTGGAAATCCAGTATACCAATTGAGCTGAACACTCTCCTGCCTCTGAGATCCAAATTTAGAACCTCAACTGCTCAAGCGGGAGGTACAATTATACCACCGAAGTGGAAATGGTATGAACGTCTTGGGTAGAGAAAACTGAATTGTTTTTTGTTTGCTAAAAGGGAAATCAAATGCAGAAACACTTCCAACACCGAAAATGAATGCGAAACCCAAACAAACCACAGAACACTGTTACAGAAATGGGTGGGCCCCTGGATTGATCTGTTGGAAGTAATGGAAAGAAAATTATCAGGTAAGAACTAATTTTTCCTTCCAGAGCGTCCCACAGATCAATCCAGAGACTTGTGGAATGTACCAAAGCAATCCTCAAGTAGGGCTGGAAAGGCCCACCTTAGAAGCAAGCACTAAAGCTCCAAATGCCGCATCCTGATGGGCTGTTCCAATCTGAAATACTTTGTGAAGAATGTACTGAGGCTCAAGTGACCCTGCAAATATATTCCAATAATACCAAATGAGCTTCCACATGAGATGCTGTCTGCGCTGTTGTTGAATGCGCCCATACCTGCAGAGGAGAATGTCCCACAGCTATATAAGCTGAGGCTATCGCCTCCAGCAACCAATGTGCTACCGTGGACTTAGAAGCCATGTCCCCTTTGTTCCTCCTCAGTTGGAGGACAAAGAGATGATCTGAGCTGCGGAAGTCATTAATGACTTCCAGGTACTGGATAAAAATGTGCCAAACATCCAGACACCATAGGTTTCGAAACTCGGTGGGAGAGTCCTCCAGTCAAAACATAGGCAACACCAGAGCCTGATTCAGAAGGAAACGGGACACCACCTTAGGTACGAAGAATGTAACCCTCCAAATGCAAACTCCTGCTTCTGTAAAATGGAGAAAAGGATCCCTGCACGATAAGGCCTACAGCTCCAAAACTTGGCACGCTGAGGAAAACAGTTTTTAAATTGAGGTCCTTCAAGAATAGGCGGTCCAAAGGCTTGAAGGGCAGATATTCATCACCTGCAAAACGAGGTTCAGGTTCTAAGTCGGTAACACTGGCCAGCATGGTGAGCATAAATGGTTCACTCCCTCCCTGTAGGAATCGGATGACTTCCAGATGAGCAGCTAATGATGAAAACTGGAGACGCCCCCGAAAATATGCCAGACCTGCTACCTGAACTTTCAAGGTATCAGGGCGAGTGACGTCTCTAGACCCTCTTGCAAAAAGTCAGAATAATGGAAACTGAAGCAGAGGTGGCGAGAATACCAGCTGAAGAACACCATGCTTCAAACATGCGCCAGACTCTACCATACACTGTGAAAGTAGACTGCTTCCTGGCTTGTAGCATGGTTGCAATGACTGAGTCAGGATATCCCTTGTTCCTCAAACGCGCCCTTTCAAGGGCCAGGCTGTAAGACCGAAGTCTGAAGGATCCTCCATCTGAATGGGTCCTTGGACCAGGAGCCCTCTATGAATGGGAAGACGCAGCGGATGATCCACCAGCAGCCAGATAAGATCCGTATACCATGGGCATTGAAGCCAATCCAGTGCTACTAATATCACTCTTCCAGGATGTTTGGCAATCCGTCCCTCTACTTGACCCACCATGGGCCACGGCAGAAACACATACAGAAGCCTGGAGATGGCCAACTTTGGATTACTGCATTGATCCCTTCTGACCCAAACTGCATGCCCCTGCTGAAAAACAGGGACACTTTGGCATTGGTTCTGCAAGCCATGAGTTCCATCACTGGTACCCCCCTAGCATTCCGCGATCTGTTTGAATACCATTGGTGAAAGTTTCCATTTGCCCGGGTCCAGAATGTTCCGACTGAGGAAGTCCGCCTGCAGATTAGTTGAACCTGCAATGTGGGCCGCCAAAAGCAGTGTTAGGTGCTCTTCAGCCAAAAGGCAGAGACGTTCCACCTCTCTTGCCAAGACACAGCTCTTTGTTACTCCCTGTCTGTTCACTTAAGCTACAGCTGTCACATTGTCTGAGAGCACCCTCATGGGGCTCCCCTTCAGAATGCTCAGAAACTCCCAGAGCGCCAGGCGAATCACCTGCAGCTCTAACCTGTTGATGTACCAGGATGCCTCCACCGGGGACCAGGATCCCTGGGCCACCCAGATTAGGCAGTGAGCCCCTCAACCTGAGAGGCAAGCATCTGTTGCCACAATCACCCAGTCTGGCGTCGCCAAGCGAAAACCCCTCTGAAGGTGCTTTGGCATCAATCACCACCGCATCGTTGTTCTTGCACAGCGCTCTGACTTAGTAATCCTCTGAGATGGGTGACCACCAGCTGAGCAGAGCCAACTGAAGAGGCCGCATGTGACTCCTGGCTCACAGCACCACCTCTAAGGTGGCCGCCATAGACACCAACACCTGCACATAATCCCAAGCTCTTGGTGCCAGCTCTGTAAAAGGTATTCTAATTGTGTCTGGAGTCGCAGCCTGCGCAATGTCAGTAGGGACACTGCCCTGATCCAGGTGTCGAACACGACACCCAGGTACTCCATAGATTGCGACGGCAAAAGGTGGCATTTTGATACATTGATCACCCAGCCCAGTGACTACAGGAGATCATCCTGTCTGTGGCCTGTAGACTTTCCTCATAGGATGGGGTCCCAATAAGCCAATCGTCCAAATTGGGTACATTTGAATCCCCTCCTTCCTGAGTGCTGCTGCCACGACCACCATGACCTTTGAAAAGGTCCTGGGTGCTGTAGTGAGTCCAAAAGGTATGGACTGGAATTGTAGCTACTGCCCAAGCACTGCAAACTGAAGAAAACGCTGATGAGGGGGCCAGATTGGAATGTGCAAATAGGCCTCTCTGAGGTCAAACGCGGTCAAGAATTCCCTGGCTGCACTGTGGCAATAACTGATTGTAAGGTTTCCATTCTGAAATGCCAAACCCGCAAGGCCTTGTTTACAGACTTGAGATCGAGCACAAGGCAGAGTGACCCACCCTTTTTGGGCACCACAAAATAAATGGAATAATGCCCGTGCCTCTGCTCCTCTGGGGGCACGTGTCATACTGCCCCTAAATGCAGTAATTCTGCTGGCGTTGTCCGCACTGCCGCCACCTTTGCTGCGGATTTGCAGGGAGATTCCAGAAAGAAGTCCGGTAAGGAACAGGTGAACTCGAGTTTGTACCCATCTCGAATCACACCCAAGACCCATTCATCAGTAGTTACCCTGGCCCACTCGCCCATAAGGTGGGACAGACGTCCCCCCCCTACAACCTGTAGGAGATGGACCAGGGACTCATCATTGTGAAACTCTCGCAGTGGGCCGTGTTCTAGATGCGGGGGCTGAAGGCTTGTGCTCACCCCAAAAGGACTGCTCCTTCTACTGAAACAGGTCTCTGAAAAGACCCCATGCGACCTGGGCGGTAATGCTTTGCCTCCCGGAACTGAGATTGGGATGGCCCTGGACAGGACTCCATCTTCAATCTGTCTTCGGATAAGTGCTGGCCCTTAGAATCACCCAGGGATTTCACAATCTTTTCCAGATCTTCCCCAAAGAGAAGTTCCCCCCTGAAGGGCAACCTCGCCAGCCTTGACTTTGAAGCCACGTCCTCTGCCCAATACCGTAACCAAATCCAGTGATGAGCCGTGACTGCCAAGGACACTTCCTTAGCCGAAAACCATAAAAGATCATAAAGCAGATCCACCAATTAGGCAAACCCAGACTCCAGGGCCGGGAGAACCCGAATGAGCTCCTCAGCCGAGGTAGCCTTTTGTACCCATGAGAGACAGATGCCTGCAAACTTAACGCTGCCACCTCAAATGCAAGTTTGAGGGACAACTTACGGTCCTGAGGATCCTTAAGAGCCATACCACTTTCAACCGGTAAGGTGGTCTTTTTGGTCACCACCGTGATTAAAGAGTCCATGGTAGGGAGCCTCAGAGACGCCAAATCCAACGCCAGCAATGCTTATAAGCACGCCATTGTGCTTGCCACCCTCAGGCTCACGTCCGGTGCATCCCATTGTGCTGATATAAGGACTTCTATAGCCTCATGGAAGTGAAAAGATTTCATGGGACTCTTACTCCCCGACATAATGGAGGGGGGGGGGGGGGGGGCCTGTGGCGGACCAGTGATCCAAGCGAAGAGATATTCAATACCTCAAGTGCTTTGACTATCAAAGCGTGAAGTTCCTCTTTCCAGAACAAACATGCCACTGTGTGGTCATCACCTTCCTCTGTTGGCAGTTCTCCCTCATCCAAAAAGTCAGTGGCCCCCAGCAGGGACCCATCAGAAAGGAGGGGATCATCTGGGTCTAACGGCAGGGAAGTGGTATCTAATTCTAAGGTGTCAACTCGGGGCTGCTTGGCCAGGAGCTGCTGTGCTGATGAAAAACACCCCATAGGGGAGGAGTAGGGCATACTGAGACCACAAACTTCCTGATTTAGAAAAGGTACAGAGAAGGGCAACAGAAATGATAAAGTGGATGGGATGACTTCCCTATGAGGAAAGGCTAAAACAGCTAGGGCTCTTCAGCTTGGAGAAAAGATGGCTGAAGGGAGATATGACCGAGAACTATAAAATAATGGGTGGAGTGGAACACGTAGACGTGAATCACTTGTTTATTCTTTCCAAAAATAATAGGACTAGGGAGCACACAATGAAGCTACAAAGTAGTAAATTTAAAACAAATCAGAGAAAATATTTCTTCACTCAACGTGTAATTAAACTCTGGAATTTGTTACCAAAGAATGTGGTAAAAGCAATTACTACTACTACTAATTATCATTTCTATAGCGCTACTAGACGTACGCAGCACTTTACACTGGACATGAAGAGACAGTCCCTGCTTGAAAGAGCTTACAAGCTAACTAGGACAAAGAGGACAAATAAGGGATAAGGGAATTACTAAGGTGGGAATGATAAAAATGGGTGCTGAACAAGTAAGGGTTAGGAGTTAAAAGCAACATCAAAAATGTGGGTTTTTAGCATAGATTTGAAGACGGCCAGAGATGGAGCTTGACGTACAGGTTCAGGAAGTCTATTCTAGGCATATGGTGCAACAAGATAAAAGGAACGGAGTCTGAAGTTAGCAGTGGAGGAGAAGGAAGCAGATAAGAGAGATTTACCCAGTGAACGGAGTTCCTGGGGAGGAGTTAGCTTAGTGGGGTTTAAAAAAAGTTTAGATAACTTCCCAAAAGAAAAGTCCATAAACCATTAAGATGAACTTGGGGAAAATCTACTGCTTATTTCTAGGATAAGCAGCATAAAATGTATTGTACTGTTTTGGGATCCTGCCAGAACCTGGATTGGCCACTGTTAGAAAAAGGATGATGGGTTTGATGGATCTTCGGTCTGTCCCACTGTGGCAACGCTTATGTTTTTATGTTCTTATCTCTCCGTTCTCTTCAGCAAAAAAGACCTGTAGGGATTTTGCCAAGTTTTGTTTGGGGGGGGGGGGGGGGGGAGAGGCACCAATCCAAAATTACGTTGGAAATGCTATATGGGCATTTCAAACTTTACAAAATATAATTATGCTAGTCTTCTGTGGACTCTTTAAGTCTGGTTGATTTGTCAGAGTTTACCTTCACGGCCCTGGACAGGGCACATTTTCCCCTGTAGCATATTAATTTTTTGCTCCAGGTACTTTAAATCGTCTTCTGCTGGAGCGCATGGGTAGTATTTTGGTGGGGTCACTTCATGATATGTAGGGTTTCTTAGCATATTTATTTCATCAAAATGCCAGACACTCAGATTTGCAACCTGGTAACACAGGTTGTCAGTCTAGTATGGAGAGCACGGTGTTTGTTCAATGGAGCTGGAGGAGTGGCCTAATGGTTAGTGAACCAGGCTTTGATTCTGGCAACCTCGGTTCAATTCCCATTGCAGCTTCTTGTGACCTCAGGCAACCATTGCCCTAGGTACAAAAACTTACATTGGGACCCCTCTAGGGACAGAGAAGATACCTGCATATAATATGTACAGCACTGCATACATCTAGTAGCATTATAGAAATGATTACTAGTACTAGTAGCGTTGGGGAGTTCAACTGTTGCATCATGTTCTGGGAGATAATGGTAGATTGTGGTCATAAGTACATAAGTATTGTCACACTGGGACAGACCAAAGGTCCATCAAGCCCAGCATTCTGTTTCCAACAGTGGCCAATCCAGGTCACAAATACCTGACAAGATCCCCCCCCCCCCCCCCCCAAAAAAAAAAAAAAAAAAAAATCAATACATTTTATGCTTCTTATCCCGGAAATAAGCAGTGCATTTTCCCCAAGACTATTTAATAATGGTCTATGGACTATTCCTTTAAGAAGCCGTCCAGACCCTTTTTAAACTCTGCTAAGCTAACCGCCTTTACCACATTCTCTGGCAAAGAATTCCAGAGTTTAATTACACATTGAGTGAAGACAAATTTTCTCCGATTCGTATTAAATTTACTACTTTGTAGCTTCATCGCATGCCCCTAGTCCTAGTATTTTTGGAAAGAGTAAACAAATGATTCACGTCCACCCATTCCACTTCACTCATTATTTTATAGACCTCTATTATATCTCCCCTCAGCCGTCTGTTCTCCAAGCTGAGGAGCCCTAGATGCTTCAGCCTTTCCTCATAGGGAAGTCGTCCCATCCCATTTATCATTTTTGTCGTCCTTCTCTGTATCTTTTCTAATTCCACTATAACTTTTTTGGGATGCAGTTACCAGAACTGAACACAATATTCGAGTTGCGGTCGCACCATGGACCGATACAAAGGCATTATAACATCCTCAGTTTTGTTTTCTATTCCTTTCCTAATAATAACTAACATTCTATTTGTTTTCTTAGCCACCGCAGCACACAGAGCAGAGGATTTCAACATATCATCAACAACGACGCCGAGATCCCTTTCTTGGTCGGTGACTCCTAACGTGGAACCTTGCATTACATAGCTATAATTCAGGTTCCTCTTTCCCACATGCATCACTTTGCAATTGCTCACATTAAACTTCATCTGCCATTTAGATGCCCAGTCTCCCAGTCTAGTAAGGTCCTCTTGTAATTTTTCACAATCCTCTCACGATTTAACAACTTTGAATAACTTTGTGTCGTCAGCAAATTTAATTACCTCACTAGTTACTCACATCTCTAGATCATTTATAAATATGTTAAAAAGCAGTGGCCCAAGCACAGACCCCTGAGGAATCCCACTATCTATCTTTCTCTATTGAGAATACTGACCATTTAACCCTACTCTCTGTTTTCTATCCTTTAACCAGTTTTTAATCCACAATAGGACACTACCTCCTATCCCATGACTCTCCAATTTGTTCTGGAGATTTTCATGAGGTACTTTGTCAAACTCCTTTTGAAAATCCAGATACATAATATCAACCGGCTCGCCTTTATCCACATGTTTGTTCACCCCTTTAAAGAAATGTAATAGATTAGTGAGGCAAGATTTCCCTTCACTAAATCCATGTTGGCTTTGTCTCATTAATCAATGCTTTTGAATATGCTCTGTAATTTTGTTCTTTATAATAGTCTCTACCATTTTGACTGGCATCGACGTCAGGCACACCCATCTATAACTTCCCGGATCCCCTCTGGAATCTTTTTAAAATATCGGCATTACATGGGCTACCCTCCAGTCGTCCAGTACCACACTCGATTCTAAAGATAAATTACATATTGCTAATAAAAGTTCTGCCAGTTCATTTTTCAATTCTATCAGTACTCTGGGTTGAAAAGATTCCAGTCCAGGAGATTTGCTACTCTTCAATTTGTCAAATTACCCCATTACATCCTCTAGGTTTATCAAGATTTCATCCAGTTTCTCTGACTCGACAGCTTTGAATACCATTTCTCACACCGGTATCTCTCCCAAATCTTCCTCGGTGAAGACCGAAGCAAAGAATTCATTTAATCTCTTCGCTATGGCTTTGTCTTCCCTGATCACCCCATTCACCCCTCGGTCATCTAGCGGTCCAACCGATTCTTTTGCTGGCTTTTTGCTTTTAATATACCTAAAAAATGTTTACTATATGTTTTTGCCTCCAACGCAATCTTTTTTTCAAAGTCCCTCTTTGCTTTCCTTATCAGCACTGTGCATTTGACTTGACATTCCTTATGCTGTTTCTTATTAATTTTAGTCGGTTCTTTCTTCCATTTTCTGAAGGATTTTCTTTTAGCTCTAATAGCTTCCTTCACCTCAGTTTTTAACCATGCCTGCTGTCGTTTGGTCGTCCTCCCTCCTTTTTTAATACACAGAATATATTTGGCCTGGGCTTCCAGGATGGTATTTTTGATCAGAATCCACACCTGATGTAAATTTCTGACCCTCGCAGCTGCTCCTCTAAGTTTTTTTTTCACCATTCTTCTCATTTTATCATAGTCTCCTTTTTGAAAGTTAAACAATTTCCTGATTTCCTGATTATACTTACTCCAAAGCTAATATCAAATCTGATATTATGATCACTGTTATCAAGCGGCCCCATCATCATTACCTCCCGCACCAGATCATGTGCTCCACTAAGGACTAGGTCTAGAATTTTTCCTTCTCTTGTTGGCTCCTGTAGCAGCTGCTCCATAAAACAATCCTTGATTTCGTCAAGGAATTTTACCTCCCTAGTATGCCCCGATGTTACATTTACCCAGTCAATATTGGGGTAATTGAAATCACCCATTATTATTGTGATGCCCAGTTTGTTAGCCTCCCTAATTTCCGATAACATTTCTACATTCTTCTGTTCATCCTGGCCAGGCGGATGGTAGTACTCGCCTATCACTATCCTTTTCCCCCTTACACGTAGAATTTCAATCAATAGGGATTCCAAGATGTGTTATGTTTCCTGCAGAATTTTCAATCTATTTGATTCAAGGCCCTCCATAACATACAATGCTACCCCCTCCACCAATTCGATCCACCCTATCACTATGATATAATATGATATAATATTGTCAGAGGACCTCATCTCTAAAACGCTTAAAAGATTCACCAAATCCCAATGCAAACTAGATATCTGCCCAAACAACCTCATGAAATTAGCTCCTCAACAATTCATAATAGACCTAATGAACCACGTGAACTTCATGCTACAAAATGGACTTTTCCCAAAGGAGAAAGGAAAGATTTTACTCACCCCAATACCCAAAGACACAAAGAAACACGCAAGCGAAATAACTAACTATAGACCAGTAGCATCTATACCACTAATAACCAAAATAACCGAAGGGATGGTAACCAAACAACTCACAAACTATCTCAACAAGTTCTCAGTGCTGCATGACGCCCAATCAGGATTCCGGTCAAATCTCAGCACAGAAACAGTATTAATCACCCTAATGACCAAATTTAAACAAATGATTGCAACAGGCACCAACATACTCCTCTTACAATTTGACATGTCAAGTGCCTTTGATATGGTTGACCATGGAATCCTATTACACATACTTGAATATTTTGGCATCGGAGGCAATGTCCTAAACTGGTTCAAGGGGTTCTTAACATTACGCTCATATCAGGTCACATCAAATTCAACTACGTCTGCTGCATGGACACCTGAATGTGGAGTACCACAGGGATCCCCCCTCTCGCCAACTATTTTCAACCTAATGATGATCCCCTTGGCAAAACTTCCATCAAACCATAACCTTAACCCATACATATATGCCGATGATGTAACGAGTTATTTCCTTTCAAACAAGACATTAATGAAATCTCCAACGAAATCAACCAAAGTCTACACATCATGAACATCTGGGCAGATGCATTCCGATTGAAACTGAACGCAGAAAAAACTCAATGCCTCATACTTACCTCCCAATACAACACGAAAAAATTTACCGCTATTAACACACCTAAACTAAATCTGCCAATCTCAGAAACTTTAAAAATCCTTGGAGTCACTATTGACCGCCACCTAACACTTGAGACTCACGCGACCAACACAACCTAAAAGATGTTCTCCTCCATGTGGAAACTGAAAAGAATAAAACCATTCTTTCCGAGATCTGTCTTCCGCAGCCTAGTGCAATCACTCGTACTCAGTCATCTGGACTACTGCAACTCACTATATGCAGGCTGCAAAGAGCAAATACTGAGGAAACTTCAAACAGCCCAGAATACAGCAGCCAGACTTATCTTCGGAAAACCAAAATACGAAAGTGCAAAACCCTTACGTGAGAAACTACACTGGCTCCCACTCAAGGAACGTATCACCTTTAAAGTATGCACCTTAGTCCACAAAATCATTCACGGTGAAGCCCCTGCATACATGTCTGACTTACTAGACCTGCCACCCAGAAACGCTAAAGGATCATCCCGAACTTTCCTCAATCTCCACTTCCCTAAGTGCAAAGGCATAAAATACAAAGTACTGCATGCATCAACCTTCTCTTATATGAGCACGCAATTCTGGAATACATTACCACGCAACCTGAAAACGATCTACGAATTAACCGACTTCCGCAAAATATTGAAAACTCATCTCTTTGAGAAACTTTACTGCAAGGATCAAAACACATGAAGGCCATACACACTAATAGAAATGCATCACTACACTTCTTCTGAATTCTCTTCCCCTGTACTTTCACCACATTTAAAACTCTACCCACAGATAAAATTGTTACACCCTAATGTTCTCTGGCTATTGTTCTATCGTCCTATCATCCCCCATTGTTACATTCTATTGATATATCCCCCAAATGATATTCTGAACTGACTTTGTCTTCCCTTAACTCTTCACAATGTAACCCATAATTGTATTGTAACAAATTGTACTTCCATCATTCACAATGTATTGTAAGCCACACTGAGCCCGCAAATAGGTGGGAAAATGTGGGATACAAATGCAATAAATAAATAAATACCCCGGTATGACAGTGTTCCACTGGCTATCTTCCTTCCACCAGGTCTCCAAGATGCCTACTATATCTAGTTTTTCATTTAGTGCAATATATTCTTTCCCATCTTATTTCTTAGGCTTCTGGCATTCACATATAGATATTTCAAATTATGTTTGTTGTTCCTATTTACATCATGCTCAGTACTTGACAGTATTAATTTGCAATTTTTTGTCTCATTTTTATCGGGATACCCTATCGTCCCTGTTTTGGTGATATCTTTAAAAGATACCTTATTCCGAACCATGCACTTTTGAGTGACTATCAGCCTTCCCCCAGTCTCTAGTTTAAAAGCTGTTCTATTTCCTTTTTAAATGCCGATGCCAGCTGCCTGGTCCCACCCTGGTTAAGGTGGAGCTCATCCTTTCGGAATAGGCTCCCCCTTCCCCAGAATGTTGCCCAGTTCCTAACAAATCTAAAACTCTCCTCTCTGCACCATTGTCTCATCCACCATTGAGACTCCGGAGCTCTGCCTGTCTCTTGGGCACTGCATGTGGAACGGGTAGCACTTCAGAAAATGCTACCCTAGAGGTTCTGGATTTGAGCATTATACCTAAGAGCATAAATTTGGCTTCCAGAGCCTCCCTCCCACATTTTCCTATGTCTTTGGTACCCACATGTACCAAGACAGCTGGCTTCTCCCCAGTACTATCTAAAATCCTATCTAGGGGACGCGTGAGGTCCGCCACCTTCGCACCAGGCAGGCATGTCACCAGGTGATCCTCACGTCCACCAGCCACCCAGCTATCTACATGCTTAATAATTGAATCACCCACTACAACAGCTGTCCTAACCCTTCCCACCTGGGCAGTAGCTCCTGGAGACACATCCTTGGTGCAAGAGGATATTGCATTCCATGGTGTGGTGGTCCTTTCTACAGGATTACTTCCAGCCTCACCAGGGTGATGCTCTCCTTTTAGGAGGTCTCCCTCCTCCAACGCAGCACAGGGGCTGCCAGATTGGAGGTGGGACTTCCCTACAACTTCCCTGTAGGCCACCTCTATGTACCTCTCTGTCTACCTCAGCTCCTCCAAGTCTGCTACTCTAGCCTCAAGAGAATGGACTGATTCTGTGAGAGCTACGAGCTCTTTGCATCAAGCACACACATATGACATCTCACCAAATGGGAGGTAATCATACATGTGACATTCAATGCAAAAGCCTGGATAGCACCCCTCTCCTGGTGGACTACTGTCTGCATCTTAATATTATAGAGCTGTTTAATTACAACTTCTTAAGGCACTACGGATATCAGATGAATATAATGATCTTTTGACTGTTGTAATTTGTAATTTATTTCTGGTTTGCTACTTAGAAACTAATTAAATGTAATTCAGACTAATGAAAATTCCCCTTTTGTTGTCTTAATTAGAATAATTGACTATAAATGAAGAGCTGAGCTTGGGGTGGGTGGGAGTTGGGGGGTGGTTGGCTGGGAATGAGGACTGAACTGGGCCCTTCTAAAGACTGTCTGTTAAAGCGAATGCTACATACCTATAGAAGGTATTCTTCGAGGACAGCAGGCTGATTGTTCTCACTGATGGGTGACGTCCACGGCAGCCCCTCCAATCGGAATCTTCACTAGCAAAAGCCTTTGCTAGCCCTCGCGCACCGATGCGCACCGCGCATGCATGGCCGTCTTCCCGCCCGAAACCGGCTCGTGCCGGCCAGTCTCATATGTAGCAAGACAAAGACAAGGGACGACACAACTCCAAAGGGGAGGCGGGCGGGTTTGTGAGAACAATCAGCCTGGTGTCCTCGGAGAATACCTTCTACAGGTATGTAGCATTCGCTTTCTCCGAGGACAAGCAGGCTGCTTGTTCTCACTGATGGGGTATCCCTAGCCCCCAGGCTCACTCAAAACAACAAACATGATCAATTGGACCTCGCAACGGCGAGGACATAACTGAGATTGACCTAACAATTTTTCCAACTAACTGAGAGTGTAGCCTGGAACAGAAAAAACATGGGCCTAGGGGGGTGGAGTTGGATTCTAAACCCCGAACAGATTCTGAAGCACTGACTGCCCGAACCGACTGTCGCGTCGGGTATCCTGCTGCAGGCAGTAATGAGATGTGAATGTGTGGACAGATGACCACGTCGCAGCTTTGCAAATCTCTTCAATAGTTGCTGACTTCAAGTGGGCCACCGACGCTGCCATGGCTCTAACATTATGAGCCGTGACATGACCCTCAAGAGCCAGCCCAGCCTGGGCGTAAGTGAAGGAAATGCAATCTGCTAGCCAATTGGATATGGTGCGTTTCCCCACAGCCACTCCCCTCCTGTTGGGATCAAAAGAAACAAACAATTGGGCGGACTGTCTGTTGAGCTGTGTCCGCTCCAGATAGAAGGCCAATGCTCTTTTGCAGTCCAATGTGTGCAGCTGACGTTCAGCAGGGCAGGAATGAGGACAGGGAAAGAATGTTGGCAAGACAATTGACTGGTTCAGATGGAACTCCGACACAACCTTTGGCAAGAACTTAGGGTGAGTGCGAAGGACTACTCTGTTATGATGAAATTTGGTGTCAGGGGCCTGGGCTACCAGGGCCTGAAGCTCACTGACTCTACGAGCTGAAGTAACTGCCACCAAGAAAATGACTTTCCAGGTCAAGTACCTCAGATGGCAGGAATTCAGTGGCTCAAAAGGAGGTTTCATCAGCTGGGTGAGAACGACATTGAGATCCCATGACACTGTAGGAGGTTTGACAGGGGGCTTTGACAAAAGCAAACCTCTCATAAAGCGAACAACTAAAGGCTGTCCTGAGATCGGCTTACCTTCCACACGGTAATGGTATGCACTGATTGCGCTAAGGTGAACCCTTACAGAGTTGGTCTTGAGACCAGACTCAGACAAGTGCAGAAGGTATTAAAGCAGGGTCTGTGTAGGACAAGAGCGAGGATCTAGGGCCTTGCTGTCACACCAGACGGCAAACCTCCTCCATAGAAAGAAGTAACTCCTCTTAGTGGAATCTTTCCTTGGCGCAAGCAAGATGCGGGAGACACCCTCTGACAGACCCAAAGAGGCAAAGTCTACGCTCTCAACATCCAGGCCGTGAGAGCCAGAGACCGGAGGTTGGGATGCAGAAGCGCCCCTTCGTTCTGTGTGATGAGGGTCGGAAAACACTCCAATCTCCACGGTTCTTCGGAGGATAACTCCAGAAGAAGAGGGAACCAGATCTGACGCGGCCAGAAGGGAGCAATCAGAATCATGGTGCCTCGGTCTTGCTTGAGTTTCAACAAAGTCTTCCCGACCAGAGGTATGGGAGGATAAGCATACAGCAGACCTTCCCCCCAGTTCTGGAGGAAGGCATCCGATGCCCGTCTGCCGGGGGCCTGAAGTCTGGAACAGAAATGAGGGACCTTGTGGTTGGCTCGAGATGCAAAGAGATCTACCAAGGGGGTGCCCCACGCTTGGAAGATCTGGCGCACCACTCGGGAGTTGAGCGACCACTCGTGAGGTTGCATGATCCTGCTCAACCTGTCGGCCAGACTGTTGTTTACGCCTGCCAGATATGTGGCTTGGAGCACCATGCCGTGACGGCGAGCCCAGAGCCACATGCTGACGGCTTCCTGACACAGGGGGCGAGATCCGGTGCCCCCCTGCTTGTTGATGTAATACATGGCAACCTGGTTGTCTGTCTGAATTTGGATAATTTGGTGGGACAGCCGATCTCTGAAAGCCTTCAGAGCGTTCCAGACCGCTCGTAACTCCAGGAGATTGATCTGCAGATCGCGTTCCTGGAGGGACCAGCTTCCTTGGGTGTGAAGCCCATCGACATGAGCTCCCCACCCCAGGAGAGACGCATCCGTAGTCAGCACTTTTTGTGGCTGAGGAATTTGGAAAGGACGTCCCAGAGTCAAATTGGACCAAATCGTCCACCAATATAGGGATTTGAGAAAACTCATGGACAGGTAGATCACATCTTCTAGATCCCCAGCAGCCTGAAACCACTGGGAAGCTAGGGTCCATTGAGCAGATCTCATGTGAAGGCGGGCCATGGGAGTCACATGAACTGTGGAGGCCATGTGGCCTAGCAATCTCAACATCTGCCGAGCTGTGATCTGCTGGGACGCTCGCACCCGCGAGACGAGGGACAACAAGTTGTTGGCTCTCGTCTCTGGGAGATAGGCACGAGCCGTCCGAGAATCCAGCAGAGCTCCTATGAATTCTAGTCTCTGTGCTGGGAGAAGATGGGACTTTGGATAATTTATCACAAACCCCAGTAGCTCCAGGAGGCGAATAGTCATCTGCATGGACTGTAGAGCTCCTGCCTCGGATATGTTCTTCACCAGCCAATCGTCGAGATAAGGGAACACATGCACTCCCAGCCTGCGAAGCGCCGCTGCTACTACAGCCAGGCACTTCGTGAACACTCTGGGCGCAGAGGCGAGCCCAAAGGGTAGCACACAGTACTGGAAGTGACGTGTGCCCAGCTGAAATCGCAGATACTGTCTGTGAGCTGGCAGTATCGGGATGTGCGTGTAGGCGTCCTTCAAGTCCAGAGAGCATAGCCAGTCGTTTTCCTGAATCATGGGAAGAAGGGTGCCCAGGGACAGAATCCTGAACTTTTCCTTGACCAGATATTTGTTCAGGGCCCTTGGGTCTAGGATGGGACGCATCCCCCCTGTTTTCTTTTCCACAAGGAAGTACCTGGAATAGAATCCCAGCCCTTCCTGCCGGATGGCACGGGCTCGACCGCATTGGCGCTGAGAAGGGCGGAGTTCCTCTGCAAGTACCTGCTTGTGTTGGAAGCTGTAAGACTGAGCTCCCGGTGGACAATTTGGAGGTTTTGAGGCCAAATTGAGGGTGTATCCTTGCCGGACTATTTGAAGAACCCACTGATCGGAGGTTATGAGAGGCCACCTTTGGTGAAAAACTTTCAACCTCCCTCCGACCGGCAGGCCGCCCGGCACTGACACTTGGATGTCGGCTATGCTCTGCTGGAGCCACTCAAAAGCTCGTCCCTTGCTTTTGCTGGGGAGCCGAGGGGCCTTGCTGAGGCGCACGCTGCTGACGAGAGCGAGCGCGCTGGGGCTTAGCCTGGACCGCAGGCTGTCGAGAAGGAGGATTGTACCTACGCTTACCAGAAGCGTAGGGAACAGTCTTCCTTCCCCCATAAAATCGTCTACCTGTAGAGGTAGAGGCTGAAGGCTGCCGGCGGGAGAACTTGTCGAAAGCGGTATCCCGCTGGTGGAGCTGCTCTACCACCTGTTCGACCTTCTCTCCAAAAATATTATCCGCACGGCAAGGCGAGTCCGCAATCCGCTGCTGGATCCTATTCTCCAGGTCGGAGGCACGCAGCCATGAGAGCCTGCGCATCACCACACCTTGAGCAGCGGCCCTGGACGCAACATCAAAGGTGTCGTACACCCCTCTGGCCAGGAATTTTCTGCACGCCTTCAGCAGCCTGACCACCTCCTGAAATGGCTTGGCTTGCTCAGAAGAGAGCTTATCCACCAAGCCCGCCAGCTGCCGCACATTATTCCGCATATGTATGCTCGTGTAGAGCTGGTAAGACTGGATTTTGGTCACGAGTATAGAAGAATGGTAGGCCTTCCTCCCAAAGGAGTCTAAGGTTCTAGAGTCCTTGCCCGGGGGCGCCGAAGCATGCTCCCTAGAACTCTTAGCCTTCTTTAGGGCCAAATCCACAACTCCAGAGTCGTGAGGCAACTGAGTGCGCATCAGCTCTGGGTCCCCATGGATCCGGTACTGGGACTCGATCTTCTTGGGAATGTAGGGATTGCTTAATGGCTTGGTCCAGTTCGCCAGCAATGTCTTTTTGAGGACATGATGCATGGGTACTGTGGACGCTTCCTTAGGTGGAGAAGGATAGTCCAGGAGCTCAAACATTTCAGCCCTGGGCTCGTCCTCCACAACCACCGGGAAGGGGATGGCCGTAGACATCTCCCGGACAAAGGCCGCAAAAGACAGACTCTCGGGAGAAGAAAGCTGCCTTTCAGGGGAGGGAGTGGGATCAGAAGGTAGGCCATCAGACTCCTCGTCAGAGAAATATCTGATGTCCTCCTCCTCCTCCCACGAGGCCTCACCATCGGTATCAGACACAAGTTCACGGACCTGTGTCTGAAGCCGTGCCCGGCTCGACTCCGTGGAACCACGGCCACGGTGGGAGCGTCGAGAGGTAGACTCCCTCGCCCGCACCGGCGAAGCTCCCTCCGCCGACGTCGTCGGGGAGCCTTACTGGGAGGCAACCGCAGTCGGTACCGCAAGCGGCACCGGCGTCGGAGACCTCACCCCAGGCAAGGGGCCAGCCGGCGTCTCACTCGACGGTACCAGTGGCGTAAGCACCGCCGGTACCGGAGGGGAAGGGCGCAACAGCTCTCCCAGGATCTCTGGGAGGACGGCCCGGAGACTCTCGTGCAGAGCGGCTGTGGAGAAAGACGTGGAAGCCGATGCAGGTGTCGATGTCAGAGTCTGTTCCGGGCGTGGAGGCTGTACCGGCCTGTCCATAGTGGAGCGCATCGACCCTCTTGAACAGAGGGTGAGCGGTCCTCTCGGTGCCGATGCCTACTGGGTACCGACTCCCTCGGCGACCCAGAGCTCTCGGTGCTGATACGGGAAGGGGACTGGTGTCGATGCTTCTTCGACTTTTTGGAACGAAGCATGTCACCGGAGCTTCCCGGCACCGACGAGGAGGACGTAGAATCCAGCCGTTGCTTCCTCGGGGCCGAGGCCGAAGAAGGTCGGTCTCGGGGGTCTGTACCGCAGGAGCCCTCAGGGTAGGGGGAGACCCACCCGAAGGCTCACCGCCACCAGCAGGGGAATGGACAGCCCTCACCTGCACTCCAGTCGAAGCACCACCGTCCGACGACATCAGCAGAAGTGGAGGTCCTGGTACCACCGACGCCGACGCAGCCTTCCGATGTCTCAGCCCCGATGCAGAGGGTCGATGCCTCGATGCACTCGATGCAGTCGCGGCCGAGGACGGAGGTCTAGATGCTGTCGACGTCGGTGCACTTGATACTCCCGGTGCCGACGAAGAGCCCGAGAACAAAACGTTCCACTGGGCCAATCTCGCTACCTGAGTCCGCTTTTGTAAAAGGGCGCACAGACTACAGGCCTGCGGGCGGTGCCAGCCTCCAGACACTGAAGACACAACGCGTGCCTGTTAGTGAGCGAGATTACCCAGGCGCACTGGGTGCACTTCTTGAAGCTGCTGGGAGACTTCGATGACATGGGTGGAAAAATCACGCCGGCGAGATCAAAACTCGTGATTGCGTAAGGCACCAAAAAGAGGGGGAGAAAAAATTCGACCCGAGGCCTCAAAAGGGCCTACCCCGACGACGAAAATAAACTTACCGGGGCAAAGACTGAAAATAGAGGAAAGGGAAAAGACCGAAAAGGTCTGCTTCCAAAATCCTTTTTTTTTTTTTTTTAGCGAAAAGTCAATAAAGATGCGCGAGGTCAACTTAAGGGGCGCGAACGGCGTAACACGACCGTACCAAGCGCGGACAAAAGAAGACTGGCCGGCACGAGCCGGTTTCGGGCAGGAAGACGGCCGCGCATGCGCATCGGCGCGCGAGGGCTAGCAAAGGCTTTTGCTAGTGAAGATTCTGATTGGAGGGGCTGCCGTGGACGTCACCCATCAGTGAGAACAAGCAGCCTGCTTGTCCTCGGAGAATGCTGTGACAGAAACTATAGTTTTAAAACTATGGGGGAAAGGGTATGGAGACTAGCTAATAAAGTTTGCTTGCTTTTTTAAATTATTTTAAAATCCTGTGTTTATCAGTATTCTACAGTTCCTCTTTTAAACCCTAATCTTTAAGCTGTGGCAGAAACTTCAGGTTTTAAACCTATGGGGAAAAGGCTATGGAGACTAGCTAATAAAGTTTGCTTTTTTTATTTTAAAATTTCTGTGTTTATCAATATCCTACAATTCCTCTTTTAACCCCTAATCTTTAAGTTACTAAGCTCAGAATAAAATAATGTCACTTACCTACAGAGATGTCCTCTTCTCTCAGAACTTCTCAGAAAGTTTTTAGATCATCAGAGCAAGGGCTTAGCTGATAGCAAAGAAGTTTTTGCTTATAGTTGAAACATTATTTGGGAACCTAGATCAGGAGGGCCATTTGGCAGGCTGTGGCTCAAAAGTTCAACAATTTTTTGAAAAGCTTGCTTTGCCTGGTTTTTCGGTAGCCAGTTTGCATAGAGCTTTATATTCTCAGGGGCCACCAAGGAATTACTCAGCTTGTATTCAGAAATGGAACTTAGACATGGGACTTCCCTTGACGTCTCTGGACATGTAGTCACTGATTACTCAGATTCTCAGTACAGTATACAGTGCCTACTTATAGGAGTGTAAATTTCAGATGCTTCTGTGGGCTTATTTTTCACAGAAACAGGCCTGTAGGGCTGGACCTGTCTCTTTGCTCACATGCTTAAAATATGGTGCATCAGAATGCTCTCCAGCTTATTCTTTGTGGGCTTGTACATATATTGTGGGTTACTGAAAGGAAATTTTTGGGGCATTTGGAGTGGCTGTTGGGCTATGCAATTCAGGTGTCTCCTTTAGGGGTGTTACTGGGGAAGCTGGGTGTTTTCAGGGTGCAACTGAGTGGAGCAAAACTCCTTTTAGGGAAGGCTAGTTTAGTGGGGAAGATGGTCATTTTGCAACAATGGATGCAGGTCACCCAGCCCACATGCTGGAACTGGAGAAACAGGTTTCATGTGCTCATGACTTGGGAAGCTTGGGATGCTTGGGGTTCACTGTGAAGCAAAGCTCTTTTCACAAATTTAGGACCCTTATTTGTGATCCCTCCATCATCAAGCCCGCAGTTTCATGTTGAGCAGTCTTAAAACTGGATCATGTGGCTAGATGATATGGTTTGTAGTGAGTTCAATGAGTATTTTTTTTGGGGGGGGGGGGGAAGAGGGGGCTGGGGTTAAGGGTGGTATTGGGAGGGGTTCAGTTTGTTTAGCAAGTGTTTGCAGCATTGTAGCTCTTGGGTTTGGTGGGGGTTAGGGAGGGTAGAGTATTAGGGTTTATAGGAAACAAATTAGTCATCTGGGATTGCAGGTTCTTTTACATATTATGGTTCTTTTTCATTGTTTATGCACTGTTGGTTATATTTGTTGTTTGATGACTCAATAAACAGATTTAAAACTAAAATATAATCCTCCCAAGCTATCCAAAATGGAGAACTATTGTTATTGGCTATTATAAGGGGTTTCTTTGTCATAGGATCACACCCAGTGGTGTGCTGGAGCGGGCTCTCACGGGCTCGCGAGAGCCGTTTGTTACGTTTTTAAGAATTTTGGGAGCCAGTTGTTAAAGTAGGCCTCCCCATGGCTACTTTAACAACTGACTCCCAAAATGTGGGCTTGGGCCCCCTCCTGAATTCTCTTTTACTTTGCTAGCAGTGATGCTGGCCCCACCAGCCAAGTTAATAGACTGCTGCTGCTCCCTGCTCCTTGTTTCTGACTCTAAGCATCGGGCTGGGACTTTTCATGCAAGCGCAAGAAGGTTCCATCATGCTGCTCAGAGCCAGAAACAAGCAGCAGAGAATGGTGGCAGTCCATTTATTGACTGGTGGGGCTCTGCAAAGGTATGCCTAGCGTGCCTGCACAAGGGGGGGGAAGAGAGAGGCATGTATTCCCCCCCCCAAAAAATTTCAGGGCCAGCTATGCCCGGAGAGAGAGCCCGTTGTTAAAAATTTACCAGCACACCCCTGGTCACACCCCAGGGTCCCCACAGAAAAATTAGCTCAATGCATGCACCCAAGGAAGCAGGTTCTCTCCATGGAAAGGGGAAAGAAGAGGATTTCCCTTCAAGGTACTGGCATAGGGGTCCCTCCAAACAATCAGTCCAAAAAAGATATGCGGGTGCTCCAACTCTTATTACTGACTCTTCCTTTATCTATGTTCGTAATCCCTTTCAATAATAACCAATCTTTTGGAGCAAAGGGTTTCCCAAGTACACAGACAAGCTTATTTCCTCTCTGGGTTCCTTCTCCACTCAAATTTTCCATGTGGGAACTATCTTGTACACAATACATTATCTAGTCATCAGCTCTCCTTGTCCCTTTGCCTTAAAGGTCAAGATGCTCCTGAAGGCTCTCTGATGGTCCTACCTTTGAAATTCCCTGGTATCTAGTAGGCCAGGCAGGAGTGATCCCCAGTTGGTCCTGCCCTTGTTCGGTACCAGGATCCATAATAGTGGTGGTGGCCCCTAGAAGGTTCACTGGCACCATTGTGGATCCTGGTGCCGGCAAGGGCAGGACTGACTGGGGACTATTCCTGCCCAGCCCACTAGATACCAGGAAATTTCAAAAGTGGACCTGGTGGGGCTTTCAGGATGCTCGGGTTGGGGGGGGGGGGAGGAGGAATCTGTATAGTGAGTTCAATGCTTGGGAAGCCCTTCTGGTTCGGGGGGGGGGTTGATTGGGGGACAATATTGGGAAAGCCACAAGACAGGGTTTGTGCTGGGGGGGGGGGGGGGTGCTCTGGCCACAACTATTTTGTAAGGTTGCCAGCACCTTTAAGATTCTTTTCGGCTAGAAAATTATCAGCTATAATGCAGTTTGCAGTGTGCATCCAGTCTTCACCTCAAGCAGCATTATCGTATAAACATAGTAATGAAATGCTTTACATGCATTTGCATGTTTTGCATCTTTTGCTCCACATACAAATAACAAAACAGGAAAATCAAATCAGAACCCCATGCTATTAGCCAAAAACTGCCAAGCAGAAATCATTTATAGAGCTAAAATGTTAGCAATGCAGAGAGGAACAGCAATTATGTGGTAATAATGTTGTGCACTATGTTTTTTCAATGTCTGCATGCTGCATAGAGCATGTGCAGTGCTTTTCTGGCCAGTGGAAGAGTAACTCAGAGAATAAACACATACAACAGAAACTACCATATGAACGGGTAACCCGTCAGTGTTGTAGGGACAGAGGAGTAGAGCAATTGGGTCTAAACCTGGAAATGAAGAATGAGGTGACATGGATGATGATTTGGGAAGAGGACTATGTGCAACATAATTGAGCATTGTGTTTTTCTACTTTTTTCCTTCCTTTTGTTTGGTCTCGTTTTTCTGAATATGAATATAAACATGCTAGGTCGGAGAATGACTACTGAGATCATAGTTATGAAGCAATCAGTTTATATGCTCAACTAATCCCTAGTTTATAGTCCAGAATCAGTGATAAATTTTTGATGTCAGTGGGTGGCCAGTAAATAACAGTAGGTTTAGTGAATAGGATGATAATTTTATTAAGTTAATTATGAATCTATTTGCATCTCATTTAGCTGAACTGTGTGTGCCTAGATGCTACAGTTAACCATTTAAATGCCAATCCAATAGCTGAATCCTTAGAGAAAGACTTTAGAAAGGAAGTACAAAGAGGAATTCACACATCCAAGTTAGGATGTGTGGAATTCCCACATTATTTTATAAGAGGCTCTGCAAGATATAAAGCCTCTTGTAAAGCAGGAGCACTGTTGCACATCCCAGCCCAGCCATATACTACTACTACTACTACTACTTAACATTTCTAGAGCGCTACTAGGGTTACGCAGCGCTGTACAGTTTAACAATGAAGGACAGTCCCTGCTCAAAGGAACTTACAATCAGAGGGAGCAGCAATTTTAGAAAGATGGACATGGGGAAAAAATGTACTCCCCATCCCCAGCACAGACATGGAAGTAGCTTTCTAAAATCACTGCACTGCTCCCCCTGCAAAGAGCCTCAATTCCATGATCAGTGCCCCTTCCCCCCCAACAAAGGAAGCCTCTACCCCAATGCAAGCTTCCTCAATTGCTCATCTCACGAGCACACTCAACTTTCTCAGCAGTAAGTCAACTTTCCCAACAGTAAAGCCAATCCCCGCCTCACCAGCCAAAACAACCCTCCACCAGCATCTGGCACCCCACACCAGTCAAGACTCCCCCTCCGCCTGCACCTGATACCCCACACCAGCAAGGAAACCTCCCCTGCTGGCACCTGACACCTCCCACTAGCTTATACCCCCTGCCAGCACCAGACACTTTCTACCAGCCAAAACGCCCCTTGAAGCAACTGTGCCCCCCCCCCCCGAGCAAAGACACCCATCCCCAGAATTAAGGAAAACATTTTCCAGTTATTCAATTTAGATATATACAAGTTCCTCATGGTATGTATTACCATAAGTATACAAAGGAGTAGTGTGACCAGCAGGGCAACTTCAGGACGACAAAGTGGTGGAAGAAAAAAACCTTTATTGATAATGCCCAACACGAAACTGTGCTTCGGCCAAGTGCATGCCTCAAGGGCCTAAATAAAAACGTAAACAAACAATGCGGGACAAAAAAATATGCATATTTATTGGTAATATGTTACATTTTATTTACACTTATTTTATAAATACATGCATTTTCTATGAACCAATGTTTGTAGACATTTAATGGATTATTTACATGTACATATGCATTGTTTTATTTTTTTGTCCCGCAATGTTTGTTTACATTTTTATTTAGGCCCCTGAGGCAGGCACTTGGCCAAAACACGGTGCAGTGTCGGGCATTATCAATAAAAGGTTTTTTTCTTCCACCACTTCGTCGTCCTGTTGTTCCTAAAGTTGCCCTGCTGGTCACACTACTCCTTTGTTCTGCTTCTTATTACGTGGAGGGGCATAATTGAACAAAAACGTCTATCTCCATGGGCGTTTATCTCCGAGAACGGGTCCGTGAAGGGGCGGACCGAACCGTATTTTCGAAAAAAATAGACGTCCATGTTTTATTCGACAATTTGTGAGCTGGGCGTTTTTGTTTTTCAGTGATAATGGAAAATGAAAGCGCCCAGCTCAAAAACGAATAAATCTAAGGCATTTGTTCGTGGGAGGGGCCAGGAGTCGTAGTGCACTGGTCCCCCTCACATGCCAGGACACCAACCGGGCACCCTAGGGGGCACTTTTACAAAAACAAAAAAAAAGGTAAAAGAGCTCCCAGGTGCATAGCACCCTTCCCTTGGGTGTTGAGCCCCCCAAATCCCCCTCAAAACCCACCGCCCACAAGTCTACACCATTACTATAGCCCTAAGGGGTGAAGGGGGGCACCTACATGTGGGTACAGTGGGTTTGGGGGGTGGTTTTGAGGGCTCCCATTTACCAGCACAAGTGTAACAGGTGGGGGGGGGGGGATGGGCCTGGGTCCACCTGCCTGAAGTCCACTGCACCCCCTAATAACTGCTCCAGTGACCTGCATACTGCTGCCAGGGAGGTGGGTATGACATTTGAGGGTGAAAATAAAAAGTTGTGAAACGGCATATTTTGTGGTGGGAGGGGGTTTGTGACCACTGGGGGAGTCAGGGGAGGTCATCCCGATTCCCTCCAGTGGTCATCTGGTCATTTAGGGCATTTTTTGGGGCCTTATTCGTGGAAAAACAGGGTCCAGGAAAAGTGCCCTAAATTCTCGCTAAAAACGCATATTTTTCTTCCATTATCGGCGAAAGGCGCCCATCTCTGATCGCCCGATAACCACTCCCCAGTTCCGCCTTCACCATGCCTTTGACACTCCCCCGTCAACTTTGTCCGCATCCGCGACGGAGTGCAGTTGAAAACGTCCAAATTCGGCTTTCGATTATACCGCTTTATTCGTTTTTGTGAGATAAACGTCTATCTCCCGATTTGGGTCGCAATATAGGCGTTTTTCTTTTTCAATTATAAGCTGGATAGTGGATCACAGTCTTCTGCTCCTGCGGTTCCCTTACCATTTTACCATAAGTATAAACAAGAGCTAAAATCAACAATACTAACACTCTTAAAGTTTTTCCCCATTTTATTTTCGATACATTTTTAGTATTCTTATGAAGGTAATGTAAATGAGATATACCTTGTATAACAGATCATAAGAGCATGTTACAGCTTCCTTGAGTTTAATAAGGGCTTTTTCTGGACTAAGCATCTGAGCTAGTGTATCTTGTTCTTTCCTTTCACCAAACTTAGATGCTTTGCCATCATCAATAACTCTCAGAAAATCAAAATAAGAAACTTTGCCGTCATGTACTTTGATTCCAAGCCTAAAAAAACATGAAAATGTACAATGATGAAAATATGTTTCTAATTCATATGATCTAAGGAAATTAAATGCATATTTTTTTTAAAAGCATTATTTCATAAGAGAATGTATAGCTTCTGAAGATATTAACAGCTCCATTTTTTTCATAATGGTAAAACTTTAAGGAGTCCTTTTACTAAGGTACATTAAAGGATTTAGAGTGCGCTAATGATTAGCATGTGCAAAATGATAAGATGCCCATTATATTCCTGTGGACATCTTATCATTTAGGGGCCCTTTTACAAAGCGGTGGTAGGGCTATCGTGTATGTAGCGTGTGCCAAATTGACATGTAATTTCGAAGTTGGCACATGCTGTTTCCTGTGGTAGAAAATATATTTCCATTTCTACTCAGGGGGCGTTCCCAGCAATAATCGGCAGCGTGGCCACATTGGCGCACAGTGCATAAGTACTGCGTGTGCAGAGCACGAGCCCCTTCCACTAGGTCAACTAGTGATGGTAAGAGCTCTGGCAGTAAATAGCTGCATGCTACTTTTAATTTTAGCACACAGCCATTTACTGCCTCCATTTAAAAAAGCCTTATTTTTTCAGCCGCGGTAAAAAATGGCCCAGCATGCGCCAAAAACACGCACCCACACTACCGCAGGCCACCTTTTACTGTGGCTTAGTAAAAATTGCTAGCATGCACTAAGTCTGTTAGCACACCTTAATAAAAGGGCCCCTAAGAATGTAGTACATGCTGGAATACATTTATTTATACATTTATTATTTAGAGAACAACAATTCTATTCACTTATACTTAGAAGCACAGTAAAATGAAATTACTTTCCTGTAATGGAGGTTTTCTATAGATAGTCATGACAAATCAGACACAAAAATAGGTAAGGTCATCTCATGGTGCGGAGACATAGTAACATAACATAGTAACATAGTAGATGATGGCAGAAAAAGACCTGCACGGTCCATCTAGTCTACCCAACAAGATAAACTCATGTGCTACTTCTTGTGTATACCTTACCTTGATTTGTATCTGCCATTTTCAGGACACAGACCGTAGAATTCTTGCCCAGAACTAGCCCCATTTTCAGGACACAGACCGTAGAAGTCTTGCCCAGAACTAGCCCACCACCCAAACACCAGCCCCGCCTCCCAATCTCGGCTAAGCTTCTGAGGATCCATTCCTTCTGCACAGGATTCCTTTATATTTATCCCACGCATGCTTGAATTCCGCTACCGTTTTCATCTCCACCACCTCCCACGGGAGGGCATTCCAAGTATCTACCACTCTCTCCGTGAAAAAATACTTCCTGACATTTTTCTTGAGTCTGCCCCCCTTCACTCTCATATCATGTCCTCTCGTTCTACCGCCCTCCCATCTCCGGAAAAGGTTCGTTTGCGGATTAATACCTTTCAAATATTTGAATGTCTGTATCATATCACCCCTGTTTCTCCTTTCCTCCAGGGTATACATGTTCAGGTCCGCAAGTCTCTCCTCATACGTCTTGTAACGCAAATCCTATACCATTCTCATAGCTTTTCTTTGCACCGCTTCCATTTTTTTTACATCCTTAGCAAGGTACGGCCTCCAGAACTGAACACAATACTCCAGGTGGGGCCTCACCAACGACTTATACAGGGGCATCAACACCTCTCTCTATACAGCCTAGCAACCTTCTGGCTACGGCCACCGCCTTGTCACACTGTTTCGTCGCCTTCAGATCCTCAGATACTATCACCCCAAGATCCCTCTCCCCATCCGTAACTATCAGACTCTCCCTGCCTAACACATACTTCTCCCGTGGATTTCTACTCCCTAAGTGCATCACTTTGCATTTCTTCGCATTGAATTTTAATTGCCAAACCTTAGACCATTCTTCTAGTTTCCGCAGATCCTTTTTCATGTTTTCCACTCCCTCCCCGGTATCCACTCTGTTACAAATCTTAGTATCGTCCGCAAAAAGGCAAACTTTACATTCTACCCCTTCGGCAATGTCACTCACAAATATATTGAACAGAATCGGTCCTAGCACCGATCCCTGAAGCACTCCACTACTCACCTTCCCCTCCTCCGAGCAAATTCCATTCACCACCACCCTCTGGTTTCTGTCCGTCAACCAGTTCCTAATCCAGTTCACCACTTCAGGTCCTATCTTCAGCCTGTCCAGTTTATTCAAGAGCCTCCTGTGGGGAACCGTGTCAAAAGCTTTGCTGACATCTAAGTAGATTACGTCCATAGCACGTCCTTGATTCAATTCTCCAGTCACCCAATCAAAGAATTCAATGAGATTCGTTTGACACGATTTCCCTTTGGTAAAACCATGTTGTTTCGGATCTTGCAACTTATTGGCTTCCAGGAAATTCACTATCCTGTCCTTTAGCATTGCTTCCATTACTTTTCCAGTAACCAAAGTGAGGCTTACCGGCCTGTAGTTTCCAGCTTCTTCCCTATCACCACTTTTGTGAAGAGGGACCACCTCCGCCATTCTCCAATCGCACGGAACCTCTCCCGTCTCCAAGGATTTATTAAACAAATCTTTAAGAGGACCAGCCAGAACCTCTCTGAGCTCCCTCAATATCCTGGGGTGGATCCCGTCCGGTCCCATGGCTTTGTCCACCTTTAGGTTTCCTAGTTGTTCATACACACTCTCTTCCGTGAACGGTGCTAAATCCACTCCACTCTCACATGTACTTCTGTCAGTCCATCTCAGTCCTTCTTCAGGATTTTCTTCTGTGAAAACAGAACAAAAGTATCTATTTAGTAAATTTGCCTTTTCTTCATCATTTTCTACATAGCGGTTCACAGCATCTTTCAGTCTCACAATTCCTTTTTTAGTCTTTTTCCTTTCACTAATATACCTGAAGAAATTTTTGTCACCTCTCCTTAACCTTCTAGCCATTTGTTCTTCCGCACGCGCTTTCGCCAGATGTATCTCTCTTGGCTTCCTTCAGTTTCATCCGGTATTCCTCTCCGTGTTCCTCTTTTTGAGTTTTTCTGTATTTCTGGAACGCCAACTCTTTAGCCTTTATTTTCTCAGCCACTTGCTTGGAGAACCATATCGGCTTCCTTTTTCTCTTGCTTTTATTTACTCTCCTTACATAGAGGTTTGTGGCCCTATTTATAGTTTCTTTCAGCCTGGACCACTGCCCTTCCACTTCTCGTACGTCCTCCCAGCCCATCAGCTCCTTCCTGAGGTATTCCCCCATTTTACTAAAGTCAGCACGCTTGAAATCCAGGACTTTCAGTTTTGAGTGGCCACCCTCCTCTTCAGCCGTCATATCAAACCAAACCGTTTGATGGTCACTGCTGCCCAGGTGGGCACCCACTCGGACATTTGATACACTATCTCCATTTGTGAGTACCAGATCTAGCGTTGCTCCCTCCCTTGTGGGTTCCATCACCATTTGTCTGAGCAAAGCACTTTGAAAAGCATCCATGATTTCTCTACTTCTTTCCGATTCCGCAGATGGAACCTTCCAATCTACATCCGGCAAATTGAAATCTCCCAACAACAGCACCTCTCTTTTCTTCCCCAACTTTTGAATATCAGCGATCAGATCTTTATCTCGCTCCTCCAATTGTGTCGGGGGTCTGTAGACAACACCCATGTGGACAGAGGTTCTATCCTCTCTTTCTAAGGTGATCCATATCGCTTCTTCCTTTCCCCAGTTCCCTGTCATTTCAGTCGCTGTGATATCATTTCTCACATACAGAGCTACTCCTCCACCTTTACGCCCCTCTCTATCCTTCCTAAAAAGATTATAGCCTGGTATGTTTGCATCCCATTGAGCCATGTCTCTGTGACTGCAACTATGTCCAAGTCTGCCTCCAACATCAGGGCTTGAAGGTCATGAACTTTATATGACAGAATAGCTTCTCTCAGAGTTCAGAATTAGCTTTAAAAAGCTTCTGAGCACGTGCAGCAGTTTCTGCATGTTGCTGACCCTGAGCTAGTATCTTAGGTCATATGTAGCTTAAACACAACTCTCAGGAAAAGTGGGTGGGACTGTATGCCTCATTTATCCTTTTTTCTAAGAAGAACACTTGTTGCAGGAATTACCACTATTGTTAGCAGAATCTGTGGTACTTCAGGAGTCAAACACCACACACCAGAATGAGAGAGGAATCTTCTTTATTTGCCAGCAAACAAAGTAGGACATCAGCGCTAGCTCTCTCCTTCTCTTCAGCTCTCTGTGTCTTGTGTCTCCTGTCTTGGTTCCTTCTCGTCTCAGCTCCTTCTCTAATGTAAGCTGCTTCTGTTCTCATTTATATAGGGTCCTAAACCCTTCTAGCCCCCCTTTCTCACCAGATGGTAAGGAATAGATTGATTACCCTGTCTTGAACTAATTATCTCTACACATTTACTCAAAAATATCAGTTACATAGGTTTGAGATATTTCCTAAATTGACCTATGACCTGGGGCCTCTCAAACTAGACAATGTGGTACCTATCTCCTGCATTTTATTATTATTAAATTCTCAGATTCCCGGTTAACTTCATACTAACCGGACTCTGGCATTCATTAAGGGGCCAAGGGGCCAGTCTTGCTTAATGGCACACAGACATGGTTTGTTATTACTTTCAGGAGACCAGTCCTACACTTAGCTATAATCAATCAAGGAGAAGACTTGACTTTTCCTGACCTCTTTCACCTTCTAGCTTCATACACAGAACTAGCTAGGACTGTGGATAATTCAAACCAGATGATGACCTCTTAAACTGCAGACAAATCTCACCTGAAAGTCAGACACTGAATTGAAAAGATATTCTACATAGAAATAGAACTTATTAATTAAACAGAATAAAACATATTTTAAAATAAGCAGAAATCAGAATTCCTTATAAGACAAAATCTAAATTATCTAGAATTATTTAAATCTACTCTATCTCCTTCTAAACAGCATTCAGCCTAATCTTTTAAAACAGCTTGCTTGCTGATCCCCTCGAGATTGTCCAGTATACCTTGCTTAGAATGGCATCCAGATGTGGTAAATAATACCTATGAACAATCCATCACTCAAAAAGGTGACAAAGAAAGTTTCATTTCTCTCTGACCTTTCTAACCTCTAGTCTAGCAAAAGCTAGACATTTGAGTAATTAAAACCAGATGGCATTCTACCACTTGCAGGACTAAACCAAACTTAAACAGAATTAACAAATTAATATGATTTCTCTGTCCAAGCTGCCTCACACTTATTTAGGGTAAGTATTTTCACTTTTTCTACTGAGATGTAAAATAAATCAGTCTCCTATTCTTTGGATGATATAATTTTGTACTAGTAAACTACTCCTTTCTTTTCTTTATCAGTCCACAAGAAGCAGACTGTTGCATGTTTCAGACTGATTGGAATAAAGTTTTCTCAGCACTAGAAGACGTGTCTCCTGCTTCTTGTGAACTGCTTGGTATTTTCTGCAGATCATAGTTTCCTCTGTTTGGTTGTCCCTTTCTTGTCTTTGTTGTAATTATGTGAAAAAGTATCTTAATACTGCTTGATCAAAAGCACGGTCTATTCTGGATGCATGATACAGATAAGTGAGATGTAAATATGTGCAGGAAATACCATGTTGCTGCTTTGCAGATGTCTTCTAGAGATGTTGCCCTTAAATGAGCTACTGATGTTGCCACTGCTTTGCTTTGGTAGGCCTTTACCATACCTTGGTTCAAAGGCCAGCCTGCTGATAGCAAAACTGAATGCATTTTACCAATCGGTTAGCTGTTGCTCTCTTTGAAATGGAAACACCTAACTGTATTTGGGTCATAAGATATAAAGAAATAAGTTGACTTAGAATGTCCACTTTAAAAAAATTTTTAAGTAGAAAGTAAGTCCTTTTTTACAGTCTAAGGTATGACGTGACCTTTCTCCTGGGTGACTACGGCTTAGGACAAAAAAACTAGCAGAACTATTGACTGGATGATGTGGAAGAGCAAAATTACAGGACTTCCATTCAACCTGTCTTTTCCTCCATCTAGAAGTAGTTTACTATATGAGGATACCACATATCCTAAATTCCACTTGAGCTCCAGAAACTAGAAGAAATGAGATAAAACATCTTTAGCTTATTACAAGATAAGAATTAGTAGCTACACCAATACCTGTGTATTGGTATAGCTACTACTACACCTGCAAACCAGACTTCATCTTCTGATTTTGATTGTTCTAAATAGTGTGATTCTCCTCAGGAACTATCTTCAAGGGACTTTTCAAAATAGTAGGAGTCTTCTGAGATCTTGCTTATTAACATTCTGAGTGATTTATTTTTGTATGATTCAGAATGGCTGGATCTTTAAAGGGTAAAGGATCATGGATTTGATATATCACCTTTTTATGGTACAACCAAAGCAGTTTACATTTATTGTATGCAGGTACTTTCTATGTCTCTAGTGGGCTCACATTCTAAGCTTTTATAGCTGGAATAATGAAGGGTCACAAGGAGCCACAGTAGAAACTGAATCCAGTTTCCCCAGGTTCTAAGCCCATTGCATTAACCATTAGGCTACTCCTCCACTCTATGACAGCTCTGTAGTCTTTTTTATAGGTGTGGTGAATGGCTCTGATGTCTGGAACCAGATTTTGGCAATTCCTTTTCAGGATCAGCCAGCACATCTTTGATGTAATTCTTCATAAAGTCTTGAAGCATCTTTACTATAAAGGCCAATGGTTCCTCACCAGCTGATACTGATTTTGATAGCAGTATGGGGGAATTCATCTGCCTGTGGCAGTAGTACTGGGGAGCAGTGGACTATGCTGACGTTATGGTAAAATTATGTATCACACCTGATAACTTTCTTTCCATTAATCATAGCAGATCAATCCATAGACTGGTGGGTTGTGTCCATCTACCAGCAGGTGGAGATAGAGAGCAATCTTTTGCCTCTCTATATGTGGTCATGTGCTACCAGGAAATCCTCAGTACAGACGATATCAAAGCTCCATCCGCAGGAATCACCAAACATAGAGAATTACACCAACAAAGGGTCTCTCTGCCACCCAACCACCGCCGAAGTGGGGGGGGGGGGGGGCACCCACACCCGCCGACGTGGGGGGAACTGGCATGTCCTGCTATCGCAACCGTGGGAGGAGCTGGCTTAACCCATCACCGCCAAAGCGAGAGGGAAACAAAGCTACCCTACTACCGCATGAAGTGGGAGGGAGCACTGGCATAATTTAGTTATGAATCCAACCACCATCGAAACGGGGGGTAAGAAGCAGCAGCTCACTGTAACACAAAGTCGTCCCAACTCCATGAAAATCCAAGTGGAAGAACTTGAACTCGAAGTCCTCCTGAACAGGAACTGAAGTCTAAACTTGAACCTGAAATATAACTGAACTAGAGCAAACAGTACAGATATCTGGGAGGGACTATGGATTGATCTGCTATGATTAATGGAAAGAAAATTATCAGGTATGATACATAATTTTACCTTCCATATCATCAAGCAGATCAATCCATAGACTGGTGGGATGTACCCAAGCAGTACTCACCCAGGACGGGACATGGAAATCCCAGAACGCAACACTGAAGCTCCAAACTGGGCCTCGGCCCTTGCTTCCACGTCCAAGCGATAATGCTGTGAGAAGGTATGAGCCGACGCCCAAGTCGCCGATCTGCAAATCTCCTCCAAGGAAACGGACCTGGACTCTGCCATCGAAGCCGCCTGTGCTCTAGTAGAATGAGCCTTCAGCTGGATAGGCGGCACCTTCCCTGCGGCCACATAAGCCGCGGCAATAGTTTCCTTGACCCAACTTGCCATTGTAGGTTTAGATGCCTGCAGACCCCTACGGGGGCCCGCGAACAGCACGAACAGGTGATCCGACTTCCGGAAATCGTTGGTCACTTCCAAGTATCTGATGATAACTCGTCTAACATCCAGGCATCTGACAGCACGATACTCCTCTGGATAATCCTCCCTACGGAAGGAGGGTAGACAAAGCTGCTGATTCACATGGAAGCGAGAAACAATCTTGGGCAGGAAGGAAGGCACTGGGAGAATAGACACTCCTGCCTCCGTGAACCGCAGGAACAGCTGTCTACACGAGAGCGCCTGGAGCTCGGAAACCCTCCTGCTGAAGCGATTGCCACCAAAAAGACCGCTTTCAACGTCAGGTCCTTCAGAGACAGCCATGATAATGGCTCAAAGGGCGGCTTCTGCAAGGCCCGCAGCACCAGATTGAGATTCCGCGTAGGCACTATCGAGTGAAGAGGAGGGCGTAGGTAATTAACCCCTTTAAGAAAACGCACCACATCTGGCTGAGAAGCCAGGGAAGCATCCTTCAGGCGACTCCTGAAGCAAGCTAGAGCCGCTACCTGGACCTTAAGAGAGCTGAGCGACAGGCCTTTCTCCAGACCTTCTTGCAGGAACGCCAACACTGAAGCAATTGGCGCCATGAAGGGCGACAGGGATCCTGCCTCGCACCATGATACAAAGGTATGCCATACCCTGGCGTAAGTAGTAGAAGTAGAGCGCTTCCGTGCTCTCAGCATAGTGGCGATGACCTTGTCCGAGAAGCCCTTCTTCTTCAGCCGCTTCCGCTCAAGAGCCAGGCCGTAAGACCAAAGGGGGAGTGATCCTCCATCACCACGGGACCCTGATGTAAGAGGCCCCGCTCCGCTGGAAGCCACAGAGGACTGTCTACGGAAAGCCGGATCAGGTCCGCATACCAAGGGCGTCTGGGCCAGTCCAGACCCACCAGGACCACCCGGCCTGGGAGTTTTGCCACCCGGTAGAGAATTCTGCCCAGCATAGGCCAAGGCGGGAACACGTAGAGAAGCTCCTGTACCGGCCACTGCTGGAAAAGAGCATCGACCCCAGAGATTGAGGGTCCCGTCCTCTGCTGAAGAACCGTGGCACTTGGCAATTGGCCGAGGTCGCCATCGGATCCAAGGTCGGCATGCCCCAGCGCTTCGTGATCTCCAAGAACACCCGAGCAGACAGTTGCCACTCTCCGGGATCCAAGGTATGGCTATTGAGAAAATCCGCCTCGACATTCAAGACTCCCTCAATGTGAGCCACCGACAGCTGGTCCAGATTCGCCTCTGCCCACTGGCATAACTTCATGGCCTCCCTGGCTAGGGGGGCGCTCCTGGTACCTCCCTGACGATTGACATAGGCCACGGCTGTGGCATTGTCTGACAGGATTCGAACTGGCCTCAGTATCAGTACCTGAAGAAACGCTTGAAGCGCCAACCGAATGGCCCAAAGTTCCAAGAGGTTGATGGACCACTTCGCCTCCGCCGGCGACCATATCCCCTGCGCTGTCCTTCCCAGGCAGTGGGCTCCCCAGCCCGTCAAGCAGGCGTCCATCGTAACGACAATCCACTCCGGGGACGTGAGAGGCATACCGGCTGACAACTAGTCTGACATCAGCCACCAACTTAGCGCCCTTCTCACCGCCGGGTCCAGGGGAAGGCGAACTGCGTAATCCTCCGAAACCGGAGTCCAGCGCCGCAGAAGAGAGTGCTGTAGTGGCCTCATATGGGCCCTGGCCCAGGGCACTACCTCCATCATGGCCTTCATGGAGCCCAACAGTTGCACATAATCCCAAGCCCGAGGAGCTGAGGAGGCTAGGAACCAGCCCACCTGGGCCTGAAGCTTGAGGCTCCGGTTGTCCGGCAGGAACACTCTGCCCACTTGGGTGTCGAACCGAACACCCAGATACTCCAGGGACTGAGTCGGGCGCAGCTGACTTTTCTCCCGGTTGATGATCCATCCCAGGGAGCTCAGAAGAGCAATGACCCTGTCCGTCGCTCTCCCACACTCCGCAAAGGAGGGAGCTCAAATCAGCCAGTCGTCCAGGTAGGGATGGACTTGCACTCCTTCCTTGCGGAGATAAGCCGCAATGACCACCATCACTTTGGAGAAGGTCCGCGGAGCCGTAGCCAACCCGAACGGGAGGGCTCTGAACTGGAAGTGCCGGCCCAGCACTGCAAAGCGCAGGAAGCACTGATGAGGCGGCCAGATGGGAATGTGCAGATAAGCTTCCTTGATGTCTAAGGATGCCAGGAATTCTCCTTCTTGTACCGCAGCAATCACGGAGTGGAGAGTCTCCATACGGAAATGCCGTATTCGCAAGGCCCGATTGAATCCCTTGAGGTCGAGAATAGGCGAGAAGAGCCTCCTTTGGCACCACAAAGTAAATGGAATAACGTCCTGTGCCATGCTGCTCTACGGGCACTGGGACCACCGCCCCAAGGCGGAGCAAGTTTTCCAGAGTCTGCTGAACTGCTGCCACTTTGAAGGGAGACTTGCAGGGAGAGTTCACGCACCCGTCTCTCAGGGGCCGGCAGAACTCTGACTTGTAGCCGTCTCTGATTAGTTCTAGAACCCAAGCGTCTGAAGTTACCCTGGTCCACTCGCCCAGAAAAGAGGACAGCCTTCCTCCTATCTGCTCTGGGCCATGGACCAGGGCCCCGTCATTGGGTACGAGACCCTGCGGTGGTCTCTGCGAAAGGAATGCTGCTTCGGGGAGAATCTCTGCTTGAAGGAGGAGGAGGAGCCCGACTTGCCCGGGCGATACTGACGGGTTTCTTGAAAACGGCCCTTAGAGGAACCAGGGCGAGCACTGCTGGCCCTTGCCTTGACCTCCGGCAACCTCTTGCCTTTAGAACTGCCGAGATCTGTCACGATCTTGTCCAGCTCATCCCCAAGCAGCAGCTTGCCCTTAAAAGGCAACTTGGCTAAGAGGGATTTGGAGGCATGGTCAGCTGACCAATGCTTTAGCCATAGCTATCGACGGGCAGAGACAGGGTATGATACATACCTGTAGCAGTTGTTCTCCGAGGACAGCAGGCTGATTGTTCTCACGACTGGGTTGACGTCCGCGGCAGCCCCCACCAACCGGAAGAAGCTTCGCGGGACGGTCGGCACGCAGGCCACGCCCACCGCGCATGCGCGGCCGCCTTCCCGCCCGTGCGCGACCGCTCCCGCCAGTTGAATGACAAGCAATAAAATATGAAACACACAACTCCAAAGGGGAGGAGGGAGGGTAGGTGAGAACAATCAGCCTGCTGTCCTCGGAGAACAACTGCTACAGGTATGTATCATACCCTTTCTCCGAGGACAAGCAGGCTGCTTGTTCTCACGACTGGGGTATCCCTAGCTCTCAGGCTCACTCAAAACAATAACCCAGGTCAATTGAACCTCGCAACGGCGAGGGTACAACAGAAATTGACCTACGAAGAACAACTAACTGAGAGTGCAGCCTGACCAGAATAAATTCGGGTCCTGGAGGGTGGAGTTGGATTTACACCCCAAACAGATTCTGCAACACCGACTGCCCGAACCGACTGTCGCGTCGGGTATCCTGCTGGAGGCAGTAATGAGATGTGAATGTGTGGACAGATGACCACGTCGCAGCCTTGCAGATCTCTTCAAAAGTGGCTGACTTCAAGTGGGCCACCGACGCTGCCATGGCTCTGACACTATGAGCCGTGACATGACCCTCAAGAGCCAGCCCAGCCTGGGCGTAAGTGAAGGAAATGCAATCTGCTAGCCAATTGGAGATGGTGCGTTTCCCGACAGCGACCCCTAGCCTGTTAGGGTCGAAAGAAATAAACAATTGGGCGGACTGTCTGTTGGGCTGCGTCCGCTCCAAGTAGAAGGCCAATGCTCTCTTGCAGTCCAATGTGTGCAACTGACGTTCAGCAGGGCGGGTATGCGGCCTGGGGAAGAATGTTGGCAAGACAATTGACTGGTTAAGATGGAACTCCGACACCACCTTCGGCAGGAACTTTGGGTGAGTGCGGAGCACTACTCTGTTGTGATGAAATTTAGTATATGGAGCATGAGCTACCAGGGCTTGAAGCTCACTGACCCTACGAGCTGAAGTAACTGCCACCAAGAAAATGACCTTCCAGGTCAAGTACTTCAGATGGCAGGTATTCAGTGGCTCAAAAGGAGGTTTCATCAGCTGGGTGAGGACGACGTTGAGATCCCATGACACAGTAGGAGGCTTGATAGGGGGCTTTGACAAAAGCAAGCCTCTCATGAATCGAACGACTAAAGGCTCTCCAGAGATGGCTTTACCTTCCACACGATAATGGTAAGCACTAATCGCACTAAGGTGATTCCTTACTGAGTTGGTCTTGAGGCCAGACTCTGATAAGTGCAGAAGGTATTCAAGCAGGTTCTGTGCAGGGCAAGAACGAGGTTCTAGGGCCTTGCTCTCACACCAAACGACAAACCTCTTCCACTTGAAAAAGTAACTCTTTTTAGTGGAATCCTTCCTAGAGGCAAGCAAGACCCGGGAGACACCCTCAGACAGACCCAACGCAGCGAAGTCTACGCCCTCAACATCCAGGCCGTGAGAGCCAGGGATTGAAGGTTGGGGTGCAGCAACGCTCCGTCGTTCTGCGAAATGAGAGTCGGAAAACACTCCAATCTCCACGGTTCTTCGGAGGACAACTCCAGAAGAAGAGGGAACCAGATCTGACGGGGCCAAAAGGGCGCTATCAGAATCATGGTGCCGCGGTCTTGCTTGAGCTTCAGTAAGGTCTTCCCCACCAAAGGTATGGGAGGATAAGCATACAGGAGGCCGGTCCCCCAATGAAGGAGAAAGGCATCTGACGCTAGCCTGCCGTGTGTCTGAAGTCTGGAACAGAACAGAGGCAGCTTGTGGTTGGTCTGAGAGGCGAAAAGATCCACCGAGGGGGTGCCCCACTCTCGGAAGATCTTGCGTACCACTCTGGAATGGAGCGACCACTCGTGCGGTTGCATGACTCTGCTCAGTCTGTCGGCCAGACTGTTGTTTACGCCTGCCAGGTACGTGGCTTGGAGAAGCATGCCGAACCGACACGCCCAACGCCACATACCGACGGCTTCCTGACACAGGGGGCGAGATCCGGTGCCCCCCTGCTTGTTGGGCGAGATGCATCCGTCGTCAGCACTTTCGTGGGCTGCGGAATTTGGAATGGACGTCCCAGGGTCAAATTGGTCCGTATGGTCCACCAGAGCAGTGAAGTGCGGCAACTGGTGGAGAGGCGGATGACATCCTCTAGATTCCCGGTGGCTTGGAACCACTGGGAAGCTAGGGTCCATTGAGCAGATCTCATGTGAAGACGAGCCATGGGAGTCACATGAACTGTGGAGGCCATATGACCCAGAAGTCTCAACATCTGCCGAGCTGTGATCTGCTGAGACGCTCTGGTCTGCGAAGCCAGGGCCAAGAGATTGGTGGCCCTCGCTTCGGGAAGGTAGGCCTGAGCCGTCTGGGAATTCAGCAGCGCTCCTATGAATTCCAGAGACTGAGTTGGCTGGAGATGGGACTTTGGGTAATTTATCACAAACCCCAGCAGCTCCAGAAGTTGAATAGTGCACTGCATGGACCGGAGGGCTCCTGCCTCCGAGGTGTTCTTGACCAGCCAATCGTCGAGATATGGGAACACGTGCACTCCCAGCTTGCGTAGGTAGGCCGCTACCACCACGAGGCACTTGGTAAACACTCGTGGGGCAGAGGCGAGCCCAAATGGCAGCACACAATACTGAAAGTGCCGTGCGCCCAGGCGGAATCTGAGATACTGTCTGTGAGCTGGCAGTATCGGGATGTGAGTGTATGCGTCCTTTAAATCCAGGGAACATAGCCAATCGTTTTTCTGAATCATTGGCAGAAGGGTGCCCAAGGAAAGCATCCTGAACTTTTCTTTGACCAGGAATTTGTTCAGGCCTCTCAGGTCTAGGATGGGACGCATCCCCCCTGTTTTCTTTTCCACAAGGAAGTACCTGGAATAGAATCCCTGCCCTTCCTGCCCGGGTGGTACGGGCTCGACCGCATTGGCGCTGAGAAGGGCGGAGAGTTCTTCTGCAAGTACCTGCTTGTGATGGGAGCTGAAAGACTGAGCTCCCGGAGGACAATTTGGAGGCAGGGAGGTCAAATTCAGGGCGTATCCGCACCGCACTATTTGGAGAACCCACTGGTCGGAGGTTATGAGAGGCCACCTTTGGTGAAAGAATTTTAACCTCCCTCCGACCGGCAGGTCGTCCGGTACGGACACTTGTAGGGCGGCTATGTTCCCGTGGATCCAGTCAAAAGCCCGTCCCCGGCTTTTGCTGTGGAGGCGCAGGGGGCTGCTTAGGCGCACGCTGTTGACGGGAACGAGCGCGCTGGGGCTGTCCCTGTGCCTGACGAGGCCTTCGGGCCGGCTGGTTGTACCTACGCTTCGCAAAAGAATAGGGTGCAGCCTGCCGAGCCCGGGAAAAACGCCCGCCCGCGGGGGCGGGTGCTGAAGGCGCCCGGTGGGAGAGCTTGTCGAGAGCGGTTTCCCGCTGATGCAGTTGGTCAACCATCTGCTCGACCTTCTCGCCAAAAATATTATCCCCCCGGCAAGGGACGTCAGCCAGTCTCTGCTGGGTGTGGTTGTCCAGGTCAGAGGCACGCAGCCATGAGAGCCTGCGCATCACTATACCTTGGGCCGCAGCACGAGATGCCACGTCACAGGTGTCAAAAATCCCCCTGGACAGGAACTTTCTGCACGCCTTCAGCTGCCTGACCACCTCCTGATATGGCCTGGACTGCTCCGGCGGGAGCTTATCGACCAGGTCCGCCAGCTGTTGCACATTGGTCCGCATGTGGATGCTCATATAGAGCAGGTAAGATTGGATGCGGGTCACGAGCATGGAGGATTGGTAGGCCTTCCTCCCAAATGAGTCCAGAGTGCGAGACTCCCGCCCCGGGGGCGCCGAGGCGGTATCCCTCGAACTCCGTGCCCTCTTGAGAGCAGAATCCACGACCGCTGAGTCATGGGGCAACTGGGGCCGCATGAGCTCTGGGTCAGAGTGGATCCTGTACTGGGACTCTGCTTTCTTGGGAATGGTGGGGTTAGTTAGTGGTCGCACCCAGTTCCGAAGCAGCGTCTCCTTCAGGACATTGTGCAGCGGTACCGTGGAGGACTCTCTAGGTGGTGATGGATAGTCGAGGACCTCGAGCATCTCGGCCCTCGGCTCTTCCACAGAGACCACGGGAAAGGGAATGCTTATAGACATATCCCGCACAAAGGAGGCAAAGGAGAGACTCTCAGGAGGTGAGAGCTTCCTCTCCGGTGACGGCGTGGGGTCCGAGGGAAGGCCCGTAGACTCCTCTGAGGAGAAATATCTCGGGTCTTCCTCTTCCCCCCACGAGTCCTCATCCTCGGTATCGGACATTAGCTCATGTAGCTGAGTCTGGTACCGGGCCCGGCTCGACGTCGAGGCACCGAGGCCTCGGTGTCGTCGAGCGGTGGACTCCCGCGCCGGCGGGGACGGAGCTCCCTCCATCGACGTCGACGGGGACTCCACCTGCGTGGCGGTCGAGACCGGCACCGCAAGCGGCGGCGGTGTCGACAGCCCCGGCGCCGGGCTAGAGCTCGCCGGCGCCACAGTCATCGGCGCCGGGGGCGCAAGCACCCCCGACGCCGGCACAGCCTGGCGCATCAGCCCTTCCAGGATCCCCGGAAGGATGGCTCTGAGGCACTCGTCCAGGCCCGCTGCCGGGAAAGGCGGGTGGGGCCGGTAAGGGTGTCGGTGCCAGAAGCTGCTGGGGGCCAGGAGACGGCACCGAGGTGCCGGAACCCCGACGCGTCGGTACCTCCACCACCGACGGAGATCTCTCCTCTCTGCGATGACGCTTCGGCGTCGACTCCCCTTCAGGGTGCACCGAGGGCTCCCGGTGACGGCGCTTCTTATCTTTTTTCCGGTGCACGTCACCGGCGCCGGAGGGCATGGAGGAGGAGGAGGTCGATCCCCCTCGGTCTCGAGGTACCGGGTCCGACAGGGTTCGGTCCCGTGGCTCACGAGCTGAGGGAGTGACCGGGGCCGACAGCCCACGCGGCCTCTCAACCCCACTCTCACCGGCGGACCGGCGGGCCGACGGGACCTGTTCTCCTGGGGTCGCTGCCATCGGTGCCGATGTCTCGGGCATCGATACCGGTACCGAAGATCCGGCCTTCGATACCGATGCCGTCGAGGTCGACGTCGAGGGGCCGGCGCAAGTTCCAAAAAGACGGTCCCGCAGAACTTGCCTCGCAACCTGAGTCCATTTCCGGAGACCGAGACACAGCGCGCACGACTTGAGATTGTGCTCCGGCCCGAGGCACTGGAGGCACCAAGCGTGGGTGTCGGTCTGCGAGATCGGCCGGCCGCAGCGACCACACTTTTTAAATCCACTCGGGACCTTCGAGGACATCGACGGAAAAATCGCGTCGGCGAAGTCAAAGTCGGCAATGGTGGCTAAAATCACACCACGAAAAAACTAGCCGACCGAGCGGCCACTAGGCCGCAATGAGGCGTCCCCGCTGGAAGCGAGGGAAAAGGGGAGCGCGTGCTCCACACGCGCAGTCTCTTTTTTTTTTTTTTTTTGTAAAAGAAAAGATAATAAAAGGAAATTAAATTAAATTAACGAAGCGCGATCCGCGTATACGCGATCGCAAGAATCCGGCGGCTGAAGTAGAGAGAGCGGCAAAGCACGACTCTCTCCAGGCGCGGAAAAAAAGGAACTGGCGGGAGCGGTCGCGCACGGGCGGGAAGGCGGCCGCGCATGCGCGGTGGGCGTGGCCTGCGTGCCGACCGTCCCGCGAAGCTTCTTCCGGTTGGTGGGGGCTGCCGCGGACGTCAACCCAGTCGTGAGAACAAGCAGCCTGCTTGTCCTCGGAGAATGTCTGAGACATACCTTTAGCTGAGGCTCTCAAAACATCATACAGCAAGTCTGCCAAGTAAGCCAAGCCTGACTCCAGGACTGGCCAATCCGCCCTCAATGAAGGATCCGAGGGGGAGTCCCGCTGCACCACCTTCAGGCATGCCCTGGCCACATAGGAGCCACAAACCAAGGCCTGCAAACTCAAGGCGGCCGCTTCAAAGGCTAACTTTAAGGCCGCTTCCAATTTCCTGTCCTGTGAATCCTTAAGGGCAGAGCCACCTTCCACCGGCAAAGCCGTCTTTTTTGTCACAGCAGTGATTAGAGAGTCCAATGCCAGCCAGCGCAAGGCCTCCTGTTCACCCTCTGGCAGAGGATGCAGACGAGTCATAGCCCTGGCTACCTTGAGGCTCGCCTCAGGAGAATCCTATTGAGCCGAAATTAGAGTTTTCATGGCTTCATGGATGTGGAAGGTCCTAGAAGGGTGCTTGGTTCCCAACATAATAGCGGAACCCGCCGAGGCTGAAGGAGGGCCTTCCTCCAGAGAGGAAATACTCAAGATGCTCATAGCCTGAACTAACAAGTTAGGCAATTCCTCTGAGCGAAAAAGCTGCGCTGCAGAGGGGTCATCTCCCCCATCAGGTGAGGATCAGCCTCCTCCAAAGAATCCCCAAGGGACCTTTGGGAGAACTCAGAAATGCTGCCCTCATCTACATCAGAGGAGACAGAGTCCCCCAAGACCTGAAGATCCACCCGAGGGCGCTTGATCAGGGAAGTCTCTTCCCCCATATCTGACAGAGGAGCAGGAGCAGCATTTTGCAGTTGAAAGGCCTGATGCAGTAACAAAATTAACTCGGGAGAGAAACCCCCCTGTTTGTGCACTTCTGCAACCTGGGCCACAGCCCTAGAGGAACTCTCAACCTCCACTCCATAGAGCAAGGGAGAGGCACGCTGCGCATCCAAAATGGCGTCTGGTGCATCACTCCGCGAAGAAGCCGCGTGGGAAGCATGGCGCTTAAACTTCGCCATCTTCTTACCGCCGCCCAACTCAAAGGCGGCCATACCAGAGGCCGTCCGAGCTGCATGGGCAGCCGACGTCGGAAGGGCGGACATTGGGGGATGGGCACCTAAGGCGGGAAAGGCCGCCGACGCCCCAGCGGAGGAAAAACCGGCTAAATCAGCAAAGTCCAGAAGGGCGCCCAAAAAGGGCTTCTCTGCCTCCGATCCCCGCGCCTCCCCACTAGCCGCGCGATCACAGTCCGGGGAGCGCTTTTTCACGCCCTTACCATCCGACGCCATGATCCACGAGGGAAATGTTCGGGGATCCCCCTGCCCGCTAGGAAAAGGTAAAATTACCTGCTTCTTGCTCCGAGCTGCAACGAATTGTGTCCCAGTGAGCAGCTGCAAGTAAAATCTTTTCTGCTTCAAGATTGTTGTTTGTTTGTTTGTTTTTAACGGAGCCAGTGGGAGGGGGGGAGAAAAGGAGGGACCTGGCACCACCAAGTTTGCACTTGCTCACGAAGAGCCCTCAACCCCAGGTACTCAACAAACCCTAAGCACATAGGCGTGGAGACCAAGCCAGAGCTGCTGCGTGTGACCACACACCTGCTAGATAGAGAGAATACTGAGGATTTCCTGGTAGCACATGACCACATATAGAGAGGCAAAAGATTGCTCTCTATCTCCACTTGCTGGTAGATGGACACAACCCACCAGTCTATGGATTGATCTGCTTGATGATATGGAACCTTTTTTTATTCACCAGTATAGTCTCATAATTTTCCAAAACACTATGGTGATGAAACAGTATTAATATCCAGATTGAACCTTTTGCATCTCACCCATCTCCAAGTGCTAAAACACTGCACCTATGTCTTGGCACTGATATTCTGGTTCCATGTGCTGATATTTTTGCCTATATCCTGTAACTGATGCTCTGTGTCTGTGTTGTGGTGCTCATATGTGTTTATGCCTTAAGGTAGATGCTCTACAACATCTTTGTGCTGGTGCTCTATGCATAGGTCTTGACAGTGATGCAACATGACTATGTTTGGGCACTGGTGCTCTATTTATTTATTTATGAACATTTATACCCCACTTTTTTCCACATTAAGCAGACTCAAAGTGGCTTACAATGTACAGGAATCAATTACAATTACATTAGATAAGGTAAAAGGAACAGGGTAGGAAGAAAAAAGGGAAAGGATGAGAGAGTCTAAAATGGACTGTGCAAATCCAGACGCTGAGATGGACCAGATTGGAATGAACAGCTCATGGCCAGGCAAACCAAAATTGGGAACAGCTGTAAGACCCAGTAGGCGCAGACAAAGTGCAGAAGCAGCAGCAGTATGCGGCCTGGAGAGTGGAACAGCAGGAGGCCGATAATGCCAGCGGGGCCCGAGATGTCACTGGGCCCGGCAACAACACCACACCGGAACAGGGACCACAGCCAGCAGGATTCAAAAGCAGCAGACCCCCGCAGCATCCGGCGGCTCAAAAGGAAGCAAGACCCACACAAGGTGCAGCCATTCCCAGAAAGTCTCCCCAACGGGAAACAGGCCTCAATGCCTAAGTCAGTGCCAATGTTCTGTACCTCCCTCTCAGCACCATGGTATCTAGGTTTTTTTAATGGCACTTTTGGTCGGTGGCATTGAAGGATGCTAGATGTTGCTGTCAGGGCCAAGCCTGTCACTAGGCAGACTAGGCATCTATCTAGGGTAACAAAATATTGAGGACAGTGGCATGGCTCCAACACAGCAGGAAAGAAGAATCTCATCTCCACTTCCCTACCCTATGTCCAGCATCTACTCCCTCTTCCCTTTCCCCTGCAGGGCTGCCACTATTGCCACCCTACCGCCCCAGAGCCTGAAGCTGCCTGGGAAATCAATGCAGGCTCACGTAGAAGTGCTGCTGAGTCCTCTTCTTCCCCCCACACATACTTCTGAGAGAAAGTATTGTTTAAAAGCTAGATGCACATATGGCTGCATTCTGGAAAGTAGGCTCCTTTACTGCTAAGCGAGACATATTCAGCTGGCAGCGGTGAGCACTTTGCTCAAAGCCAACTAAGTTATTCCTGGATACTCAAAGCCGGGCCCTGTCTGGGTTTCAGCTTTGAATATCAGGATTTTTTTGAACTGGCTAACACATAGCCACTTAAGTCGATATTCAGTACTTAAATGGCCTTAGGGCGGTGCATAAAAATAGGACAGACTTTTATGTGGGCCCATTTATGCGCTAAAACTGGCTGCCTAAGGACTGAATATCAGAGCTTAAATGGCCAAGTGCTGAATCCGCCCCTGGAACACCCCCCCCCCCCCCAATATAGCCGGCTTTGACTTAGGTGCTAACCACGAATTTCACCAGCATTTAGTCGGTTAAGTGCCACTGAAAAGTAGCAGCTAGTCCCGTCCAAGGGCCAGATGCACTAAACTTAACGAGCCATTAATGAGCAAGTAGTAAACCCTGGCATGCACTAAAGGCTTCTCCTAGCCATTTTCCGATCACAGCTAACAAAAACGGAATGCAGATGAGCAAATTAGTAATATAATGTGTAGAAACCGTATCGTAATGAGAGGCATTACCATTTTCCGATTCCCTTACTGTGGAAACCCCTAACGGGAGGTCTGCACTTCTCGTTGGGGCTGCTGTGAGGGAATCGGAAAGGGGAAAAAAAAACGTCCAACAGTTGCTCAGAAGAGCAAGAGGGAAGGGAAAAAAAAAAAGTCAAGTGCTCGTCAGGGACGTCCTTCTAAAGTGCCTAACATAGACGTCCTTCAAGGACATCTCTGACGAGCACTTGGCTTTCTTTTTTCTTTTCCCTTCCGCCGCCCCCCCCTGAGGTCGCCGCTCCCCCTTCCCTTGAAATCACAGCTTCCCGCAGCCCTGGCCTCCCCACCATCCTCTGCGCCCTGGGGCCCCGCCCCCTCCGCCCCCCTGAGGTCAACATCATTGTCGCCGCCGCTCCCCCCTTCCTCCCGTCCCCCTCTGTCTACCACCGGGCCGGGCCCTCATAGCGCCTCTCACCTGTGAAGGTGCTGCAGCAGGCAACAGTAGATCGCTTCCCTTCGGGCCTCCCTCCTTCCCTCCCTGGCCCGCCCTCGTCTGACATAAGTTATGCGAGGGTGGGACACAGGGAGGGAAGGAGGGAAGCCCAAAGGGAAGCGATCTGCTGTTGCCTGTTGCAGCGCCTTCACACAGAGGTGAGAGGCGCTGTGAGGGCCCGGCCTGGTGGCAGACGGAGGGGGAGGAGCGGCAGCAACGAGGACCTCAACCTCAGGGGGGCAGGGCCCCAGGGCGCGGAGGATGGCGGGGAGGCCAGGGCTGTGGGAAGCTGTGATTTTAATGCAGGGGGGAGGGGGAAATGGCAATGGTGATCTTGACCTCAGGGGGGGCGGGGCCCCGGGGCGCGGAGGATCGTGGGTAGGCCGGGGCTGCGGAAAGCTTGATTTCAATGCAGGGGGGAGGGGCGACCTTGGGGGGGGGGGGGGGCGGCGGTGGAAGGGGAAAAAAAAAAGAAAGCCAAGTGCTCGTCAGGGACATCCATAAAGAACATCCTCTACCCCCCTCCCCCCCCCCCCCCGCAATAATAAAAATGTCCTTTTTGGACATCCTTCACTCAGCTGAGAAACCTGGAAGTCTCTGAGCCAATTACAGGGGGGGGGGGGGGAGGACGTCCAAAAAGGACGTCTTTTTGGATGGACGTCCTCAACTGCGCTCTCCTTCTACGATCAAGCCGCATCACAGAGGCGTATTTGGCATGCACAGAGCAGCCAGCTTAACGCTTGGCTGCTCTACGCATGTTCGACCGGCCGACTGTTTACTGATGGAATAGAGAATGCAAGTGAGCTACAACAAGCAGCTCATTTGCATTCCTTTTCCTTGATGCATGTCTGTTCCTTACCGATTTGCTAAGGGAATCGGTAAGGGAAGGGCTTTAATGATTTTTTAGTGCATCTCACTCCAAGTGATTTAACCAGTCAACAACCAGCTTAAATCATTTTGAATATCAGCCGGCATATTGATAAACTTGTGTCAATCACTATAAACATTTCTTTCTTCCTTTTTTTTTCTGTCACTTTCCAGCCCACAACAGAGACAAGAGATAAGTCATATTGTTGCTCTTGGGATGTAGGTTGACTTATTTCTCTGAACAGATATATATAAAACTTACTAGTTTTGGTGAATATTGAAGTGCTCTTTGCATTTTAGGTTTACACAGAGCAGCATGTAGATGTTTATATTGTATAAATGTCTAAATCCCAATTTTACAAAGTCAGGATGTAAATATCTAAAACTGAAAACATGCCTCTGGCAAGGGGGTGTGGTCCAGGCATGTTTTGTGCAGGACTAGGGCAGATCTAAAATATAAACATATATTCCCATTTCAGAAAGGGAATGCAAGTCTATGTCTAAAAAGACTGATGACAGGATTTATGCCTGCTACCTGGGACATCTAGATTTCAGAAAAGTACTCCTATTAAGCAATACACCAGAGGGATTAGAGGAGATTGACTCCTTAATCTCCTAGTGATTGATGTCCCCTCATCTCCCCACCCTTGCAAAAGTGAAACTGGCAAGGGATACTGGGCTCTGTGACAGCTTCAGGAGACATAAACTTTACATTTCTAAAATGGCTAACATAAACGTTTATGTGCCTGTTTTGACCAGCCGCACATAACCAGTGCATAACTGTCTACTTCTCCGTGTATTTTAGAACAAGCTCTATGTTGGGAGATCCTGTTCTAAAATACTAGTGGAATCTGAAATATCCTGATCTGGACACCTCAGCTCCAATTTGTACATTCTTTCTAAAGTGTTTCTCTTTATATATAAACAAAAGTCAAGTTACTTTGTGATAAAATATATAAATTGTGTTTTGAAGAGTGCCAGAAGGATACTCTGATAAATATTTTGATTCATTTATACTTAAAAAAATCTTCCAATACAATTATTATAACACAATCATCAGTACCTGTACAGCAAACTGATGAACTGCTTCTTATCAAAATGACAATTATAATGGAGAAGCATTTTATGTAGTTCTTCTACTGTTATGAAGCCATCTCTATTTTTATCCATCTTGGCAAAGGCTTTGCTGAAGTCCTGATAATAATCCCTGAATTTATGTCTGAAAAGGGTAGATAGGAATGATTCACAAATTATAAGCAGATTAAAAAATTGTTAATATACCAATCATATTAATACTTCTACAGAAATATGTCATTTTGAAATAATTTTACAGGTACAATGGACAAGCATACAAATTGGCCCCAAAATCTGACTCAAAATAGGTTTATGATTTTAGATGAGTGAAAACCAAATAGATGGTTAGGAATTATTCAATGTATTCTGGTTGCAGGTTAATTCATTTGAATATATAGTAACATAGTAAATAAATGACAACAGATACACACCTGAACAGTCTATTCAGTCTGCCCAACAGTCACACTCATTACCAACAATGAATGTGATATAAAATAGTTGATCATTGTCTTTCTTTGGCATTTCTGGGACATAGACCACAGAAGTCCGCCTAGCACTGTCCTTATGCAAGGCGCAGATAAAAAAGACCAAGAGGGATTATGAAAAAAAGATAGCATTAGAGGCAAAAAAGCATAGTAAAAAAATTTTTCGGTATATTAAAAGCAGGAAGCCGGCAAAAGAATCGGTTGGGCCGCTGGATGACCGAGGGGTAAAAGGGGCGATCAAGGAAGACAAAGACGTAGCGGAGAGAGTCCAGGGGCGTAGCTACGGGTGGGCCTGGGTGGGCCCAGGCCCACCCAATTTCAGTCCAGGCCCGCCCAGCGCCAGCGCCAGCTCCCATTGCCGGCCACTGCTGCTTTTCCTGATGAGCAGCAGGGCCGGCGCTACAAAAAGAAGAAGCGCTCAGCTGACTGAGCTGAGCGCCGCCGCCGCCAACGCTAACCCGCCGCGAAAAAGAGTGTTTAAAAAAAAACGCGGCACTGCAGGCAGCCTCGAAGCATTGGCTGCTGGCTCTGCAGGCTCCTCCCGTCTCTTACATCACTGCCCCTGTAGCGAAGCCACACTGGGACAGACCAAAGGTCCATCATGCCCAGCATCCTGTTTCCAACAGTGGTCAATCCAGGTCACAAATACCTGCAAGATCCCAAAAAAGTTCAATACATTTTATGCTGCTTATCCAGAAATAAGCAGTGGAGTTTCCCCAAGTCAATTTAATAATGCTCTATGGACTTTTCCTTTAGGAAGCCGTCCAGACCTTTTTTAAACCCCGCTAAGCTAACCGCCTTTACCACATTCTCTGGCAATGAATTCCAGAGTTTAATTACACATTGAGTGAAGAAAACTTTTCTCCAATTCGTATTAAATTTACTACTTTGTAGCTTCATCACATGCCCCCTAGTCAGTGGTGTGCTGGAGCAGGCTCTCACAGGCTCGCAAGAGCCGGTTGTTAAGTTTTTAAGAATTTTGGGAGCCGGTTGTTAAAGTAGGGCCCTCCATGGCTACTTTAACAACTGGCTCCCAAAATGTGGGCTTGGGCCCCCTGCTGAATTCTCTTTTACTTTACTGGTGGAGATGCTGAGCCCTGCCAGCCAAGTAAATAGACTGCTGCTGCTCCCCACTCCTTGTTTCCAGCTCTGGGCAGCAGGCTGAGACTTCTCCAGCATGTGTGAGAAGTTTCAGCATGCTGCTCAGAGCAAGGCGTTGGGAGTGGTGGCAGTCCATTTATTGGTTGCCAGCAAAGGTATGCCTAGTGTGCCCACACGAAGGGAGGGAGGAGAGAGAGAGGCAAGTGTTGCTCCCCCCCCTCCACCCGGCCACCCTTGGCCCAACTGCAGAGCTGGCTATGTCCGGAGAAAGAGCCTGTTGTTAAAAAGTTACCAGCACACCCCTGCCCTAGTCCTAGTATTTTTGGAAACAGTAAACAAACGATTCACATCTACCCGTTCCACTCCACGCAGTATTTTATAGACCTCTATCATATCTCCACTCAGCCATCTTTTCTCCAAGCTCAAGAGCCCTAGACGCTTCAGCCTTTCCTCATAGGGAATTCGGGACATCCCATCTGGCAAAATCTTTGTGGAACTTTACAGGTTAAGTAGAACTATTCCTTAGGATATCTTGTGTAGCTATGTATCTTCTCAGCAGCATGACTGGTCACAGCTGTTGCTTTTGGCAGAATTACAGTAACATAACATAGTAAATGATGGCAGATAAAGACCTGAACGGTTCATCCAGTCTGCCCAACAAGATAAACTCATTTTACATGGTATGCGATACTTTATATGTATATCCAAGTTCGATTTGTGCTTGCCATTCTCAGGACACAAACTGTAGAAGTCTGCCCAGCACTCTTCTTGTACTAAAAGCTCTGAAGCTAACATCGAAACCCCTTAAAATTTACACTCCAGTGCATCCATATCTATTCAGTTACGATCAGGGCGTAGACCATAGAAGTCTGCCTAGCACTGGTTTTGCTTCTCAATTACCGGCGTTGCCACCCAATCTCTGCTAAGATTCCATAGGTCCATTTCTTCTAAACAGGATTCCTTTGTGTTTATCCCACACATGTTTGAATTCCATTACCGTTTTCATCTCCGTCACCTGCCGTGGGAGGGCATTCCATGTATCAACCACCCTCTCCGTGAAAAAATACTTCCTGACATTACTCCTGAGCCTGCCCCTCTTCAACCACAATTCATGTCCTCTAGTTCTACCACCTTCCCGTCTCAGGAAAAAGTTTGTTTGCGGATTAATAACTTTCAAATATTTGAACGTCTGCATCATGTCACCCCTGTTTCTCCTTTCCCAAGTCTCTCCTCATAAGGTTTGTAACGCAAATCCCATACCATCTTTGTAGCTTTTATTTGCACCACTTCCAGTCTTTTTACATCTTTAGCAAGCTATGGCCTCCAAAACTGAACACAATATTCCAAGTGTATCCTCACCAACCCCTCTGTATGCAGCCTAGCATCCTTCTGGTCATGGTTGTCGCCTTGTCATGTTGTTTCTTCACCTTCATATCCTCTGACACCAACACCCCAAGGTCTCTCTCCTGAGTCGAGCTTACTAATCTCTCCCCTATCCGGTATCTCTCTTTTGGGTTTCTGCACCCCAAGTGCATCACTCTGCACTTCTTGGCATAAAATGTTTACTTTTTCCCGTTTTTAAAAGAAACACGAGTTACTGTTTTTTTCTAATCTATAACCAAACTTAATATTGCCAGTTTTCTTTATAAATTAGTGAAATGTGCATAAGTACATAAGTACATAAGTAGTGCCATACTGGGAAAGACCAAAGGTCCATCTAGCCCAGCATCCTGTCACCGACAGTGGCCAATCCAGGTCAAGGGCACCTGGCACGCTCCCCAAACGTAAAAACATTCCAGACAAGTTATACCTAAAAATGCGGAATTTTTCCAAGTCCATTTAATAGCGGTCTATGGACTTGTCCTTTAGGAATCTATCTAACCCCTTTTTAAACTCCGTCAAGCTAACCGCCCGTACCACGTTCTCCGGCAATGAATTCCAGAGTCTAATTACACGTTGGGTGAAGAAAAATTTTCTCCGATTCGTTTTAAATTTACCACACTGTAGCTTCAACTCATGCCCTCTAGTCCTAGTATTTTTGGATAGCGTGAACAGTCGCTTCACATCCACCCGATCCATTCCACTCATTATTTTATACACTTCTATCATATCTCCCCTCAGCCGTCTCTTCTCCAAGCTGAAAAGCCCTAGCCTTCTCAGCCTCTCTTCATAGGAAAGTCGTCCCATCCCCACTATCATTTTCGTCGCCCTTCGCTGTACCTTTTCCAATTCTACTATATCTTTTTTGAGATACGGAGACCAGTACTGAACACAATACTCCAGGTGCGGTCGCACCATGGAGCGATACAACGGCATTATAACATCCGCACACCTGGACTCCATACCCTTCCTAATAACACCCAACATTCTATTCGCTTTCCTAGCCGCAGCAGCACACTGAGCAGAAGGTTTCAGCGTATCATCGACGACGACACCCAGATCCCTTTCTTGATCCGTAACTCCTAACGCGGAACCTTGCAAGACGTAGCTATAATTCGGGTTCCTCTTACCCACATGCATCACTTTGCACTTGTCAACATTGAACTTCATCTGCCACTTGCACGCCCATTCTCCCAGTCTCGCAAGGTCCTCCTGTAATCGTTCACATTCCTCCTGCGACTTGACGACCCTGAATAATTTTGTGTCATCGGCGAATTTAATTACCTCACTAGTTATTCCCATCTCTAGGTCATTTATAAATACATTAAAAAGCAACGGACCCAGCACAGACCCCTGCGGGACCCCACTAACTACCCTCCTCCACTGAGAATACTGGCCACGCAATCCTACTCTCTGCTTCCTATCTTTCAACCAGTTCTTAATCCATAATAATACCCTACCTCCGATTCCATGACTCTGCAATTTCTTCAGGAGTCTTTCGTGCGGCACTTTGTCAAACGCCTTCTGAAAATCTAGATATACAATATCAACCGGCTCCCCATTGTCCACATGTTTGCTTACCCCCTCAAAAAAATGCATTAGATTGGTGAGGCAAGACTTCCCTTCACTAAATCCGTGCTGACTTTGTCTCATCAGTCCATGTTTTTGTATATGCTCTGCAATTTTATTCTTAATAATAGCCTCCACCATCTTGCCCGGCACCGACGTCAGACTCACCGGTCTATAATTTCCCGGATCTCCTCTGGAACCCTTCTTAAAAATCGGAGTAACATTGGCTACCCTCCAGTCTTCCGGTACTACACTCGATTTTAGGGACAGATTGCATATTTCTAACAGTAGCTCCGCAAGTTCATTTTTTAGTTCTATTAATACTCTGGGATGAATACCATCAGGTCCCGGTGATTTACTACTCTTCAGCTTGCTGAACTGACCCATTACATCCTCCAAGGTTACAGAGAATTTGTTTAGTTTCTCCGACTCCCCCGCTTCAAATATTCTTTCCGGCACCGGTGTCCCCCCCAAATCCTCCTCGGTGAAGACCGAAGCAAAGAATTCATTTAATTTCTCCGCTACGGCTTTGTCCTCCTTGATCGCCCCTTTAACACCATTTTCGTCCAGCGGCCCAACCGACTCTTTGGCCGGTTTCCTGCTTTTAATGTATCTAAAAAAGTTTTTACTATGTATTTTTGCTTCCAACGCTAATTTCTTCTCAAAGTCCTTTTTTGCCCTCCTTATCTCCGCTTTGCATTTGGCTTGGCATTCCTTATGATCTATCCTGTTACTTTCAGTTGGTTCTCTTCTCCACTTTCTGAAGGATTGTTTTTTGGCTCTAATGATTTCCTTTATCTTACTGTTTAGCCACGCCGGCTGACGTTTAGTCTTTTTTCCCTTTTTTCTAATACGTGGAATATATTTGTCCTGAACCTCCAGGATGGTGTTTTTAAACAGCATCCACGCCTGATGCAAGTTTTTTACTCTGCGAGCTGCTCCTTTCAGTCTTTTTTTCACCATTTTTCTCATTTTGTCGTAATCACCTTTTCTATAGTTAAACGCTAGCGTACTTGATTTCCTAGTTTCACTTCCTTCAATGCCAATATCAAAACCGATCATATTATGATCACTGTTATCAAGCGGCCCTCGTATCGTTACCCCCTGCACTAGATCATGAGCACCACTAAGGACTAAGTCTAGTATTTTTCCTTCTCTTGTCGGCTCCTGAACTAGCTGTTCCATGAAGCTGTCCTTGATTTCATCAAGAAATCTTATGTCCCTTACGTGTACAGATGTTACATTAACCCAGTCTATATGCGGGTAATTGAAATCCCCCATTATTATTGTGTTGCCCAGTTTGTTTGCGTCCCTGATTTCCTTTAACATTTCCGCATCCGTCTGTTCGTCCTGGCCAGGCGGACGGTAGTACACTCCTATCACTATCCTTTTCCCCTTTGCACATGGAATTTCAATCCACAGTGATTCCAAGGAGTGTTTTGCTTCCTGCAGAATTTTCAATCTATTTGATTCAAGGCTCTCGTTAATATACAATGCTACCCCTCCACCAATCCGATTCACCCTATCACTACGATATAATTTGTACCCCGGTATGACAGTGTCCCACTGGTTATCCTCCTTCCACCAGGTCTCAGAGATGCCTATTATATCTAATTTTTCATTTAGTGCAATATATTCTAACTCCCCCATCTTATTTCTTAGGCTCCTGGCATTCGCATATAGACATTTCAAACTATGTTTGTTGTTCCTAAGTACATCATGCTTAGTACTTGACAGTATTAACTGGCAATCTTTTGTCTGATTTTTATTGTTATTTAAAGATACCCGATCTACTACAATCTCTTTTGCAACCTCACTATCAGGATACTCTATCTTCCCTGTTATGGTGATATCTTTGAAAGATACCTTATCCCGAACCATGCTCTTTTGAGCGACTGTCGGCCTTCCCCCCATTTCTAGTTTAAAAGCTGCTCTATCTCCTTCTTAAACGCCGATGCCAGCAGCCTGGTCCCACTCTGGTTAAGATGGAGCCCATCCTTTCGGAATAGGCTCCCCCTTCCCCAGAATGTTGCCCAGTTCCTAACAAATCTAAAGCCCTCCTCCCTGCACCATCGTCTCATCCACGCATTGAGACTCTGGAGCTCTGCCTGTCTCTTGGGCCCTGCGCGTGGCACAGGTAGCATTTCAGAAAATGCTACCCTGGAGGATCTGGATTTCAGCTTTCTACCTAAGAGCCTAAATTTTGCTTCCAGAACCTCTCTCCCACATTTTCCTATGTCATTGGTACCCACATGTACCAAGACAGCGGACTCCTCCCCAGCACTATCTAGAATCCTATCTAGGTGACACGTGAGGTCCGCCACCTTCGCACCAGGCAGGCAAGTCACCAGGCGATCCTCACGTCCACCAGCCACCCAGCTATCTATATGCCTAATGATCGAATCACCAAGTACAACAGCTGTCCTAACCTTTCCCTCCCGGGCAACATTTGGAGATATATCATCGGTGCGAAAGGATAATACATCCCCTGGTGGGCAGGTCCTGGCTACAGGAGTACTTCCTACTTCACCAGGGTGATGCTCTCCTTCTAGGAGACCTCCCTCCTCCAAGGTAGCACAGGGGCTACCTGACTGGAGGTGGGACTTCTCTACAACATCCCTGTAGGTCTCCTCTATGTACCTCTCTGTCTCCCTCAGCTCCATCAAGTCTGCTACTCTAGCCTCAAGGGAACGGACACGTTCTCTGAGAGCTAGGAGCTCTTTGCATCGGGCACACACATATGACACCTCACCAATTGGGAGATAATCATACATGTGACACTCAATGCAAAAGACTGGATAGCACCCCTCTCGCTGCTGGACTGCTGACTCCATCTTAGTGTTTTTGAGTTTTTCCGTAATTTAAAACTTGCTAAAGTATTAAGGATATCAGCCTATCACTAACTTACAGTTCCTCCTTTAAACCCCAATCTTCAAGTTCCGAAAGCACAAGCAAAATTTGTTCACTTACCAGAGAAATATCCTCTTCTCCCAGAACTTATTAGAAGGAAAGCTTTCGCGCGCCTAACGGCGCGCGGCACCTTGAGCAGAGGCCCCGAGTGGATCGGAACGGACCTGGGAGTCACTCTGGCGAAGGCTCCGAGGATATGCAGATGAGCTGCAAGTCCTCCACGGCACCTGAGAAGGCAACCGGTGGGAGAGCTGGGCACCTCTCAACCAAGAAAAGGCTTACCAGGGGTTAGGCCGAAGCCAGCATTCCTCCCCCTGAGGGTCACCTGATCCTGGCTAAGAAGTACCTGGTGCTCAGTAATTGGTGTATTACATATGTCCAAACTCATCTGATCCATCATGTCACTATCCACCCTTCCTGCCTACCTTCCTCCACTGTTAGATTACTTTAATCATATCTTATAACTTTATGTATGCTATTATTATACTCAAATTTTTCAACTTATAGAAATTGAATTTCATACTTAACTTAAAATGGTAGGCTTGTTGTCCTCTGGTGGATGGTTGATGTTCCACGCATTTGTCTCCACTATTCATGAAGTACTGAGTTTAGCGAGTCAGCTTTGGTACTATGCAACGCTTTTTGACATAGTGACACCTCCCTTTCACCCAATGTGATTGCTGAAAATTTCTTTAAGATATTTTGTCCACAACATGGACCATGTTTCACTGTACATAGCATCTTCAGGAGGACTTACTGGAACTGTGGTGGAGTCATTCTCCTCTGTTAAAGATGGATGGATGGTGACATTATTTATCAGATGAGTTTGGTCATATGTAATGCACCAATTACTGAGCACATTTCACTAATTTATAAAGAAAACTGGCAATATTAAATTTGGTTATAGATTAGAAAAAAAACCCAGTAACTTGGGTTTCTTTAAAAAATGGGAATTGTGAACATTGCAGAAACCAAAAACTTGTGAAAACCCAATAAATAATATAATTGATTACATTTTAACTGCCAGACCCTCTACCATTCTTCTAACTTTTGGAGATCCCTTCTCATTGTTTCTACTCCCTACAGGGTATCCATTCTATTGGCTATCTTTGTGTCATCCGCAAAAAGGCAAACCTTTCCTTCCAACCCTTCAGCAATACATCTCACAAATATATTAAACAGAATAGGCCCCAGCACCAACCCCTGAGGAACTCCACTGCTCACCTTCCTTTCCTCCAAGTGGATTCCATTTACCACCACCCTCTGTCACCTGTCAGTCAACCAGTTTTCTATCCAGTTCACCACTTTTGGTCCTAAGTTCAGCCATCTCAGCTTATTTACGAGTCTTCTGTGGGGGACCATATCAAAGGCCTTGCTGAAATCTAAGTAGATTACATCTAGCGCATGTCCTTCATCCAGTTCTTTGGTCACCCAGTCAAAGAAGTCAATAAGATTAATTTGGCAGGATTTTCCTTTGGTAAAGCCATATTGCCTCAGGTCCTGTAACCCGTTGGCTTCTAGAAAGTTAACTATCCTTTCTTTCAGCAGCAACTCCATTATTTTTCCTATCACCGAAGTGAGACTTACCGGTCTGTAGTTTCCCACTTCTTCCATGCCTCCACTTTTGTGAAGAGGGACCACATCCGCTTGTCTCCAATCTCGCGGAACCTCTCCCGTCTCTAAAGATCTATTAAATAAATTAAGAGGTCCCACCAGGACCTCTCTGAGCTCCCTCAGTATCCTGGGATGTATCCCATCCGGCCCCATAGTGTTGTCCACCTTCAGATTCTTCAGCTGTTTATCAACTCTTTCTTCCATAAACGGTGCAGAGAAGTAATTGTTTAGCATGTTCACTTTATCCTCCTCACTCTCCACATAGCCATTCTCATTATCTTTCAGTCTTGCAATTCCATTCCTATCTTTTCTCCTTTTTCCAATATATCTGAAAAAGGACTTGTCACCTCTCTTTACATTTTTAGCCTTTTTTCTTCCACTTGCGCTTTCGTTAGCCATATTTCCCTCTTCACTTCTTTGAGTTTAATCCGATAATCTTTTCCATGATCCTCTTGTTGCTTTCTTTTGTATTTCTTGAACAAAGTCTCTTTTGCTCTTATTTTTCAGCTACTTGTTTGGAGAACCATATATGATTCTTTTTTCTCTTGTTTTTGTTTACTTTCCTTGCATAAAGATCAGTTGCCATATTTATAGCAGCCTTTAGGTTTGACCACTGATTTTCCACTTCTCCTACACCTTCCCACACTAACAGCTGCTTCTTCAGGTATGCTATAACAACCACGTGAATGAATCCTCTGGGGCATCACCATTCAAGTTCATGTTTGGGCATCACCTGAAAGTACTTTTGTTGGTACCTAAACAACTACTGTGCTGGCACCGCAGGCCACTACCGAGTCTCTCTCTAACATCTGGATAACTACATAGGAACTCTTGGTCCGAGCCGCCAAGAGGTACAAGAGGCATGCAGATAAGAAGAGAATCCCTGCTCCTTAGTTCTGCCCTGGAGATCTGGTCTGGTTATCCACCCAGAACCTGTGTCTTAAGTCTCCATCCATCAAATTTGCCCCTTGATTCATTGGGCCATACCCTGTTGTCCGACAAGTTACCTAACAACTTAAGTTATCCACCACTTTGCATATTCATGATCCATTCCATGTGTCTCTTCTCAAACCATTGATATTCTGGAGAAGCAGAACCCTGTCTGCACCAACCTCCATTGCTATAGACCCTGACTCTGAATATGAAGTCCAGAACATTCTAGATTCCAGGAAAGTTTAGGGCAGTACCTTACTGCCTGGAAGGATTATGGACCAAAGAAAACTCTTGGGAAGCAGCAAGTCAAGTCCACACCCCTTTGATTATCAGGAGATTCTACCGCATGTTTCCTTATAAAACTAAACCAGTACAGTGCGGTGGAGGGCCTTTAGGGAGGAAGTACTGTCATGGCCCCGGGACATGTCCCATGTCCTGACTCGCCTGCAGGCCTCGGTCAGGGTCTGTGGCCTCATTGGTGGGGTCCCGGTTTAGGCCTCCAGTACGGTGGGCTGCAGGTGCCGCTGCCTCTGGTGCCCAGGGCGTTCGTGGTGTTGCTTCCCTTAGGCACATGCATGCATGCCTGAAGTTCATTTAAGGTCCCACAGCGGGGAGGCTGTCTGGGCAACCATTGTCGATGTCAGTTCTCAGGCCCATATAAGGTAGCTGCACCTTCCAAGCTCTGCATGTTCCTGTCTCCAGCCTTGCCTCAGCGTGTTCCTGACTCCAGTTCTGCCTCAACGTATTCCTATGTCTAGCCTTCTCCAGCTAGTTCCAGTTCTCAGCCTTGTCCCACTTTTTCTGTCCATCCTAGGCCTTTGCTCCTCCACCTCCAGGTCGTGATCTATCTAGCCTGCCCCAAGGGCTCTTTTCAGAGCCGCCCTCAGGTTCAGGTCCTGCCGAACCTGTTTCCCACGGTTACTCTGTGACTCTCCGATTAGTGTAGTTCTCCCAGGGGTTTTTCGCCTGTCATCTGTTGGGACCACTAGGCCTCCAGCCTGGGCTTCTACGTTCCCCAACTGCGATCCAAGGGCTCACCAACCTAGAACTGTAGCACCCTGCTCCAAAAGAGGATTACATATTTCACGAAGACATAGCTTCTCCTGCTTCCACTGCACTGGACAAAGGCCTGGGTAATTAGGTTTGATGTACTGCACTACTCTCAATCAGGTTTGGGGTGCATTTTAGCATAGAAACATTGTTATGTGCATTGATATCTTAGATGCACAGACTATTTTGTGAGGGCAAAAGGGCCCTCATGGAGTGGAGGAGTGGCCTAGTGGTTAGGGTGGTGGACTTTGGTCCTGAGGAACTGAGTTCAATTCCCACTTCAGGCACAGCTCCTTGTGACTCTGGGCAAGTCACTTAACCCTCCATTGCCCTAGGTACAAATAAGTGCCTGTATACAATATGTAAGCCGCATTGAGCCTGCCATGAGTGGGAAAGTGCAGGGTACAAATGTAACAAAAAAAAAAAAAACTAGATCTATCAAGTGCTTTTGATGTTGTAGATCATGAGGTATTACTAAATATTTTAAACAGTATTGGCACCTCAGGAGACGTCTCGAGTTGATTCGGGGGTTTCTTAATGTGTACATTTTATTTGGTTAAGATGGATGGTGTATATTCTGATAAGTGGAATACAGTTTGTGGGGTTCCTTGGGCTCCTCATTGTCCCTTGTCTTATTTAATGTACTGATGGCATCTTTGGGTTTTGATGTAGAATTTCCACACAGGTGACTGATAAATAAACTGAGTGCCCTTGGTATGGGACCTAAAGTGACTGACTGATTAAAACTGGTTAAATGGGAGTAAACAAGAGGGTAGTGGTAAAGGGAGCTTGATCTGTGAAAAGGGATGTTATCAGTGGTGTGCCATAGGAATTGGTCCTCGGGCCAGACCTTTTTAACATCTTTATAAGTAACACTGTGGAAGGGCTGCCTGATAAGGTTTGTCTCATTGCAGATGAAACCAATCTCTGTAATAGGGTGGACACCCTGGAAGGTGTGGATGGCATGAGGAAGGACCCAGCGAAGCTTGAAAAGTGGTCTGAAAACTGGGAACCAAGATTTAATGCTAAGAAATGTAGGGTCATGCACTTGGGTTACAATAATCCAAGGGAACGGTACAGTATTGGGGGTGAAGTGCTTCTGTGTATGGAAAAAGAGCATGACTTGGGGGTGCTTGTGTCCAAAGACCTCAAGGTGGCCAAGCAGGTAGAAAAGGCGACAGTCAAAGCCAGAAGGATGCTTGGGTGTATAAGGAGTGGGATAACCAGCAGGAAAAAAGAGGTGATAGTGCCCTTGTATAAGTCTCTGGTGAGACCCCATTTGGAGTACTGTGAGCAATTCTGGAGACCGCACCCATGGAAGGATACAAACAAGATGGAGTCAGTTCAGAGGGCGGCCACAAAATTGGTAAATGGTTTCTGTCATAAAACATCTGGGGACAGGCTTATGGACCTCAACATATATACGCTGGAAGAGAGGTGGGAGAGAGGGGATAAGTAGTGCCGTAGCGAGGGCGGCTGATACCCGGGACGGGTCGCCGCTGCGCACCCCCCCTCGGCGCGCACCCCCCCCCCCCGGAGCGCTTACCATTAACATAGAAAACGGGGCAGGCGGGCGGGCCATTCCGCTCGGAGTGCACGTCGCTGGGAGCTGCCTCGGCTCCGCTGGTTCCCTGCTCTCTCTGCCCCGGAACAGGAAGTAACCTGTTCCGGGGCAGAGAGAGCAGGGAACCAGCGGAGCCGACAGCCACCCAGCGGCGTGCACCCAGGGTGGACTGCCCCACTGCTCCCCCTTCCTACACCACTGGGTATATGATAGAGATGTTTAAATACCTCAGTGGCATTAATGCACAGGTGAGCCTTTTCCAAATGAAAGAAAACTCTGGAATGAGAAGTCATAGAATGAAGTTAAGAAGAAATAGGCTTAGGAACAATCTAAGAAAATACTATTTCATGGAAAGAGTGGTGGATGCATGGAACGGCCTCCCGATGGAGGTTGTGGAGACTAGGACTGTGTCAGAGTTTAAGAAAGCAGGGGACAGGCACGCGGGATCCCTTAGGAAAAGGAGGAGCCAGTGGTTACTGAGGAAGGGCAGACTGGATGGGCCATATGGCCCTTATCTGCCATCATTATTCTATGTTTCTATGTACACCAACAGTTTTAATTCTAGTAATACTGGAACCACAGCATTGCAAAATATATGGTCTTTAGATATAAATTTTTCTGTTCCTGAGAAACTCTGGAATTGGTTTAGCTTAAGAGATCTGAACTAGAGAAATGTATGCTATTGATTTACACATGGATGATTAATCATTGCTTAAAACTTAATCGTGAGAAAACAAAGTTTCTCTTGGTTGGTCATAAGGAGGTCGATTCGTCATCTGATCCTTTATTAATAAATGGAATAATTTATAAACTAGAATCATCTTGAAAATTTTGGGAATAATTATCAATTAAAATTTGATATGAAAGATTCAAGTGAATACCCTTGTAAAAAATGCTTTTGACTTATGAATAATTTACAATGAGTACAGAAATACTTTGTTCAGGAGAAATTTAGACCATAAGTGCATGCATTGATCCTGAATAATAAATTGATTATTGTAATGTTGTATATTTGGGATGTGCAACACATCTAATTAGAAAACTTTGCACGATTCAGAATACGGCCATTCAACTTATTTGTGGTTTAAAGAAATTTAATAGAGCTTCTCCTCATTATGTCTGGTTGCACTGGAAGCTTGGTAAGTTTTAAAGTTTGTTGCTTTGTTTTTATTTAGATTTTGCTCACACCTTTTTCAGTAGTAGCTCAAGGTGAGTTACATTCAGGTACTCTGGATCTTTCTCTGTCCCAGGAGGGCTCACAATCTAAATTTGTACCTGAGGCAACATAGGGTTAAGTGACTTGCCCAAGATCACAAGAAGCAGCAGTGGGATTTAAAAAAGCCACCTCTGGATTGCAAGACCAGTGCTCTAACCACTAAGCCACTCTAAACTTGTCCAAGGTTTCGCTCCAATGTACTTATATCCATTGATTACTTTACAACATCTATCTACAATACTCGGAACTACTTATATTTATCTTTGTCTTCTTTTAAACGATTGTGTTTTAAGAGAATGTTTTCTAATTCTTTTGTTTATCAAGTTCCTAAACTTTGGAAAACATTTCCAGCTTCTATAATTACTCTCTCTTAGTATACATCTTTTCGTAAACTTCTTAAGGCAGTCCTTTTTAGGATACATGTTCTTTCAGGCTAACCTCCTTGTTTACTAAGCTGCGCTAGTGGCAATGCAGACACAGCCCATTAGTGCATGGCAACCGCTAGCGCAGCTTTGTAAACAGGGAGGTGAGGTTGGTTACTGTTATGTCATGGTTTTTAAGTCCTTTCTGTAAATTCCCAGCTATTGTACTGTTCTCTATTATTAGTGTAATCCACTCCAAACTATTTTTAGGTATGTAATGTAATGTAAACTGCAGTAGTGGTTGAGCCTGGGGGCAGCTGCTATATTTGCTGCCAAAAAACAAGACAAACAGACACAAAACACAATAACAAATACATCTAAAAAAATCAAAAATATTTCCAAAAATGACAAAACAAAAAGCTCATGAAAGCAAAAGAAAAAAAGAATGAAAAAAGAAATCAGAAATCTTGACAAAACAAGAAAAAAAAGCAAAAATCAACCCCTTTGATATCCAACCCATGGCAGTAGGCAGTTTTTTAAACGCCGGTTGTCCCCAGTATACCTGTTTTCTTATCTAGTCTGCTTGTATGTTGCTGCTGTTCATGTTCTCTTACAAGGTTTTTTAGATCTGTTTTCCCTTCCTGGCCTTGTGCATTTTTACTACTGAAACTCTGTATACTGCTTTGTTGTAGTACAAAAACTGGTTAATCTGCAGGGCAACATGAATCCCTGCATATGAGATATATACACATAACCACTCAAGTAAAGCTTCATTTTTTAAATGTTAAATCTTAAATGGGGTGGGGGGGGGGGGAGGATTCATACAGGTGAGAGTCATAATTACTTATACAATTTGATGGACTATTTGCTCATTTACATAGTTACTATTTCACTGTAAGGAATATACTAATCTCTATAATTATCAAATGAATAATGAAGTTGTTTACCTGCAAAGGGAGTTCTTCAGGGACAGCAGGATAAATGAAACACACAAGTAGACAACATCAACTGATAGTACCAAGACGGAACAGAAATTAGAATTAGCTTACAAAGCTTCTGAGTATGCACAATCACGGTTATGTATTGCTGCCCTAGCACGTCAGTTCTTATACAGTTTAAAATTAAACTCTCAGAGAAGTTGGTGAGATTTTGTGTCTCTTACCCTGCTGTCTATGGAGAAACCTCATTAAAAGTAAGCAATTTTACTTTCTCTGTTAAACCACAGTATGAATCAGCCACACAATGGGGTCTCCTGAGCTTAGATTCCTATGGATCTCTCTGTAGGGGTAAGAGTCCCTGCCACAAATAACAGGTACATGACAAAGATTTACAACATATGCCTATGGTATCATGGATATATATCACCAAATCTGCAGTGACTGGTGCTTCACAATACAGATATTTTTGCTGCAGTTAAAACTTTGCTATGAATTAACTTTTGCATACCCAAGCATACAAAAAGTAATGCAGACTTGTGGTCTGATGAAAACATGTCCAGGCATGTCTGGAAGGACCTGTGACCCTGGCTGATGCAAGGCTAAGTAATTTCAGTCATGTTGACCTCCAGATTGCCGGAGCCCGGAAAGCATCCACAGCGACATCCAAGACATTCCTGTGGTTTGTCAAGCCAATCACTTCTGAGATATTATCAGATTATCAGACATTGCTGATTACAGAATGATATAAAAAGTCAAACATGAGCATTGAAGGACAGCTAGATCCACAGCTTTCATCTGAACTCAACTCATTTCAACAAACACCTGAGCACATCAGAGCAAGCACTGCTATATGGTACTTCAGTTGTCCCAGAGAAAGGGACTAGAGTTACATGTAGGTTGAAATGGTTAAAATCTGTAATCACTTCAAGATAACAGTTAAATGGCAGTTAAAACTGCAAGTGCAAATTTGGATGCAAACCAAATTTGCATGTGCAATTTAATTGAAAAACAAACCAATTAGCACTGATAATTGAGTGCTAATGATCAATTATCAGCACTAATTGTCAATACATGTGCATTTTTAGTCACAGGGATCGGCATGTAAATTTCACGCACTGCCCCACTTTTGAAAGATCTCTCATGGTACACCTATGCTAAGAGACCACTCATATGGTTGCAATATCCTGCTTAGTCTGCCTACCAGACAGTTGTTTTTCACTGCCCAGGTAAGTAGATCTGAACACCATGCCATTACTGGATGCCCAATGCCACATCCTGACTGTTTCCTGATACATTAAGTAGGAGCCTGGGCCTTCCTGCTTGTTGACATAATACATTGCAACCTGCTTGTCTGTTTGAATGAGAATAATGTGGTACATCATCTGATTTCTGAAAGCCTTTGAATGGCCCAAAGTTCCAGGAAGTTGATGTGATGTTGAGCATCTTGGGGGGGGGGGGGGGGGGGGGGGGGGTGGCCATCTACAAGAGCTCCAAAGCCTGTGCTGGTTGCATGTATCATCAATGTCTTGTGGGATGGAAGAATTTACAATGGTACTCCCATGGTCAAATTGTCTCCAAGAGCAGGGGTGACAGTGATAGCGTCTGCCTAGTTCCTGGTGGCTTCAGACCATTGGGAAGCTACAGCACACTGGTCTGGCCTGAAATGGAGGTGTGCCATGGGTGTGACATGCACAGTCGAGGCCATATGGCCTAGCAATCTCAACATCTATCAACTTGATGCTTGCTGGCTCTGATGAGCTTGCAGTGCTAGAGACCAATGGTCTGTGGGCTAATTTGTTCAGATATTCTTCTCATCTGCAAAGCCAATTATTTTGTCCACCTACTTCTAAAGGTACTGACTTTTTGACATTTTATTAAAGCAATGTTTTCTTACTCTGTGTCTTCCTTCTGGAATTCTCTACCAGTTGCTATTAAACTGAATGGAGTTACTTAGCATTTTGGAAGAAATTGAAGACCTTTTTATTTGGTAAGAGTTAATTAATATATTTTTTTCTCATTGCTGTATTTTACTTATTTTTCTTTTTTCTGTTTCTCTACTCTTTCATAAACCACATTGAACCCCTTTTGGGAGAGACGTATTTTCAAAGCACTTACAAGGTTCTATAGTAACCTATGGAACTTTTAAGTCTAAGTGCTTTGAAAATGAGCCCCATAGTGATTAATAAGAGCCATATTAATATTCATATTGATAAAAGCTCAGTCCTGAGCCATGTCTAGCAGGGCTCTTATGAACTCCAATTGCATTGGCAGGAGATGGGACTCTGGGTAGTTTACGACAAGAAAGTTGCTAAGAAATGTATTTTGAAATTCTCTCTAAGTAGGAACTTACTCAGGTTCTTCAGGTGCTGCTTCAAGCCTCCTAACTTTATCACGATGAGAAAATACCACAAATAAAATCCCCTGGTTTTCTGTAGATTAGAAACCTTTTATTTGCCAACTTTACAATCTCATTGCTAGTAAGGGGGTGATTCTTTGGAATAGTGAAGAACCTCAACCAGTATCTATTTAGCACCTAGGTATCATGGTGAAATGGATCCAACTGCTGAACAAGGATAATAAGCATCTTCAAACAGGAATGGCAGGCTGGTGCTGCTTTGGAGGAATAGCTATTTTTGGATTTTGTAATCAAGGTTTCAATTGTATTTGATATGCTGCATATCTATTTTGTTGTTGTTAGGATTTTTATTATGGTTTTATTACTGTTGGCAAATACAAAATCTAAAATAAAGTTTTATGGCGCACCTGCATTATCATGCACTAGAGGTAATACAGCAGGTATGGTATTTGTCCGTTACATTTTCATATATGCTGTGTGAATTCTGGCAGTGCTAGTATGGTATGGCTGGTTTTCAAAAGCTCTGGAAGGAACTCGTGGAAATCTGATAGTCTTTGTCTAACCCCACTGCAAGTGTAAATGGTGTTCAGACAATCATTAAGTTGAGAAACTTATAAAGATCTCTACTGGAATCCATCATTTGCATAAGGCAGCAAAAACGGTGGTACCAGCATATTTTCTGTGACTCGGATGTATCTCTATGTGGGTGTAGGCTTTTTTGAGATCTGGTAAGTATAGCAAGTCTCCTTTGCAGAGACAGGGTATTAAGCTGCCCAGGCCTCTTGAACTTTTCTTTTATAAAGAACTAGTAAAAAAGGCCCGTTTCTGTCAGAAATGAAACGGGCGCTAGCAAGGTTTTCCTCGGAGTGTATGTTTGAGAGAGAGAGAGAGAGTGTGTGTGAGAGATGTAGAGTGTGATAGACAGTGTGTCAGAGACAGTGTATGTGATAGACAGAGAGTGAGTGAGTGAGAGTGAGTGTGCACCCCCTCCCCCTCCCTTTATGGTCTGAGTCCCCCCTTCCACCCCCACCTTTCTGGTCTTAGGACACCCGTCACCCCCACTTTTCTGGTCTTAGGACCCTCCTCACTCCCCCTGCAGCCACCCATGTCCAGCGACCCTCCCCTCCCCCCCCCCCCCGCAGCCACCCATGTCCAGTGGTGACCCTCCTCTCCCCCTGCCCCTCCTTCATCCACCCAGGTTCTGTTTAACGAAATCTTCGTGGCAGGCAGGAAAGATCCACGTTCCTGCCTGCCCGCTGCTGGCGCTGATGCTCCCCCGCTGCCGGATCGCTGTTGAAAATGGCCGCCGAGACTTCCAATTGCGGTCTCGCGAGACTTCTGTTGAAGTCTTGGAGGCCGCCCTTGTAAGTATCGTCGGCCATTTTGAACAGCGATCCGGCATCGGGGGAGCATCAGCGCCAGCAGTGGGCAGGCAGAAACGTGGATCTTTCCTGCCTGCCCCGAAGATTTCGTTAAACACAACCTGGGTGGATGAAGGAGGGGCAGGTGAGAGAGCAGGGTCGCTGGACATGGGTGGCTAGAGGGGGGCAGGGGGAGAGTAGGGTTGCTGGACATGGGTGGCTGCAGGGGGGGCAGGGGAGAGGAGGGTCGCCACTGGACATGGGTGGCTGCAAGGGGGCAGGGGGAGAGGAGGGTCGCAGGACATGGGTGGCTGGAGGGGGGCAGGGGAGAGGAAGGTCGCTGGACATGGGTGGCTGCAGGGGGGGGCAGGGGGAGAGGGGGGCAGGGGGAGATGTGCTTCGGGTGTGGCGGGTGTTTGATGTGCCGGGGGGGGGGGGGGGGTCTTTGTTTCCGCGGTTGTAGTTTTTTGATGTGCCGCTCCCTGCCACTTGCTCCGAAAGCAGGAATCAGGCAGGAATCAGCTGTGAGTGACATCATCCTGGCTACGGAGCCTAGCTCAGCAACTCCAGGAGCCACGGACACAGGTAGTCCCACATTAGAACGTTGGTGGTGAGAATTATTATATAGGATTTGTTCAAGGTTCTTAGGACTAGAAAAGGATGGAGTCATCTTATTTTCTTCGACCATATTTGTCTATAAGAGGAAGGAGTGATCTCTTGATAGGGACAAACATAGCAATGCTGGCTATAGTGAAAATCTCATCACAGATTCTGGCCATTAATTCGAAAAATGGAAAATTGGACATTTGCCAGCAGCAGTAAAAATGGCCTTAGCATAAAGGTGTGCTAAGGCCACTTTCTACCACAGCTCTGTAAAAATACCCCTAAGTAACTTTAGCCGCTGAGCTAACCTGGTGTCACGACTGTGATCGTGATCCCCCTTTCAGTCTCACCTTGTCTTCTGGTGGCCAGCTTCAGAGGTGGCTCCAGTCTGTTTTTTTTTTCCTTCCATTGTTGCCTCTGCTACTACTTCTGTGTTTCAAGCCTCATTCTGGTGTTCTGTGTGCTTTTTATTTATTTATAGTATTTATACCCCGCTCTTTCCCGCTCAATAGCAGGTTCAGTGCGGCTTACAATGTATGGCTACAAAGAATCACAGAGATAACACAAAGTATGGTTACAGAGTATCATAGATGCAGTGCTTTTTTTGTGCCAGTACGCGACGGTACTGTGTACCGGCACCTTTTTTCTGGGGCTCCCCTGCTCGCTCCCTGCTATTTGCACCGATCCCTGCCTCGTAAAACTTATTTTTTCGCGAACCGGCAGACTGAAGAAATAAAACAAACAGCTGACAGGCTTGCCTCCTTCGATCGCGTTGGCCGCTTCCTTTCCCTGCATTCTGAGCACGTCCCGCCCTCCTCTGATGTCATTTCCTTTCCTCGAGGGCGGGACGCGCTGAGAATGCAGGGAAAGGAAGCGGCCGACGTGATCGAAGGAGGCAAGCCTGTCAGCTGTTTGTTTTATTTCTTCAGTCTGCCGGTTCGCGAAAAAATAAGTTTTAGGAGGCAGGGATCGGTGCAAACAGCAGGGAGCGAGCAGGGGAGGGTGAGCAAGTGGGGCTGGGGGGGTTGTGGGCAAGTGGGGCTGGGGGGGGGGGTTGTGTGGCCAATTGGGGCTGGGGGGTGTGTGTGTGGCCAATTGGGGCTGGGGTGTGTGTGTGGGCAAGTAGGACTGGGGGTGTGTGTGTGTGGGCAAATGGGGCTGGGGTGTGTGTGTGTGGGCAAGTGGGGCTGGGGGGGTTGTGTGGCCAATTGGGGCTGGGGGTGTGTGTGTGTGGGCAAGTGGGGCTGGGGGTGTGTGTGGGCAAGTGGGGCTGGGGGTTTATGTGTGGGCAAGTAGGGCTGGGGTATGTGTGTATGGGCAAGTGGGGCTGGGGGGCTGGGCAAATGGGGCTGGGGTTTGAATGATCTTGGGGGCAGGTGGAGGCTGGGTTCGAGTCACTGGACATTGAAGGGAGGGGGAGGATAGGGGGCAAAAGAGAATCGCTGGACATGGAGGGGATGGGATAGTAGGGCAGGGGAGAGAGGAGAATGAAGAATTGCTGGGCAGGGGAGAGAGGAGAATGGAGAATTGCTGGACATGGATGGAGGGGGAAGGCAAGGAAGAGAGAATTGCTGGACTTGGATACGAGAGGAGGGCAGGGGAGAGAGGAGAATCACTGGACATGGGAGGGGAGGGGAGAGGAGACATGCTGGACATGGATGGAGGGGAGGGGAGGGAAGATAGGAAGGAGATGCACATGGATGGGATGGCAGGAGAGGAAGGAGAAATGCTGGAAATGGATGGAGAGGAGAGCAGAGCAGGAGAGAGAGGAGAATTGCTGGACATGGATGGATGGAGGGGTTGGCGGAGAGAGAGGAGAAATGCTGGACATGGAAGAAGAAAGGAGGAAAGTAAAGAAATAAATGGAAAGGAAGCCCTGGAAACGGAGTTAAGAGAACAGATAGATAGCAGCAGAATCAGACACTTGGACCAGTACGGATAGAAAACAGTCACCAGACAACAAAGGTAGAAAAAAATTATTTTATTTTCCTTTTAGTGTTTGGAATTTGTCCAATTTGAGAATTTACATCTGTTGTCTTATTTTGCACTGGGTATACTGGAGCTGTAACATCTTACAGAAATGATTTATAATGAAAAAAAATCACAAGTTATTGTTTTTCTCCTATAGTAGTATATTTTCAATGATGTCTGTTTATATGCGCCATGGCTGACATAAGGGGTGTGGCTAATGTGGGTGTGGCTATCATAGGGGTGGAGTCATATGTGGTGACCCCGCCCATAATGAGTACCGGCACCTTTTTTTCTACAAAAAATGCACTGCATAGATGTAACACAATGTGTGGGTAAAACGTATCACAAAGATAATACAATTGTATTGAGAAGGACAAGAGGAGGAAATGTGGTGGAAGGATTAAGGCATGTTTAATGTTAGTGGTGTGGATTAGGATCATAAGTTAAGTTGGGTCGTTTGGATAGGCTTGATTGAAGAGGTATGCTTCATGCCTCACTCTGGTGTTGTGTTGTGTTTCAAGCCTCTTTCCTGTATTCATGACATTATTAGTGAAGGCCTTCATAAGGAAGGTGAGGACATTCAATCCGGGTCTTTGTATCACCAAAGGTCTCCAGGTTTTCCTGTGTGCTTGTAGCACTTCTGCCTTGTTCCTTGTTGGTGTGCTTGTGTAGTACTTCTGCCTTGTTTTCTAGCCAGTGTGCCTGTGTAGGCTTTGTAGCGCTATAAAAATGCTAAATAGTAGTAGTAGTAGTAGGCACTTCTGCCTTGTTTTATTTGTTTGCAAGTGTGCCTGTGTGGCACTTCTGCCTTGGTTCTTTTTGTTTGCCAGGGTTAGCACTTGTCTTGATTTTTGCTTGTTGTCTGTGTGCCTGGTTGGCATTTCTTCTGGTGGGCACGGGTTCCAATTCGGCCTTGCAGCCTGTATGTGTGCCTTTCTCCTAACTTTGCCTGTGTTCCGCCTAGCCAAGCTCTGGTCCTGTGTACCTGCCTAGCCAAGCTCAGTTCCTGTGTACCCCGTTCCTGCCTGTGTGCTCATTGTACTTCTAGTCTGCTCCACTCCTGCCTGTTTAGTCCAGTCCTGGTTGGAAGGTTCGCCTGCTGCTGCCGTTCATCGGCAGTGGCCTAAGAGCTCACGTTTTCCCTGAGTCCATGACAGTTTGCAAAGGCCCCCGAGGTTGTGACAGTTTGCAAAGGCCCTGACACCGGGTACTGGTCTGAAAAGTGGCTGGTGCCAGGTTAGATTTAGGGTAGTAGCAAGAAGGGTTTTGACTAATCCCTCCCCCCCCAACTCAATCCCCCTCCCTCCCCTCCCCAAAGATAAGATGACGGTCCTGGCATGAGCTCCTACCCAATGCTGTAAGTCCCCTGTGCCTACCTGGAATCTCCCTGGTGATCTAGGAGGTTGTACGGGCAGGATCAATGCCCACTTGCTCCTGCCTATCACGGGTCTGGTCTCAAAATGGCTGCCATGATTCCTAGCAAATACTACCAGACTGCTGCTAGGGATCACGGTGGCCATTTTGAGGCTGGACTCATGAAAGGCAGGTGTGAATGGGCATCATTCCTGCCCATATGACCTCCTAGATGATCATAGAGATTCCAGGTGGGCCCAGAGGGGCCTACAGGGAAAGAGGAGAAGTGTCTTATGTGGGATCCAGCTAAATATCGGCTCAGACCTCCATAAGCTTCGTCAGCCAGCTTTTATTTTGAATTAGCCATGGATATTCAGTGCCAGTGCCCAGACATGGCCCAGCACTGAATATCTTGGGCTAATTCTGCCAGTGGCACTCACCATTGTGGGCAGAGTACTGACCAGAATAAATAATGAGAACAGTCAGTATTTCTGCCCTGGGTTCTCCCTCCTTCTCAAAATGAAATGGAATGGTCTCAGCTATTTCCTTTACAAAAGGTAAATGAGAGGACTTTGGTGACAATTTTTTCCTTTTCTATGGAGAAGAGGGCTCTAATGAGAGCCGAGTAGATTCTTCAAGTTAATCAAAGCCGCCTGATCTCCAGGGTGAACCCCAGTATTACTTGGATTCTGTGTCAGCAAAATACTCTAAAACGCCTGAATTGGGCCCAGCTAGCAGATATGGCCTCCACAAGGACATCACCTATCTGTTAGATTCTACACTTCAATCATGCTTATCCACTCTCTCAAAATGGCTTCTATCTCACAAGCTTGTTCTCAATTCTGAAAAAAACATTTACAGGTTATCACCCTAAACCAACCTTAGTCCCAATTCTTTTGAACTACCCATCCAGCCCAAAGAATAATTCTGTTATTTAGCAGTCCTCTTTGACTCAGATTTGTCTTTTCAAAACCAAATATCTCATCTGTTAACACTAAGCTTCTCACTCTTTGTAAACTTTGAACCATTCATAACTTATTGCCTGCATCAACTCTTCGTACTCTGGTACAGGCCCTTCTCATTTTCAGATTAGATTACTGCAATTCTGTGTACACTAGAATCACCAAAGCTCAATTAAGTCATCTTCAGACCCTCCAAAATACTGCTGCCCGCCTACTCTGCCGAGCACAAAGGTCTGATCATGCTAAACCTCTTTTGTGTATCCTACATTGGTTACCAGCTCATTTTCACATTGAATTTAAGATTCTCTGTGTCACATTCAAGACATATCACTTGGGTACCCCTGTATTTAGCAAATCTGGTTATTCTATTCATTCTTAATTATACTTATACTCTTGACTCCCAACACTTAGTTTTGCCAACATCCAGCAGGGCCAAATACGAATCTACAAGAAGTCCAGCATTTTTCTTTTGGGCCCTGAAGTTCTGGAATGGTCTACCAGCCTATATTTGGACAGAGAGTTCATTCCCTAAATTCAAGACCTAACTTAAAACTTATTTTTTTGAACTGGCTTATGGTATTGCTCCCACCTGAGCAGTTAGAGTTGCTACCCGTGGTCTGATCAACATAACAGTCTCTCTCTCTCTCCTTTTCTTTTCCTCTGCTTACTCTGTTGCTTGTTCTTTTCTACTCTCTAGGAATGATTGTATGCTGTCCTTTTTTATTGGAGTTCTTTTTCTCACAATTTTAAAATTTAGTGTGTAAACCGCTTTGACCTGCTTGTCAGTAACTGCAGTACAGCGTGCAACTAATAAACAATAAACAATGCTGACCTGAGTTTTAAAATGCCTTCCCTGTTCCACTGTAAAAAGACACTGGAGCAGCCCATTTCAACCCTGATATGATTTGAATATCTTTAACCAACTAAAGACACACAATTAAACTCACTATGGGATTATGCTGAATACAGCACACTGCATTTATATTCGTATAGCGCTTGTCTATAAAAGGTTCCAAGACAGATAAACATCCACAGAAAAAAAGAATGTAATGGTAATTAGATACAATATTCAAGTGAGAAGAGAAGCCCTGACTCATTGGCAGCAAAACACCAAATGCCTCAGCTTGTCAATCAACTATTCATGGCTGCAGGAACGAGCAATTGCTATGCGTGATGTGTAATGACTACAATCTGTTCAGCGCTTTCATATTTGCATATCTACTGTCTGGAATATTGAAAAAAAAGTTAAACATAAGACATACATATTGATTCAAACAAAAATATGTATTATATTGTTAATGAAATCCAATCAAATGTCTGCTCCAGGTATGTACTACACATTTAACAGCATAAATACACAGTAATATAAATTATTAAAGTGCATATATATATATATATGTGTTACCCTTACATGATTTGTTGTGCAGTCTCCTTTGTGTCTTGGGCTTTTGCTTGTTGTTCTTCTATACTTTGCATCTGAATATGATGTTCTTGCAAACCTGCACAGGTATCCTCTGCAATATGCCTGCCTGGTACTCTGTCACCAGGTGCAAGCTCAATGCCCAGTCCTTGCAGAAATTCTTGCTGGGTAATGTAGCCTTTCTTATCTGTATCATACCTTTTTGAAACAAAAGTTCATTATTTCTATCATGAAATTCCATACAAATATAGTCTTATTTTCACTGAGGTCTTGTGGTAAGTATAATTATTAGATTATGGATGGGAGTCTTCTGGTACAGTAGGAAAATAATTTCTAAAGCATTTCCAGTGTATAAAGCATGTTTTATATACAGAATAAGGCAACTATAAAACTGCAGCTGTGAAACATGCACATTCATGTACGCATGCTTGATAACAGCTTATTTATACAAGACCATGCGCAGTGGTTCCTGGGGGCACAGTCTGGGTGGAGCAAGGCAGAAATTGACTAGTGATATATCTGTATACTTCATATAATACACACATAGGGGGCTCTTTTGCTAAAGAACATTAAGCCCTTAACTTGTGGTTAACACATGGAAACTAGTTATTGCATGATCATGTTAAGATGTTTTTGCAGTAGTTTGTTTCCGTGCGTTAAACTTTACAGATTTACTCCCCTAGAAGGAGTGGCAAGGGCAGAGAGTGAGCATGGAACCGTAAGCCAGCTAACACATTACACTTAACCACATGCTAACTGCCTAACACAGTTAATGTAGGACCACTTACCGCCTTCTAAACAGGAAACGGCAAGTGGTCCCATGTTAACTTTCAGCAGGTATCACATGCTAAAAGGAACATTAATGCACAAGTAGTAATGAAAACAGTGGAAATGACCTCCCCCCCCCCCCCCCCCGGCAGTAAAATCCCCTATTTATTTTATTTATTACATTTGTATCCCACATTTTCCCACCTATTTGCAGGCTCGATGTGGCTTACATAGTACCGTAAAGGCGGTCGCCAATTCCGGTATGAACAAATACAAAGTGATGTTGTGGAGAAGAGAAGGAAGAGTTTAGTTATGTCCAGTACGATCTTTGGTTTTGTTGTGTTGCCGGGTTCAGGCATTTAAGTTGGATCAGTAGTGTATGCCTTTTTGAACAGGTTAGTTTCTAGTGATTTCCGGAAGTTTAGGTGGTCATACGTTGTTTTCACGGCGTTTGGTAACGCGTTCCATAGTTGTGTGCTTATGTAGGAAAAGCTGGATGCATTGTATTTGAGTCCTTTGCAGCTTGGGTAGCGGAGATTTAGGTATGCTGGTGTTGATCTTGTTGTGTTTCTGGTTGGTAGGTCTATGAGGTCTGTCATGTATCCCGGGGCTTTGCCATAGAGAATTTTATGAACCAGGGTGCAGATTTTGAACGCAATATGTTCTTTGATTGGGAGCCAGTGCAGTTTTTGTTGGAGGGGTTTGGCTCTTTCGAATCGCGTTTTTCCAAATATAAGCCTGGCTGCCGTGTTTTGAGCAGTTTGAAGTTTCTTGATGATTTGTTCTTTGCAACCCGCATAGATTCCATTGCACTAGTCTACGTGGATTAGTACCATTGATTGTATCAATTTGCGGAATGGTTTCACGCGTCTAAGTTTCCACATTGAGTAGAACATTTTCTTTGTTGTGGATTTCACGACTCTCTAACGTGAATTACGGTCAACTGTAACGCCAAGAATTTTCAGGCTGTCAGAGATTGGGAGGATGTAATCTGGGGTGTTTGTTAGTGGGTTTGTACGTGTTGTATTGGGATGAGAGGATAAGACAATGTATTTTTTCTGTGTTTAGTTCATGATGTTCAAGCTGAATTTGATTTCATTGGTGATTTCTGTTAGATCATGTTTGTAAGGGATGTATAATATGACATCGTCTGCATAGATGAAAGGGTTGAGGCCTTGGTTGGATAAGGACTTGGCTAGTGGGGTCATCATTAGGTTGAAAAGGATAGGCGATAGTGGTGATCCTTGTAGTACTCCACAGTCTGCTTTCCATGGTGAGGATATGTTTGAGTTTGATTTCACTTGATATGTTCTGGTGGTTAGGAAACCCTTGATCCAGCTAAGTACACTTCCATCGATTCCGAAGTAGTCTAGGAGTCTTAGTAGTATTTTGTGGTTTACCATGTCGAACGCACTAGGCATGTCGAATTGGAGGTGAAGTATGCTTTTACCTGTTGCTATTTCCTGTTTGAATTTGGCTAGTAGAGTAATTAGTACTGTTTCGGTGCTACAGATGGGGCGAAATCCTGATTGTGATTCATGTAGTATTAAGAATTTGTTTATTTAATCCGTAAGTTGATTGGCTACCATGCTTTCCATCAGTTTGACTACCAGTGGGATAGATGTGACTGGGCGGTAGTTGGTGATTTTGTTTGTTTTTTTCTTGGTATCTTTTGGTATTGGGGTGAGTAGGATTTTGCCATTTTCCTTAGGGAAGAGACCTTGTTGAAGCATATAGTTTAGGTGGGATGTGAGGTCTGCTATGAAGCGGTGGGGAGCAGATATCCAATTTACAGTGAGTATTGGAGAACCTATTGATTGCCTGGGTGACTGTTTCGACGGTGAGGAGAGCAAAGTTTGACCAGATTCGGTCCGCTGGGTATTTGCCAGGGGTTTGGTCCAGTCCATCGATGAAGTTTTCAATTTGTTCATTGAAGTATTTAGCAAGATTGTCTGCAGATGGGATGTCAGTATTTGTAGTGGTGACCAAGGTGGTGTCTAGTAGTTTGTTCACAAGTTGGTATAGTTTCTTTGTGTCTTTGTAGCCTGGCCCTATCTTGGTTTTGTAGTATGACCTTTTGGTTTGTCTCATTGCATATTTGTATTTTCTTTGTATTTGTCTCCATGCATTGAGTGTGTGTGCATCTTTTGTTTTTTTCCATGCTCGTTCGAGTTTCCTGGATTGTGTTTTTAATTTTTTCAGTTCTTCGTTGTACCATGGTATTGAATTGTGCCTATGTGAGGTTCTAGTTTGTAAAGGTGCAATTTTGTCTCATATGCTTCTGCATCTTTTATCCCATTCTGAGAGGTAGTATATAGAGTCCATTTGTACTGACCATTCATTATTGTATATCTGATGCCAGAATGTTTCCGGGTCTATTTGACCTCTTGTGCTGTAGGTTGTGTGTTCTTGTGTCCAGTTTGAGCTCTTTTTCCGCCATTGTAGGGATAAGTTTAGTTTGTAGTGGTCTGACCATGGTGTGTCTGTCCAATTTATTTTTGTTATTACTAGGTTCTGGTCTGTGGACAGGTTGTGTGAGATGAGGTCGAGTGTGTGCCCTTTGACATGGGTTGTTTGCATGTGTGGCCATTTAAGGTCCCATAGTTGGAGGAATTCCTTACATAGGAGTGGAGGAGTGGCCTAGTGGTTAGAGTGGTGGACTTTGGTCCTGGGGAACTGAGTTCGATTCCCGGCACAGGCAGCTCCTTTTGACTCTGGGCAAGTCACTTAACCCTCTATTGCCTGCCGCATTGAGCCTGCCATGAGTGGGAAAGCGTGGGGTACAAATGTAACAAAAATAAATTCTCGTGCACAGGTGGAGTTTGGGTCTTCTAGGTGAAGGTTGATGTCTCCTAATACTAGTATATTGGAGTTGGTTACAGTGAGTATTGGAGAACCTATTGATCGCCTGGGTGACTGTTTCAGCGGTGAGGAGATGAAGTTTGACCAGATTTGGTCTACTGGGTATTCGCCAGGGGTTGGGTCCAGTCCTTAGCACACCTATTAAGCTGCGGTAAATAAATTTTTGCTTATTTTAGTAAAAGGGCCTCATATAGTATATGCAAATATTTGACAATGTCTTGGAGCATATGTAAATATGAGCCACAGCATTTATGCACTCCTGGGCACAGTTCTTAAAAATTTTATAAAGGTGTATAGGCACCCGTTTTGCTTCACTAAAACAGGGGCATCAAAAGCAGCTAACTTTATATAACTATACCCAAAATATAAAAAGAGGTAACGTGGAGGGCCATTATCGAACGGGGCCAGCCATAAGGGCGGCCATCTGTAACGCCGGCCCCGTCATCGGCGTACCCGTCATCGGCCGGCCATCTTTTGTTTCGATAATACGGTCGGGGCCGGCCAAATCTCAACATTTGGCCTGCCCTTAGAGATGGCCGCCATTGATTTTCGCCGATAATGGAAACTAATGGTGGCCATCTCAAACCCAGCCAAATCCAAGGCATTTGGTCATGGGAGGAGCCAGCATTTGTAGTGCACTGGACCCCTGGCATGCCAGGACACCAACCGGACACCCTAGAGGGCACTACAGTGGACTTCACAAATTGATCCCAGGTACATAGCTCCCTTACCTTGTGTGCTGAGCCCCCCAACTCCCCCTAAAACCCACTACCAACAATTGTACACCACTATCATAGCCCTTAGGGATGAAGGGGGCACCTACATATGGGTACAGTGGGTTTTGGGAGGGGGGGTTTGGAGGGCTCCCATTTACCAACTCAAGTGTAACAGGTAGGGGGGGATGGGCCTGGGTCCGCCTGCCTGAAGTGCACTGCACCCAATAAAACTGCTCCAGGGACCTGCAGACTGCTGTCATAGAGCTGGGTATGACATTTGAGGCTGGCATAGAGGCTGGCAAAAAAATGTTTTTTTATAATTTTTTTTTGGGTTGGAGGGGGTTGGTGACCACTGGGGGAGTAAGGGGAGGTCATCCCCCATTCCCTCTGGTGGTCATCTGGTCAGTTGGGGCACCTTTTTGAGGCTTGGTCGTAAACAAAAGGGACCAAGTTAAGTCGGCGGAATGCTTGTCAGGGCCAGCTTTCTTTTTTCCATTATCGGCTGAAGCCGGCCATCTCGTAACCACGCCCCCACCCCACCTTCGGTACACTGCCGACACGCCTCCTTGAACTTTCGCCGGCTCTGCGATGGAAAGCAGTTGAAGCCGGCCAAAATCGGCTTTCAATTATACCGATTTGGCCGGCTTTAGTAGAAGGCTGGCCATCTCCCGATTTGTGTCGGAAGATGGCCGGCCTTCTTGTTCGAAAATAAGCAGGATAGTAACATGACCTTAGCATGTGAGAAATCCTATGCAAGGGCGTGCTAAGGCCACTTTATGCCACAGCTTAGAGAATACTGCTAGTTACACACGTAAGTTAATTGGCAAATTAGGAGATAACTGGTGCTAACAACTAATAATTGCTGATAAATTGGAGATAATTGGTGCTAATTGTCAATAATGTAGAGTTAACGCACATAACTGCACTTGGTATTCTAGAAAATTAGCATGCAAAAACTATAGCATGTAATTGCAAGAGGACGTGCACATGGGAGGAACATGGGCGGGTCACGAGCATGCCTGGCACTTTCAAGCTAAGGAGTACTTAGTTTAGCATGCTTTAACGGGATTAGTGTGCACTAAATGCTGCGCATCCTATTTTATATTTATGGGTCACTTGGCACTTGGTGCATGCTGATGTCCATTAGCACATGCTAAGCTTTAATAAAAGGACCCCTAAGATTCTAGAATGCTGTTAGTTACTTGCGCAACTGCAACATTTAGTCGTGGTCATTTACAGCAGCTAATGCCACGGTGTAAGCAGTTGCACCTAAATTTTGGTGTGTAAAAATCAACTTATGTTAGTATTCTGTAGAAGCATAATGGGGTGAATTCTATATATAGTGCCAGAAAAATCAGCGCTGAAAAAAACGCACTTAGTGTTATTCTATAAAGTTAGATATAAAGCTTGCCTAAAGTTAGATACGGTTTATAAAACACACGTAGCACCCATTCCTGTGACTAAAATTTAGGCACAACCATTTATGCCAACTAAATACCTGTTCCTAACTTAGGCATCAATCGGGCATATTCTGTAACAGTGTGCATAATTTTTAGGAATGCCCATGGCCTGCCCATGCCCCTCCCATGGCTATGCCCCCTTTTGAGGTTTGCACATTAGAATTCATGATCACCACTTTTCAGTGGTACATAAATTCTAATTAGTGCCAATAATTGCTTGTTAGTGGTCAATTATCAGTGCCAATTGGCTTGTTAGCCAATTAATTTCTGCATTGCGCCTGCAACTTTAGGCACCATATGTAGAATCTGGGGGTACGTGTGTAGTTGTTGATGTAGAATTCAAGCTGAGCAGGCACATCCTAGCACCTAAATTTCTGTTAGGTTTTCAGAATTTAAGTGTTTGTTTTTTGTGGGTACTGTTTAATTTAAATTTGGCCATTGCAATTTGCTAATAGAAACTTTTATGTATTTATATGACATCACTTTTGTTGGGCAGACTGGGTGGACCGTTCAGGTCTTTATCTGCCGTCATTAGTAAATGACGGCAGATAAAGACCTGACTGGCGGAGTCAGCTGTGGCGGTGGCCCTGCTCTGGGCCCAGCTCTGTCTCTCAGCGGCCCTGCGTGACAGTAAGTGCACACATGCTAATTTTTTTTAATGCCGCTGAGAGACAGAGCTGGGCCCAGAGCAGGGCCACCGCCACAGCTGACCCCGCCACTCAGGCCGCCACTCCCTGTTCCCTCCCACTCGGGTAGCTGCTGCTCCCTGCCCCCTTACCTTCCTGTGTCTGCTCCTCCCTTGGTCTGTTTCTCTCCTGCACCTGTGTGCCAGGACCTAGGTTATCACAATGACGCAATCACCCGGGTCCCGACACACAGAAGCAGGAGAGAGACAGACCCCAGTGCCAGGCCCCCTTTCTCAGCAGCCCTACCATCACCCATTTTGTAGGCAATGAGGGCTCACACGTTATTCCTATGTTAACCAGTTAGCATGCAGTAATATAGCTGCACTAACTGATTAGCACAGGAATGCCCACTCTCTGCCCGACACGCCTCCTCAAAAAAATGTAAAAAAAAAAAAAATCTTAGCGCACGGTTATCATGCACCCATCTGGCACTTACCGCAGGATGCCTGAGTGCATCCCACGGTGTGACATTTTAAGTTGCATTAGCACCTAATGCAACTTAGTAAAAGGGCCCCTAAGTATTAAAACGTGCATGCAAGATTATAGAATTTGGGGGTTAATTTGCACTCAAGCCATAATAAAACCAGACATAACCAAATTCAATCCCAAAATCTTCCAAAGTGACAGCTTAAGTAAACTAAACTATAATCCAAAAGGTACATAAGTACATAAGTACATAAGTAGTGCCATACTGGGAAAGACCAAAGGTCCATCTAGCCCAGCATCCTGTCACCGACAGTGGCCAATCCAGGTCAAGGGCACCTGGCACGCTCCCCAAACGTAAAAACATTCCAGACAAGTTATACCTAAAAATGCGGATTTTTCCAAGTCCATTTAATAGCGGTCTATGGACTTGTCCTTTAGGAATCTATCTAACCCCTTTTAAACTCCGTCAAGCTAACCGCCCGTACCACGTTCTCCGGCAACGAATTCCAGAGTCTAATTACACGTTGGGTGAAGAAAAATTTTCTCCGATTCGTTTTAAATTTACCACACTGTAGCTTCAACTCATGCCCTCTAGTCCTAGTATTTTTGGATAGCGTGAACAGTCGCTTCACATCCACCCGATCCATTCCACTCATTATTTTATACACTTCTATCATATCTCCCCTCAGCCGTCTCTTCTCCAAGCTGAAAAGCCCTAGCCTTCTCAGCCTCTCTTCATAGGAAAGTCGTCCCATCCCCACTATCATTTTCGTCGCCCTTCGCTGTACCTTTTCCAATTCTACTATATCTTTTTTGAGATACGGAGACCAGTACTGAACACAATACTCCAGGTGCGGTCGCACCATGGAGCGATACAACGGCATTATAACATCCGCACACCTGGACTCCATACCCTTCCTAATAACACCCAACATTCTATTCGCTTTCCTAGCCGCAGCAGCACACTGAGCAGAAGGTTTCAGCGTATCATCGACGACGACACCCAGATCCCTTTCTTGATCCGTAACTCCTAACGCGGAACCTTGCAAGACGTAGCTATAATTCGGGTTCCTCTTACCCACATGCATCACTTTGCACTTGTCAACATTGAACTTCATCTGCCACTTGCACGCCCATTCTCCCAGTCTCGCAAGGTCCTCCTGTAATCGTTCACATTCCTCCTGCGACTTGATGACCCTGAATAATTTTGTGTCATCGGCGAATTTAATTACCTCACTAGTTATTCCCATCTCTAGGTCATTTATAAATACATTAAAAAGCAACGGACCCAGCACAGACCCCTGCGGGACCCCACTAACTACCCTCCTCCACTGAGAATACTGGCCACGCAATCCTACTCTCTGCTTCCTATCTTTCAACCAGTTCTTAATCCATAATAATACCCTACCTCCGATTCCATGACTCTGCATGGTAATATGAACTCAACAAAAATCAAATAATCTAAAAAAAAACTTCATGAAATTAAACAATCAAAACAATAACCAAAAATAAAAATGAAAATAACTCCTAGAAAAAAATCTTTAAAGCTCATTTTAAATGTTTATAGCCATAAACCTTAAAACAAAAAGGCTGAACTGACCCCATTCAAAACAGTCAATTGATGGAATTAAACTGTAAAGTTCTTTGAAAACAAATGAGGTGAGTCTCATTATACTTGAATCAAATGACACAGAGAGCAGTTATCATTCATCCAGACCTTCAAACAAATGTACAAATAATAAATCATAAAACTGATGGAAGCATGGTTCATGGAATTCTTTCTAACCCCTCTGCATGTGTATATGTGCGCATGCATTTGTACCCCGCCCTTTCCCACACAATGCAGGTTCAATGCGGCTTAAATAGTAATTCAAAATACAAAGTCTTATAATAGAAATTTCAAAACGGTAATGAAACATTATAAAGTTGAGCTTGATAATGTATGATTAGGATAAGAGAGGGTAGACAGGATAGGATAGTATAAGTTGGGAGAAAAGGGGTAAGGAAGGATATAATAAAGGAGAGATGGAGAAAAGGATGGGATGAGTAGAGGGGAATGGGGAGGTGGGGTAAGTAAAACCAATGATGAGGTCGGTATCTAAGTCAGAACAGAATTGGGAATGGAGGTTGGTAAGATTAGGTTGGGACATTAGAGTAGGCTTGCTTAAAGAAATGAGCTTTCAGCATTTTTCTAAAGGGCAAGTAGTCGTTAATTAATCGGATAGGTCTTGGTAGAGCATTCCAAAGCTGACTGCCTAAAAAGGAGAAACTGGATGCATAGTAGGTCTTGTAGTAATTCCTCTGCAATTGGGAAGGTGCAGGTTGAGATAAGTTCATGAAGAAATAGATCTGTTTCTGGCAGGGAGGTCGATCAAATCACTCATGTAGCCGGGGGATTCACCGTGTATGATCTTATGGGTCATTGTGTTAATCTTGAAATTTATTCTTTCTTTGATGGGGAGCCAGTGAAGCTTCACTCGAAGAAGTGATGCACTTTCGAATTTTGATTTGTCAAAAATAAGTCTGGTTGCCGTGTTTTGGGCAGTTTGGAGTCTTATCAGTATTTGGGTTTTGCATCCTAAAAAAACACTGTTGCAGTAGTCAGCGTGGGTAATAACCGTGGACTGTACCAGGTTCTGGAAAGTGTTGAATGGGAGATATGGCTTCACTTGTTTCAATATCCACATCATATTAAACATTTTCTTCGTGGTGGATTTGGAGTGGTTATAAATGGCTGTCTATCGTTACTCCAAGTATCTTTAAGTTGTCGGATATGGAGAGTTTGACATCAGGGGTGTTGAGAGTAGTCGGGAGGTAAGGGGAGTATTGGGAACAGAGAATCAGGCACTGCATTTTTTTCTTTATTTAATTTCATTTTGAAAGCATTAGCCCAAGAGGTTAGAGTGGTAATGGCAATATTGATTTTGTCGTGGATTTCAGATAAATTGGATTAAAGAGGATATATATGGTGACATTGTCGGCGTATATGAAGGGATTTAGACCATGTTTGGTTAGTAGTCTGGCCAAGGGGATCATCATAAGGTTGAAAAGTATCGGGGAGAGTGGAGCTCCCTGTGGTACTCCGCATTCTGATGACCATGGGGATGATAGATTTGTAATTCCTTTGACTTGGTAGGATCTAGTGGTAATGAAGTTATTAATCCAGTTGATAATGTTTCCACCGATCCCAAGTTTGTCCAAGAGTTTGGTAAGGATGGAATGGTCCACCATGAGAGGATGATGTTGTATCCGTTTGCTATTTCAAGTTTGAATTTAGATATTAAGGTTAGAAGAATCGTTTCAGTGTTGTGGGCAGGACGGAAGCCTCACTGGGACTTGTGAAGGATGGAGAATGTCTGGATATATTCATTAAGTTGCGAGGTCACTCTGTTTTCCAACAATTTGGTGATTAGAGGCATGGATGCAATTGGACGGTAATTGGTAATGTCATTCGCAGGTTTCTTTGTATTCTTTGGAATAGGTGTTAGTAATATGTTACCATGCTTGGTGGGGAAAGAGCCTCTTTGAAGTAAAAAAGTTTAAGTGGGAGGTGAGATCAGAGATAAAGCATGAAGGGGCGCTTTTCAGAAGGTAGTTGTGACAGGGGTCGAGGTGGCATTGTGATCTAGAGAGTTTTGATATGGTCATGATGACTTCTTCAGTAGTAAGGGGGGTAAAATTAGTCCAATAATGGTCGACCAGTGCTTCATCTGTTCCAGGGTCCAGTACATCAAGGAAGGTGTCAACAGGGAAGTTATCTTTAGAGATTGAGTTATGAAGATTAACAACTTTTTCTCTGAAGTATTTTGAAAGTTGATCTGCAGAAGGACGATTTAAAGGTGATGATGTCAATGGATCTGTGTTTAAGAGGATTTTTATGAGTTGGACTTGTTTCTTCTTGTCTGTGCCAAACGTTGAGATTTTTTGTGAATAATAGGCTCTTTTAGCATGCTTGATGGCGTATTTGTAGTTTCTTTGAGATTGTTATATCTCCTCGGTATAGACCAAAGTGAAGAATTAATCATCTCTCCATTATAGCCTTGTCCTCCCCAAGTCTCCTTTTACTCCTTGATAATCTAACGATCCAATGACTCCCTCACAGGCTTTCTGTTTCTAATGTACTTGAAGAAAGTTTTCTTCTAGAGATTTTATCTCTACAGTAAGCTTCTTTTCAAATTATCTTTTAGCTTTCTGTATCAATTCCTTGCATCTTAACTTACAATGAAGGAGAAGAACCAAAATCCCCACAATTTACACAGGCAAAGCAAACACAGTGGGGATGACCAAGCAGAGAAGGAAAAGGAAACCTGATTCAAAGAAAATGTCCTTTACTGAGATAACAGCACATAAATCTCAGACTATTAGATATATAGGCACTCGACATGAGCCGTGTTTCAGCACTACTGCCTGCATCAGGAGTCCATAAATTCAGAGCTGTTAGAATGGGTTAAATTCATAAAATTCTGTAACATTCCAAAACAAATAGATTGATGATTTCTCTTTATTATGAATATATATATAGCTGGATGGCTCACACTAGACACACTGAAACTTTAAATTGTTGGTCTATACCGTAGTGGTTTTGAATTTCGCATCGCCATGCTGGGACAGACCAAGGGTCCATCGAGCCCAGCACCCTGTCACCGACAGCGGCCAAAAGAACAAGCAATTTGTCACGTCCATCCTAGAAATACTGTATTCCCTCATCCATTCAATAACATTCTATGGCTTTTTTCCTCCAGGAAGCTGTCCAACCCTTTTTTGAAGTCCACTAAGTTAACCGCCTTAGCCACCTTTTCCAGCAGCGAATTCCAGAGTTTAACTACGCGTTGAGTGAAGAAACATTTCCTCCGATTCGTTTTAAATTTTCCACACTGCAGCTTCATCGCATGCCCCCTTGTCCTAGTATTTTTGGAAAGCGTAAACAGACGCTCCACATTGACCCGTTCCATTCCACTCGTTATCTAATAGATCTCTATCATATCTCCCCTCAGCCGCCTTTTCTTCAAGCTGAAAAGCCCCAGCCTCTTCAGCCTATCCTGATAGGGAAGCTGTCCCATCCCCTGTATCATCTTTGTCACCCTTCTCTGCACCTTTTCCAATTCCACTCTGTCTTTTTGAGGTGTGGTGACCAGAATTGAACACAATACTCGAAGTGCGGTCGCACCATGGAGCGATACAACGACAGATAATATCCTTATTTTTGTTTTCCATCCCTTTCCTAATGATACCCAACATTCTATTTGCTTTCCTAGCCGCAACAGCACATTGAGCAGAAGTTTTCAACGTATCATCAACGACGACACCTAGATCCCTTTCTCGGTCTGTGACTCCCAATGTTGAACCTTGAATGACATAGTTATAGTTTGGGTTCTTCTTTCCCACATTAGATTGTTTTTCATATTCTAATCATGTTTCTCAAAATATAATACTTCAATTCAGCTCATGGCAACCTGCACCCTGGTCTGATCATTATTTCTTAGAATTTATTATTTGATGGAAAGAAAATCAAAAATCGGTACATTGTCCCAGGCCATCATATCATACGAGATCCATTAGAGTTTTGGGGAAAATTTGATGATTTAATTGATAATGATAAAGATGTTTCACTCCCACATGACTTAACAGACATTTGGAATAAGGTATCTGCAATCTCTATTAGATGAGAGAGCACCAATCATGAAAAAAATCTAAAAGAGATAGGAAAATTTCACGATGGTTTAACAAGGAATTATTACAGCTAAAAAAGAATTGCAGAAAGGTAGAACGAAAATGGAGGAAACCAAAACTGCAAAGCTAAAATTAATTAAATGAGGGCAATTAATCTTTATAAATTTCATATATGACATCTAGAAAAAAGACCACTACTTTTGGACCACTACTCTTGAATCTATTAATTGAAAGAGTAGTGGTCCAAAAGAAGCTGTTTGGAATAGTCAATCATTAAAATGAATGTTGATGAGTTGATCACTCCTTTAAATTCCTTGGTACCCAATGCGGAAGATCTTTTTATTTCAGAAAAAGGTCAAGAAACTTTGAGAACAAATTAATTGTACCAAACAGGTAGAAGACACAAACGGAACTTCTTCAGAACAAATAGCTGCAGATAGAGTTTGGAATAACTTCCCTAGAATTACACTGAGAAATGATACGTAATTATTACGGAAATATGCCAATTTCTACTATATGTTAGATACTTGTGCTCAAGCAAAAAAACAGCACAAAGGGCCTTTAAAAACAAAAGGGAACACAGTCTTTTCATATAAAAAACTTTTAATGGTGAACTTTGCTTGAAGAAAGACCCGACACGGGCCGTGTTTCGGTGCCGCCGCACCTGCGTCAGGGGTCTGCATTAAACATATCATAATACAACAATCAAAATCACAAATAATAATAATAATACATTCAATTATGTAAATAAAAATGAAAAATACTTTGATAGGAACCAAGAAAAACACTTTGATAGAAACCAAGAAAACTAGATACATGCATAAAATAAGATATTATATATTTCAAACTTATATCCATTCATTAACAAAAAAATGATGATATATACATATATCCACTCATCAGCCAAAGAATTATGAAAATTTTAAGAAAAAAATATACATATATATATACCATTTGGTAGTAGAAACCCACATACAAGTAAACATAATTCAGAAGAAAAGTATGTGTATAAAGAAAAAAAATTTAAAAATTATGTTTTCAAAAAATATTTAAAATATATATATATATTTTTTAAATCATATATATATATATATATATATATACAGTGGGGGAAATAAGTATTTGATCCCTTGCTGATTTTGTAAGTTTGCCCACTGACAAAGACATGAGCAGCCCATAATTGAAGGGTAGGTTATTGGTAACAGTGAGAGATAGCACATCACAAATTAAATCCGGAAAATCACATTGTGGAAAGTATATGAATTTATTTGCATTCTGCAGAGGGAAATAAGTATTTGATCCCCCACCAACCAGTAAGAGATCTGGCCCCTACAGACCAGGTAGATGCTCCAAATCAACTCGTTACCTGCATGACAGACAGCTGTCGGCAATGGTCACCTGTATGAAAGACACCTGTCCACAAACTCAGTGAATCAGTCAGACTCTAACCTCTACAAAATGGCCAAGAGCAAGGAGCTGTCTAAGGATGTCAGGGACAAGATCATACACCTGCACAAGGCTGGAATGGGCTACAAAACCATCAGTAAGACGCTGGGCGAGAAGGAGACAACTGTTGGTGCCATAGTAAGAAAATGGAAGAAGTACAAAATGACTGTCAATCGACAAAGATCTGGGGCTCCACGCAAAATCTCACCTCGTGGGGTATCCTTGATCATGAGGAAGGTTAGAAATCAGCCTACAACTACAAGGGGGGAACTTGTCAATGATCTCAAGGCAGCTAGGACCACTGTCACCACGAAAACCATTGGTAACACATTACGACATAACGGATTGCAATCCTGCAGTGCCCGCAAGGTCCCCCTGCTCCGGAAGGCACATGTGACGGCCCGTCTGAAGTTTGCCAGTGAACACCTGGATGATGCCGAGAGTGATTGGGAGAAGGTGCTGTGGTCAGATGAGACAAAAATTGAGCTCTTTGGCATGAACTCAACTCGCCGTGTTTGGAGGAAGAGAAATGCTGCCTATGACCCAAAGAACACCGTCCCCACTGTCAAGCATGGAGGTGGAAATGTTATGTTTTGGGGGTGTTTCTCTGCTAAGGGCACAGGACTACTTCACCGCATCAATGGGAGAATGGATGGGGCCATGTACCGTACAATTCTGAGTGACAACCTCCTTCCCTCCGCCAGGGCCTTAAAAATGGGTCGTGGCTGGGTCTTCCAGCACGACAATGACCCAAAACATACAGCCAAGGCAACAAAGGAGTGGCTCAGGAAGAAGCACATTAGGGTCATGGAGTGGCCTAGCCAGTCACCAGACCTTAATCCCATTGAAAACTTATGGAGGGAGCTGAAGCTGCGAGTTGCCAAGCGACAGCCCAGAACTCTTAATGATTTAGAGATGATCTGCAAAGAGGAGTGGACCAAAATTCCTCCTGACATGTGTGCAAACCTCATCATCAACTACAGAAGACGTCTGACCGCTGTGCTTGCCAACAAGGGTTTTGCCACCAAGTATTAGGTCTTGTTTGCCAGAGGGATTAAATACTTATTTCCCTCTGCAGAATGCAAATAAATTCATATACTTTCCACAATGTGATTTTCCGGATTTAATTTGTGATGTGCTATCTCTCACTGTTACCAATAACCTACCCTTCAATTATGGGCTGCTCATGTCTTTGTCAGTGGGCAAACTTACAAAATCAGCAAGGAATCAAATACTTATTTCCCCCACTGTATATATATATATATATATATATATATCTCCAAAAAACATATATCTTCCAAAAAAATTAAAAAAAAAAATATTTTATATATATATATATATACACACACACATACATGTGTACATATATACACATATATACACAAACAAAAGTAATAAACATCATTAACAAAGGAGGCTACACTTAACTAATTTAAAAAGACAGAAACATTCCAAAATTTTGTATAATATATTCCTCTTTTTAAAAGTATATATATAATATTCGACAGCAAATTGAACACATTAATATCACATTAAAAAGAATTGATTACTGATAATAAATACACAATATACTAAACACAGATAACAAATCAGATGGGATGATAAAATACATAGAGGGGCATAATCTAACGAAAACGTTTATCTCCTTGGGCGTTTATCTCCGAGAACGGGTCCGTGAAGGGGCGGACCGAACCGTATTTTCGAAAAAAATAGACGTCCATGTTTTATTCGACAATTTGTGAGCTGGGCGTTTTTGTTTTTCAGTGATAATGGAAAATGAAAGCGCCCAGCTCAAAAACAAATAAATCCAAGGCATTTGTTCGTGGGAGGGGCCAGGATTCGTAGTGCACTGGTCCCCCTCACATGCCAGGACACCAACCGGGCACCCTAGGGGGCACTTTTACAAAAACAAAAAAAAAGGTAAAAGAGCTCCCAGGTGCATAGCACCCTTCCCTTGTGTGTTGAGCCCCCCAAATCCCCCTGAAAACCCACTGCCCACAAGTCTACACCATTATTATAGCCCTAAGGGGTGAAGGGGGGCACCTACATGTGGGTACAATGGGTTTGGGGGAAGTTGGACGACTAATAAGCATTAAGCAGCACAATTGTAACAGGTAGGGGGGGATGGGGCTGGGTCCACCTGCCTGAAGTCCACTGCACCCCCTAACAACTGCTCCAGGGACCTGCATACTGCTGCCAGGGAGGTGGGTATGACATTTGAGGGTGAAAATAAAAAGTTGTGAAACATCATTTTTTGTGGTGGGAGGGGGTTAGTGACCACTGGGGGAGTCAGGGGAGGTCATCCCCGATTCCCTCTGATGGTCATCTGGTCATTTAGAGCACTTTTTTTGGGACCTGTTCGTGTGAAAAAAGGGTCCAACAAAAGTGTCCTAAATGTTCGCTAAAAACGCCTTTATTTTTTCGATTATCGCCCTAACGCGTACATCTCTCCTCGGCCGATAACCACGCCCCAGTTCCACCTTCGCCACACTTCTGACACGCCCCCATCAACTTTGTCCGCATCCGCGACGGAGTGCAGTTGAAAACGTCCAAAATCGGCTTTCGATTATACCGATTTATTCATTTTTGTGAGATAAACGTCTATCTCCCGATTTGGGTCAAAATCTAGGCGTTTTTCTCTTTCGATTATAAGGTGGATAATATACTAATACTCACATGACAAGCAAATCAAATACATTAATAATTGTATTAAAAACATATATAAAAAATATTAAATGCATTATTGTGGGATAGATACATACATCAAAACAATTATTAAGAACCAAAAGTACTGAATACTGATTAAATTGTTGTTAATTATGTCAAAAACAAGTAAAATTTATCATACAACAACCACTTTGTTACCGTGCAGTAAAAAATAATAAAAAATAATATAGTAAAAAATATGTATGAGATGAACCCTTTTTTGTGCAATAAAGGCATAATACAAAATATAATAAAAATAATCAAAACTACAGTTTAATTATCATTAATTCAGAGAAAATATTGTAGCAAATAGCCTGATATTAAAAAGACAGATTATAATGCAATAAAAAACTGTTGTAAAATAATCCACCAAAAAACTACTTAAATTAAAACATCAACATCCGCAATTCAAGCCAGCATTTAAATTAATGTTATGCAATAATAGAAATGTTATGCAATGATGGGAGTAGAAAAGGTGTAATTGTGATTGACATAAAACGAACAAAATTTAAAACAATACAGACAATTGTGTGATTGCCGTCAATTAAGCCAAATATAGCGCTAAACATAAAATTAAAAAAGGGGGGACAGAAAACAAAATGATTGTGAACTCAATCCTGTATCTAAGAATTAACAATACAAAGCGGCAAAACAATATTGAACTCAAATGAAACTGCCAAAATGTTTAAGGTTATGTTACATAAAAATAATAATTAAGATTAGCATAAGACAAACCTTTGGCGTTATTAAATACGAACATAAAAAATATATTTGAGACACGAAATGAATTGCCATATAACCATTGGTTGTCAGAAAAAACCATTTGGGCATTGACCAATTGGTTAAACTGCCATTTCATGTTATAACAATTTCCTACTTCGAAACGTGAAATGTTTTAACTCCTATTTTAAAGAACAAAGGGGCCCTTTTACTAAGCTGCGTAGGCAACTACGCACGTCCAACATGCATCAGTTTTGAGTTACCACCAGGCTACCACATGGCCCTCTTGGTAATTTCATTTTTGACGCTTGTCTGCTATGCACACCAGAAAACATTTTTATTTTCTGGCACATGGGCAGTAATTGGGTGGTAATCGGCATTTTACGTGCGTAGACCATTACTGCTCGGTTACTGTGTGAGACCTTACCACTAGGTCAACAACTGGCGGTTAAGTCTCAGACCCAAATTGGACACGCGGCAATTTTCATTTTGCCGCACATCCATTTTTTGGCAAAAATATTTTTAAAAGGCATTTTTTACAGATGTGTTGAAAAATGATTCTGTGCACGCCCAAAACACGTGTCTACACTACTGCAGGCCATTTTTCAGCATACCTTTGTAAAAGGGCCTCAAAAAGATGAAAAGCATGAATTAACCAATTATAGATCAATGGCTTCTATCCCCTTTTTATTAGGATTATGGAAGGATGGGCGACAAACCAACTGGAAAATTAGAGAAATTTGATATTTTGTACACTTGTTTTGTCCACAATGTCAGTGAGCCCTTAGGTCCCGTAAGGCCCGAAGGACCTCAAAGGACAGCCGAGCAACCCCGAATCTTCACCCGCGGCGACCGCCGTTCACCAGGGGTTGAGTCCCCAGCTGCAGGCGGTCAGTGGGACTGCTGGAACCGTGGGGTTGACGGACTGACCTGGCTGGAGTCGGGAGGTGTGGGCACTAGCAAGCAGCAGTCAGGTTCAAAGCAAGTCTCTGGGCAGGCGGCTAGCAAACAGTAGTCAGGTTCAAAGCAAGTCTCTAGGCAGGCGGCTAGCAAACAGTAGTCAGGTTCAAAGCAAGTCTCTGGGCCGGCGGCTAGCAAACAGTAGTCAGGTTCAAAGCAAGTCTCTGGACAGAACCAGGAAGTAACAACACAGAACCACGGAGCGGGCTTCGGGAACAGAACCTGAAGCAACGTATCAGCTTAGATTCCGTCTTTAAATATCGAGCCCCATTAGCCGCCCCGCCCTCGAGGGAGAAAACCACCAATCCGGCCCCGGGAATCGGCAGAGCCCTTCGGATTGGCTCTGCCCGATCTCCCAGGCGGAGCCACTGCCTCGGCCCTCCAATCCGGCGCTTTGTAGGCGGAGCTCCAGGGCCCCCGGCTCTGGAGCGAGGGAGACACCGACCCTAGCATACTAGCGCCGCCATCTTGGGTGGCGCGAACCTCGCCTCCACACCTGGCGACAGAGAGACCGGTGGTTGCCATCGCCGCCCGCCGGTCTCGGCCCGACTTGCCATTTCCGCGGCAGCGCCCGCCCCCACGCTGGAGCCTCCGGGCCGCCATCCTGCGCCACGGAGGACGCTGGCTCCTGTCCCCTGCGGCGGAAGAGCAGGTAGGAGCGCGGGACGCGACAACACTTCTATATCAGTTTCCAGGAAACAATTTAGCACAGAAACAGTTTTATGTTCTTTGCTTACTACAGGGAAATCTTTGCTAGGTCTAGGACAACAAATGGTAGGGATAAAAGATGAATTCTTCAGTGCATTTGAATTTGTTGAACATGCTCTCTTAGTAAACATATGAGTGGCTTGGGTTTGTCAGGAAATGTACTGCAGTGGTTTTCTCTTTTTTTTTTTTTAAATCAGAAAGATCCCATAAAGTCAAGATGAATCGTGTTTTGCAAGCAGTTGTGGTGTTCCCCAGGGTTCACCTTTGTCCCCTATTCTGTACAATGTGGTAATGCAATCTTTGGGAATGGAACTTGAGAACCAAGGTATTAAAACACCCATTTAAGCTTTCCTTCACCCAAAACTGGGATACCGCCTTAGATCAGATGAAAGGATGTATGGATATCATTGAGGGGTGGGTCAACTCACATAAGCTAAAACTGAATAGGAAGTTTAATCTTGTGAACCTTATCATGAAAGTACTCAGCCAGAATCTGGGGAGAAAGTGAAGGGGGAGTTGGAGGTGAAGGCACTTTGAGGCAAGAGTTCAGTGTGGTAAAGAGACGTAGAGGGTTTGAGCCAAGAGAATTTGTCAACTGGATGTAGTAGTCCTGTTTCGCAAGTGAAAGAGCAGACTGGAAGAAGGTCAGCAACAATTTGAAATGTATGAAGTCAGCATGGCGTTTGGTAGAGTGGGCACAGGAACATAGGTATCAGAGTCTAGAGGTCAGCCAAGGCTGGGGTTTGGTACACCTTACAGAATAGGGAATGGGAGGAGTAAGAGTATCCATTGCAGAGGAGAGAATAATATTATAGGAAGAGATAGCCTCATTGACAGACTTGGATAACATAACGGTTCAGAAGAGATTTGAAACACCGGAGGACAGAGTAGAAGGGTCAATAGCCTGAAGATTCCTAAATGTATTGGTTGAGATTGGACAGGACTAGGGAGGAAGGGGTTTAATTGTGAAAGTTATCAGATGATGGTCAGAGAGGGGAAGAGCTGAGGCACAGAAATTGGATGGAGGGGAGTAAAGAGAAGATGCTCATGGATGGAGATGCGGGAAAGGGAAGAGAGGAGAAAAACTGCACATGGATGGAGATGAGGGAAAGGAAAGAGAGGAGAAAAACTGCACATGGATGGAGAAAATAGGCAAAAGCTGGATCCACATTATACCTCCTCCAGTCAATTCCACAGAGGAGGACACAGCTTTTACTTATTGATGTAGGGCAAGAAATGAAGAAGAGGAAATTAAAGAAATAAATGGAAAGGAAGCCCTGGAAACGGAGTTAAGAGAACAGATAGAGAGCAGCAGAATCAGAGACTGGGACCAATATGGATAGAAAAACAAAGTCACCAGACAACAAAGTTAGAAAAAATCATTTTATTTTCATTTTAGTGTTTGGAATATGTCCAATTTGAGATTTTACATCTGCTGTCTTATTTTGCGCTGGGTATACTGGAGCTGTAACAGCTTACAGAAATGATTGATAATGAAAAAAAATCACGTTATTTTTTTCTCCTGTACTAGTATAATATTTTCAATGATGTCGGTTTATATGCGACATGGCTGGTATAAGGGGTGTGGCTAATGTGGGTGTGGCTATCATAGGGGTGGAGCCACATGTGGTGACCCTGCCCATAATGAGTACCGGCACCTTTTTTTCTACAAAAAAAGCACTGGTTAGGGTAAGCAGATGGTGTTTACGAGAGATAGAGATCGTGGATTTAGTAAAGTTTGTTACAGAAAGAGTGGGCATTCCACACAGCACACAAGAAAGGCAGAGAAGAAGGGGGGAAGAAAGGAACAGAAATTAGATTGGAGACATCACGGTGTGACCTGTATGAACAGGATGAGAGCTGATGTGGAGGACCAGGATTGGGATTTATGTCCCCAGCGGAGAGCAAGAGAAGGAGCAATAGAGTACGGAGAAGAGTAGGACAGGCATGATGACAGCGACAAAGGCAAGATGTACTCAGATAGAATGGAAATAGTTGAATGGAAGGACTAATAGGAGATGGTCAATATGATTCCTTTTTCTTGGTGCTTGTGTATTTTTTTATTTGATTGTCTCATCTTTCTAATACAAGTATATTTGCTTGTAAATCTATTTGTAAAATATATAAATATAAAATATATTTTTTTAAAGTATTCACAGATTATACACATATGCACAAAGTCTAAAATCTGCTCTTCACAGTATTTTAGAAATCCTGATGGACCTGTTTTACTAAGATTTTTTTGAGAAATGTTTTACTGAATCAGGACTAATAAGACTTCACTCTAAGAGGGATTCACAATTGTTTAATCAGTCTTCATAAATCCCTCAAGACTATATCTTTTGCTAGATCCTTGGCAAATGTCAAATCTCTTTTCCAATTAAAAGTTGTAAAGAACAAAAGTTAAGAAATGCCATACCTTGTCCAAAGCTTATCAAATTCTACCGATGTGATAGGAACTGCAAATCTGTACAATACAGTTCTTAAATCCTTCTTTTGTATGATGCCATTACCATCACTATCAAATTCACGAAAAGTCTAGAATATAGAAAAAATATGCTTTTAGCGACACCATTGTAAAATTATTATTTGTACAGGTTATCAGAATAGAAAATAGAAACACAGAAAAATGATGGATTTGGAGACCATATGGCCTGCAAGTCTGACCATCCACACCAACTATTAAGTTCTATAATCCTTCCATCAGGCCCCGATGCTCAGAAGTACACACAGGCGCTAGCACCAGACTAACACCCGTATCTACCTGCACAGCATGCCTGGAAGCCCTCACCGTGAGAAACAAAGAGCACGGGAAGGGACAATGCAAGTAGCATTAAAATTACATTTCAACTCGGTGATTTCCTATTCTCCTCATGCAAAGAAAACAGCACAATTAAGTAAGTCACCCTTAATGAAGGAAACTCTAATTCCATCCCTGAGCTGGTGTTAGGGTTTCTGAAAAAGTACTGGTGCTGAGCAGTCTTGTTTCCTGTAAGGTAAAATTAGTCCTTACCTGATAATTTTCTTTCCATTTGTCCCAACAGATCAATCCAGAGACTTGTGGGTTATGTTCCTTTACCAGCAGGTGGAGAGAACTTCAGAGGTTTACTATATGTGGTCATGTGCAGCCACCTTAACTTCAGTATTGTCGATACCAAAGCAGTGAAAGAATGAAGAGGAAATCTAACAGTAATTCCTCTCCTGTCTGCATAAAGCCCATGTAAGCTCCTCAACTGCTCCTGCGGGAGTGTAACAACGGAAGGTTTCCTTTATGTTTTGATTTGTATTTTTGTTTTTTTTTAGCCAAAAATCTAATGAAAGAATCTGATGAAACTGAGGCAACTAGAAAAAAAAACACTCAACCCAGAACAACAAAGGGCGGGCTTCTGGATTGAACTGTTGGGACTAATGGAAAGAAAATTAACAGGTAAGGACTAATTTTACCTTCCATAATGTCCCAGAGATCAATCCAGAGACTTGTGGGGTATACCAAAGTAGTCCTCAAGTGGGGTGGGGTACTATAACTTCAGCAGACTAGAGCGATGCTCCACAGGCTACGGCTACATGCGCTGCCATGTCAAGTCTGGAATGACTGGCGCTGCCACGCCAAGCCTGCAAAGCCTAGCAAGGGAAGGACAGCAGATCAAGTGGACGATTTGCAAAAGCCATCCACGGCAGGACAGAGGACCAAGTGGCCAAACTGAAAAGGGAAGCCACGGAAGCCAGACGGAAAAGGAAGTCAACTGCAATCTGGAAGAAAGCGCTGCCACCTGCAACGGGAGAGACTGTCTCATACAGAGATCAGCCGAAGAACTTGTCTCTTTCAGACAAACACCACCGCGGCTCTTGAAACCAGATCCCCTTTCTTGTGACCAGCCAGGGCACAGCATGAGGCTATGCCGGAAGGCATTTCTGCTCAGCAGGTCAGGAATCTGATGATCCCACCACAGTGTGGGTGTTTTGTAAGGAGAAGTCGCCTTCCTATATATCTAAGGCTCTCCAGGTTCTGAATGTCTGCTTCTGATCCTGCCACCATTGCATCTGCTAACCTTTAAATGGCAAGAACTAGAAGACCGCTTCAGTCTTTAGCAGTGCATGAGGCTATGTAGGAAGTCATTTCTGCTTAGTGGGTCACCCCCGACGTTGCCCCACTATGCAGAGACGTAGCTACGTGGGGTGCAAGGGGCTCCCCTAAATGGATTTTGAATAAAATGGTGACTTTGCGATCAGCCCTTCAGCTTCAGACTGACGCCTATTTTACAAAAGGTCTGCTCCTCCTGACATCAAAACCGCTACGCCCGCATCTGCCCATCTAAAAATGGACAGCCAGCGTGGCTTTGGAAATTGCATTACCTTCCTAAGGTCCCGAGCAAAGCATGGCACTAAGATCTGACCAACGGAACTCGCTGGTCACTTCTAAATAGTAAGGGAGTACATGGTGAACGTCCAAGAAGCAGGAAGAGACAAAGGTGGAATGGGATGAAAGGCAGAAACCACCTTATGCAGAAAAGACAGGACTGTGCAATAGAACTGATATGCATTGGAGTTAACAAGAGTGGCTAAGAAAACGAGCCAGATAGAATAGCATAATATGGCTGTTGCACCATTGCGCACTACAGATAGCAAGCTGCAGCGGGTCCTGAAGTGTCTCCTCTAGAGCTCTGTGCTCACTCTCACCTGGTTGCAAACTCTACAGTGAAGTACTTCCTGGACCACTCCATGAAATCTAGGTGCCCCATACCATGAAAAGATGCCACAAATGCCACTGAAGCAATTAGAAGTACCAGGCATCCTGCAGAAACCAGGGTAGTATGCAAAGGTGAGGCTAGTATCAGTGTGCAAAAAGAGAGAGGAGGGCAATCTTTAGTACAGTAGTGTAGTGATAACTGTTCCAGTCATGCAAGAACTGCTTGGCCAGGCAAGCAGTAAGAGAGAATGAAATAAAATATGCCCCATTGGAAACATAGCTGAGTCCACAGTTTCTAATAGGGTGGATAAACCAGCCTTGAACCTGTAACCTTCAGGCAGAACGGCCAGCCACCTTCCTGAATAAAACTAATTTGATGTAAACAGTACACACAGAGCAAATGCCTCCAGGGCAGCACAGAGTGCAGGATTACCATGGAGACCGAGAGAAACCTGAGAGGAGTGCACTAACCTCAAAATGTAACATTTCTCAAAGAAAAATGGAGTCAACAGCCCTAAGCCTGACTAACTAAACCTCATCTGTACTGCCATGCTCCGAGAAAAGGAAACAGTACAAAACCTAGAGTAGGATCCCTAAATCCTGATCCCTTTCTCCCCTCCATTAACGATGTACACACACCCTGAACCTCCTCCAGGAGGCCTGCACATAAAACTGCCAGAATCGCAGGCGAATCTGGCCCCAAGGGAGTGCTGACACTTGAGCCTTGCCATGTGGCGTGGCAGGAAAGATGGCATGTACCCAAGAAAACAGCTGCCATGCCCCCCCCCAAATGAGCCGGGAAGCCACGGAGTCGGGTTGTACAGTGGCGCTCCGACATGGGAAACAGAAGCAGCCCAGCGGCTCCCACATCAGAAGCCGCTTTTGCTCTCCCCCACCAGCGCAGGTAGGGTAATGACTACTCACCCCCCTTGGAAATCAATGTCACATGCCAAGTCCGTCCTCACACCCCTCAGTCGGTACTGCAAACCGGCATCAGCTCGCTGCACTGGACGAATCAGACTGAGGAGTAGGGGGGTTATTTTCAGTGCTCAAATGACATTTTTTTTAAAGGCAGGCCCCACGGTGTTTTACTGAAAATTGACTTTTATACACAAGTGGTGCAAATTAACTAATAAAGCTGAAAAAGGACTGTGGGGTGGGGAGGGGGGGGGGAGAGAAGGAGAACAACGTATAAGATGAATGGGACTTGAGGGGAGAAGGGGAAGAAAGATAGTAGAAGAGATGGATGGGACTGGGGGGAAGAAGGGAAACAGAAAAGAAGATGGATGGGACTGGGGAGGAGGGGAACAGAGCAGAAGATGAATGGGACTATTGGGGAAGAGGGAGAAAAGAGCAGATGACTAGGACTGGAGGGAAGGAGGAGAATACAGTAGAAGATGACTTGGTGATTGAATGGAAGGGGGATAAGAGCACAGAATTATGGATGGGGGGAGTGGACTGGGAATTTTATAGGTATAATGAATACTTGGCAATTGGTAGATATGAGTGTAAGTATATTGATGGATGGAAACAATGAGTGAAGTTGTGAAATGGGGGATAAAAGAGAAGGAATTGACATGTGGAGAAAGGTTACTTAGTATATGAAATGACATGGTAACATAGTAAATGATGGTAGATAAAGACCTGTAAGATCCATCCAGTCTCATTTTACATGGTACGTGATACTTTATATGTATACCCGAGTTTGATTTGTCCTTTCATTCTTAGAGCACAGACCATAGAAGTATGCCCAGCACTGTTCTTGTACTAAAAGTTCTGAAGCTAACATCGAAGCCCCTTAAAATTTACATTCCAGCCCATTTATATCTATTCAGTTATGATCAGGGAGTAGACCGTAGAAGTCTGCCCAGCCTGGTTTTGCTTCCTAATTACTGGCATTGCCACCAAATCTCCACAAAGATTCTGTAGATCCAATACTTACAAGCAGGATTCCTTTGTGTTTATCCAACGCATGTTTGAATTCCATTACCGTTTTCATCTCCACCATCTCCCGCGGGAGGGTATTCCATGTATCTACCACCCTTTCCATAAAAAAATACTTCCTGACAATACTCAATTCATGTCCTCTAGTTCTACCACCTTCCCATCTCCGGAAAAGATTTGATTGTGGATTAATACCTTTCAAATATTTGAATGTCTATATCATGTCACCCCGTTTCTCCTTTCCTCCAAGGTATACATGTTCAGGTCGGCAAGTCTCTCCTTGTACAGTTTGCAATGCAAATTCAATACTGTTTTTGTAGCTTTTCTTTACAATGCTTCCAGTCTTTTTACATCCTTAGAAAGATACACTTCAAAACTGAACACAATACTCCAAGTGGGCCTCACCAATGACTTGTAGAGGGGCATCAACACCCCCTTTCTTCTGCTGGTTATACTCCTCTCTATGCAGCCTAGCATCCTTCTGGCCACAGCCGTCGCCTTGTCACATGGTTTCTTTACCTTCATATCCTCTGACACCAACACCCCAAGGTCTCTCTCCTGAGTCAAGCTTACTAATCTCTCCCCTCCTATCCAGTATCTCTCTTTTGGGTTTCTTCACCCCAAGTGCATCACTCTGCACTTTTTGGCATTAAATTTTAACTTTATTATTAATACAATCCAGAAACCAGAAATTATGTCATTACTTTTTTAAACATTTTTTTATATGCTAAATGGTGCTCAGTAACTGGGTTGCCACTCAAACTGACTGGCAGTTCTGAATTTGTGTCATACCCCATCAGCCATCATAGCACCAAAACCTCCTACCTCCCTTATATCTATTAAATAAAGTGATTCTGATTAAACTACCACATCTTAATCTACTACATCAACTGTACTCAATTAGATCACTTATCTTCTATAAAGATGGCTGTGGGTGCCATGACATTCGGAGGCAGCCCTGTGTGGTTCGTGAAAATAGCTGTGATAAGGCTGTGCTTAAAATAATGGTTCCCTTCCATTTATTCAAGTTCCCGACATGCTGGCATGTTTCGCTTATCTTGCGTCATCAGGGGAACATTAATCTAAAAAACAGATCCATATAAGTATCATTTTCTTAATTATAAGTACATAAGTACATAAGTAGTGCCATACTGGGAAAGACCAAAGGTCCATCTAGCCCAGCATCCTGTCACCGACAGTGGCCAATCCAGGTCAAGGGCACCTGGCACGCTCCCCAAACGTAAAAACATTCCAGACAAGTTATACCTAAAAATGCGGAATTTTTCCAAGTCCATTTAATAGCGGTCTATGGACTTGTCCTTTAGGAATCTATCTAACCCCTTTTTAATTCAAACAAAAAGAGCTGTACTAGCATATCATTCTATCATCTCTTATACTCTATATATGAAAAAATAATCATTGACCCCCCTGCAGTAGGAATTGCTCTCTTAACCTCCCAACCGGCAAGACAACGCAGGTACATGCGCATATCTCCAACCCCGCCCATCCCCTATCATTTAAATCCTACAGAGGGAATGACATAGACCACCAGTCAATTTCTTTATTTAACCCGGCAGGAACGACCGTCTGCCATCGATATATGAATTGCTGCTCTTTACGCAGCAACATGGATGTTACATTTCCCCCTGCTGAGGAAGTTAACTGAAATAAAACCACAAACCACACATCCTTTTCCTCATGCTGCATTTGTATCCAGTGATCGACCAATGGGGCCTCCCTCTTTTGGTGTCGTAAATTACTGAGATGCTCCGCTATACAGTTCTTAATCATGCGCTTAGTCTGGCCTACATACCATTTCCCGCATAGGCAACAAATCCCGTATATCACCTGGGAGGACTCACAATCGATGTTACCCCTTAGTACAACGTCCCGACCAGTGATAGGATGTTTAATAATAGACGTTGTCCAAGCATACTGACAGTATACACATTTATAGCATTTCTTGTGACCTCCTATGATGCCAGGAGGAGTATAATCATGCTTGTACTTTAATAGTTCTCCTAGATTGTGCCTTCTAGTGTATGCAAAACAAACATCGGGAGGTATATTGTTGTAAAAGCAGCCAATGTTTGCGAATGATGCTTTTAATGTGCTTTACTTGTGAGGAAAATGGCAAGACACAGATCATCCATTCCTGTTGTTCAACCGTAGTCTCTGGTGTGCTTAAAAGCCATTCATGATGAGCATACCTCGCCCTCTTACAGGCCTTTTTGATCGTATTCGCAGGATACCCTCTTTGCCTGAATCTGTGATATAAAACAGAGGCATGACTTTCAAGACAGTCAATGGAGTGGCACAGTCTCTTAAGTCTAAGGAATTGCCCCACTGGTATGCCTTCTTTCTGACATCTGGCATGAAAACTATTATAATGCAGAATAGTGTTGGTATTGGTCGGTTTACGATAGATCTGAGTTAACAGACGTCCCTGATGTAATTCAATCTGAGTATCCAAAATATGTATTCTGCTTACGTCCATTTGGATATCAAAGGAAATATTGGGGTCACAGGAATTAAGATATTGAAAAAACACTTGCAACAATGCAGTATCACCAGTCCAAATAAAGAATACATCGTCTATGAATCTCTTCCACAGTAATATGTGTACATTAAACCTGGATGGATACACAAATTGGCGTTCAAACTGGGCCATATACAGGCATGCCACAGTTGGAGCTACTGTGGCACCCATTGCAACCCCACACGTTTGCACAAAAGTTTTCCTCAAACTGAAAATAATTGTGTAGAATGACCCTTTGCACCACAGAATTTAACAAGGAGATCTTTTCACTAGATATGTCCATGGACTGAAGCTGTGAATCAATCAATGTAAGAGCTGCTTGTTGAGGTATCATAGTGTATAAACAGCGAACATCCATGGTTACCAAAACAGAAGAACCATCAATCACAGGAAGCTCCTGCAAAAGATTAATCAAGTGTTTTGAATCCCTAATATAAGAAGGGATAGTGAGCACTCACGGTTGCAGATGAAAGTCCAGGTACTGAGATAGTGGCTCATGTAGAGATCCTCTACTAGCCACTATTGGTCTCCCCGGAGGATTAGATAATGATTTATGAACTTTAGGAGTGAAATGTACTTGAGGAATCTCAGGATGTGCCATATAGAGATATTGATATTCTTTAGTAGAAATAGTCCCCATATTATCGGCTAATTGAAGAATATGTTTTACTACCTCTTGATATTCACTCGTTGGATCTCGAGGAAGAGCACTATAAAAATTATTATCGCTCAACCGCACAATGCTTCCTTCCTATAGTTCACCACATCCTGAACTACTGTACCATCACCTTTATCAGCTTTAAGTATTATAATAGATGCATCATGTTGCAGTTCCCTGTTTTTGAGATCTTGTTAAATTATCGAATGCATATTCACGGTGTTGCTCCATCAGTCCCAAATCCTGTAACACCAGCCTTTGAAAGGTCTCCACCACTGCATCCGGAGTGCCTGGCGGCATCCATATGGACGGAAAACGAGGGGGTCATATCAGAAGAGTGTATCTCCGTCTGTTGTTCACCAAAATACGCTCTAAGTTTCAATTTTCAAAAAAATCTATATAGAAAGTCGATTAGAAAATTCATCATAATGACCAAATGGGACAAATGATAACCCTAACTGAAGGATTTCTTCTTGAGAAGATGTCAGGGTCTTCGAAGATAGATTGTAAAATACTCTTTTTGAAACCGGGGTTTCGGGCGGGTCCTGTCCGGTTTGGCATATGGTTGAGGTGGTTCCCCCAGTAGTTGGGTATCCCCTGTTGGTACAAAAGAAGACGAAGAGGGACCCACCACTGCTTGGGGCATCTGAATGGTATCCATATCCTGTCGCTGATTCACCTGCATAGTATTGGTGGGATTTGACACCGATGTCTCATCACCAGAGGATTCACTTGAAGTATTGGTAAAGCCCACACATTTCATACGTTTATAACGCCTGGATTGTCTGTTGGTATCCATCCATCCATGGGTATACAAAACCACAAGTATAGTCCCTTTCATCCCTCTTGAATTTAGCCACTTTTTGAGCTCTAATCTCCTGTGTATATCTGTCGATAATTTTCATGTGCTGTAAATACTGGGCATTATGTATCGATGCTTCTACAGTAGCTTTGAGACTGTCATATAATGAGTTCAAGTCCACTCTTTGTTGTGTAAGCTGCTTTTGTAACTTATCTATCGTAAGCAATATGAGGTTGTTTACAATAGATATGTCACGGCACCCACAGCCATCTCTATAGAAGATAAGTGATCTAATTGAGTACAGTTGATGTAGTAGATTAAGATGTGGTAGTTTAGTCAGAATCACTTTATTCAACAGATATAAGGGAGGTAGGAGGTTTTGGTGCTATGATGGCTGATGGGGTATGACACAAATTCAGAACTGCCAGTAAGTTTGAGTGGCAACCCGGTTACTGAGCACTATTTAGCATATAAAAAATGTTTTAAAAAAGTAATGACATAATTTCTGGTTTCTGGATTGTATTAATACTAATTTATTGAGAAACCGAAAAGTGTGTATACCCCAGACGATTTGATAAAGTAATTAAATTTTAACTGCCAGTCCTTCAACCATTCTTCTAACGTTTGGAGATCCCTTCTCATTATTTCTACTCCCTCCAGGGTATCCACTCTATTGGCTATCTTTGTGTCATCCGCAAAAAGGCAAACCTTTCCTTCCAACCCTTCAGCAATATCTCTCACAAATATATTAAACAGAATAGGCCCCAGCACCAACCCGTGAGGAACTCCACTGCTCACCTTCCTATCCAAAGTGAGGCTTACCGGTCTGTAGTTTCCCACTTCTTCCCTGTCTCCACTTTTGTGAAGAGGGACCACATCTGCTCATCTCCAATCCCGCAGAACCTCTCCCATCTCTAAAGATCTATTAAATAAATCTTTAAGAGGTCCTGCCAGTACCTCTCTGAGCTGCTTCACTATCCTGGGATGTATCCCATCTGGCCCCATAGCCTTGTCCACTTTCAGATTCTCCAGCTGTTTATAAACTCTTTCTTCTGCAAACGGTGCGGTATCCACTCCATTCCCAGATATTCTCTCGGTAGCCAACTGAGGTCCTTCACCAGGATTTTCCTCCGTGAACACTGAAGAGAAGTAATTGTTTAGCACGTTTGCTTTATTCTACTGACTCTCCACATAGCCATTCTCATTATCTTTCAGTCTTGCAATTCCATTCCTATCTTTTCTCCTATCTCCACTATATCTGAAAAAGGTCTTGTCACCTCTCTTTACATCTTTAGCCATTTTTCCTTCCACTTGCGCTTTTGCTAGCCATATTTCCCTCTTCGCTTCTTTGAGTTTAATCCGAAAATCTTTTCTGTGATCCTCTTGTTGCGTTCTTATGTATTTCTTGAACAAAGCCTCTTTTGCTCTTATTTTTTCTGCTACTTGTTTGGAGAACCATATAGGCTTCCTGTTTCTTTTGTTTTTGTTTACTTTCCTTGCGTAAAGATCAGTTGCCATATTTATAGCAGCATTTAGGTTTGACCACTGATTTTCCACTTCTCCTATGCCTTCCCATGCCAACAGCTCCTTCTTCAGGTATTCCCCCATTTTATCAAAATCAGTACGTCTAAAATCCAGTACTTTGAGTTTTGTGTGTTCGCACTCCACCTTTGCCCTTATATCAAACCATACTGTGTGATGATCACTATTATATAGGTGGGCACCCACCCTGATAACTGGAAACACTTCCTCCATTTGTGAGCACTAGATCCAGAATCAACCTTCCCTCGTGGGTTCCGTCATCATTTGTCTGAGCAAGGCACTTTGACAGGCATCCACAATCTCCCTACTTCTTTTCAATTCTGCAGACGGGACGTTCCTATCCACATCAGACAAGTTGAAATCTCCCAACAGTAGCACCTCTCCTTTCATACCAATCTTTTGAATATCTTCTATCAGATCCTTGTCTAGCTTCTCCGTTTGTGTGGGAGGTCTGTAGATAACCCCCGTGTGGATACAATTTCCATCTTCTCTTTCCAGGACAATCCATAAAGCTTCTTCCTTTCCCCAGGTTCCCAGCATTTCAGCCACACTGATATTGTCTCTCACATACAGCGCCACTCCTCCACCTCTTCGGCCCTCTCTATCCTTCCTAAAAAGATTATAGCCCGGTATAGTCACATCCCATTCATGGGAATCATTGAACCACGTCTCTGTAATAGCAACAATATGCAAGTTTTCTTCAAACATGAGGGCTTGCAAATCTTGAACATTTTAACTAGACTATGAGCATTTGTGCTCATTGCTTTCCATGTGCTTGGTGAGTTTAGATGGTTTTCTATATTTAGATGACCTTCCCCTCTGCCATCATGTTTGTTCTGAGGGTGACTTTCTGAATTCTCTTGTTTCCTTTTGTCACCCCCGCCTTCTATTTAAATGTCTAGAAACATACTGTCTGAATTTCTCCTCAAGGATTCTTTTTCCCACCACAGAAAGATGTAGCCCATCATTACAGTACAGCCTGTTATTTTTCCAAGTATTACCCCATGCTTCTATGTATCTAAAACCTTCTTCTTTACACCAAGACTCAAGCTGCTTATTGAAATCCACTGTTTTGCGTATTCTTTCCTCTCCCTTCCCCCATGTGGGAACTAATTCAGAAAAAAAACACAGTCCAAACCAAAGATTTCAGTCCCACCCCCAAGCTTCTGGAATGCTCTCTGTGCTGTAAACTTGCTATTGTTGACCAGGTCATTTGGCCCCAGGTGAATTACAACATCAGTATTTGAAGCCTTGCTCTCTTTTCAGATCACTTTCAGTATTTGGTCGGTAAATCTGGTAGCTGAAGATCCTGGAAGGCATTTCAGTAGGTTGGAACCCTTGAACTGTGTTCCTAAGTTAATGCCTCTGATAATGGAGTCTCCAAGCAGTAAGAGTTTTCTGCTTTTCACCAATCTGTCATTGTTTGGGGGATGTTTCTTGGGTTGTGCTACTTTCATTGTCTCTGGTTCCACCACAGTACTTTTTTTTTTTAGCATTATAATGATGCAACACAGCAAAAGAATTTGACAGGGGCAAAGGTTGGGAGGGTGAGTGCTTCTGTGTCACAGATCTTAGTCTACCAGAGCCTACTGTGACCCATCCACTCCTCTGTTGTTTTATTCTCTGTGGCTAGGAATTGAGTAATCCTGGATGCTTTTTTAGTTGTAGCTATATCCTTCTTGAGTTTGTTGATCTCATCTTTCAAAGCTGATATTTGGAGACAGATAGGATAAGCTCTAAGGTTCCAGATAGTTTGCCTTCGGATCAAAGCAGAACATGTCTTGCAGTGAATGAAGGTCATATTGATGTGATTCACAAGTGTGAAAAGGTGAACTATGATAGGGGATAACAAGGAGTAGGATTGACCAATTATGGTGTAATGAAGATACTTGTCCCTTGATTGCCCTATATAAAGGGAGTTCACCTAGAGGTGGGTGGGAGGGAGAGGGATAGGTGGGACTATAGAGTCAGACACTCTGCAAGTGAAAAGACAGTTCTTTTTTTAAATAAGATAGACAAGAAGCAGTTTATCAGGAAGATATTAAGACACAGGTAACATCAGTTTACAATCAAACCAAGTCTGAAAATGCCCAGCGCAGCTCAGACAGCTCACAAGGTAAACAAGTTCTATTTTTTGCCACACAGCTGTATACAAATTGCCCCTCCTCCAGAGGTATGCAGTCTATAAGTCACCAGATGCTATGTAACCAAATTGATTGAATTAAGTCTCTGGCACTGAAGATTCAAAACACAATTCTAATAAACACATCTTTAAGACAGATACCAGAGTCAGCAAATTCTGTGTAACCAAATTGATTGGATTAAGTCACTTGGCATAGGTTCAAAACACAGTTGTAATGACAGCACCTTTAAGACAATTCCAGCATAAAAATATGAAATCACTGGCACAGAAGTTCAAAACACAGTTCAATACATGCACCTTTAAGACAGTACTGGCATAAAAATATAAAATCACAATGCAACAACAATTTTAAGTTATAGGAAATAAGATAAAGACAGATTAGAAACTTTTAGAGGTCAGACCCTCTGCAAGTGAAAAGACAGATTTTTTAAAAATAAGATAGAAAAGAAGCAGAAGACACAGGTAACATCAGTTTACAATCGAACCAAGTCTGAAAATGACCAGCGTAGCTCAGACAGCTCACAAGGTTGAGACATAGCGCGAATGACCTGAGAAGGGATGAGAGGCACTGAAAAGAGGGGTATACTGGGGAGGGATATAAGAGGAAAGGGTCTCTGAAATGGTTGAGTGAGGACAGACATGAGGTTAAAAAGATGGTGAAAGGGAGGCAGTAGAAGGTAAACCTTCATCATGATGCAAGGGGGACAGTATTGCAGTTCCTCAAGTCATAACATTTGAAACAGACAAAGGTATTTTGATAAATATTTGGGGTCTGTGCATCAACAGCAAGGCCAAGGTTCACATCCAAACCAGCTGAAGTCTGCGATCTCTGCATACAAGACTTGAATCACGGCAAATGGTGGATTTTCCATCTATCTAGACCTGCCATCTATTGGTTGTTTGGTGCCATCTACATCCAGGTTGTATAGCTATTGCTATTGGACTCGGATAAGTGGCTGGACTAGAAGCTTACCTTAGGCTTTAATGTGCATTTGCTCTGAGCTATCATTGTGATAAGACCATCTTTTGTCATTATTCTTGCATTTATTGCATTGTCTCTGTTGCTATGTAAATAAACAGGCTTTCTATTTTTTACAATACCTTTGGGTGTCGTGTGAGTTCTGTTAGTATTTGGGCTTTAGAATTTGGATCTATAAAGGGAATGTAATTACTTTCCAGACATCACACTATCTAAACACCAGAATGTTATTGATACAAATTTTTCCATCATTTATACTGAGCATTCACAATCCCTAATTACCTCTCCTCTACTGAGGGAGAGGTAATCTGTATTTGCCCCAGTCTTTAGATGGCTCAGAAAGCAGCTATCAAATTAGTTACTGGTTCACCTAAATTGGATCATGTTACACCACTGTTTTTAATCCACATCACTGGCTTCCAATTTCTTACCATTAGATTTTGATGTTGGCGCCTTTGGCCTTTTATAAGAGGGTCACTAGCTATTTGTCTGATTTATTGATACCATACTCTCCATTGAGATCTCTGCAATTTCAATCTCAAAACTGAATGATAATGCCTTATTTCGCAAAGGCTGATTTGGATTATAGACAAGAGGCAGCATTCTTTTCTTCAACACCAACGTTGTGGAATATACTATATCTGTATCTTCAGATGGAGACCATCTTTAAAATGTTTAAGGTTGGGCTGAAGACTCATTTCTTTTTAGCCTTTGAAGGTTCATGAAGACTTGTTCAGTAAAAGCAAACTGATTGGTGGTGGGCTGTGAGGCTACAGATGTAGATTACCTGGTAACATTTTAAGTTTTTCTCATCTCTGGTCTCAGTTGTGAATTGCTTTTCTCTATTTTCTCTTATTGTACAACTTACTTGCTCTGATTTTTCTTGAACGTAAAGTTGCCCAAGTGCTCGTTGGGGACGCCCTTATTTTTTCCATTATCGCTCGAGGACGCCCATCTGTTAGGCGTGCCCCAGTCCCGCCTTTGCTATGCCTCCGACATGCCCCCCGGGAACTTTGGTCATCCCCGCAACGGAAAGCAGTTGGAGACGCCCAAAATCAGCTTTCGATTATGGTGATTTGGGCGACCCTGAGAGGATGCCCATCTCCCGATTTGTGTTGAAAGATGGGCGGCCTTCTCTTTCGAAAATAAGCCTGATAGGGGCTTTTATACAAAGGTGTGCATACATTGGACGCACGCTAGACCATTTCTCCACCACATCTGGAAAAAAGGGTTTTTCTTTTTTGGGGCCTGGAAATGGATGTGCGGCAAAATTAAAACCAGTTTGTGTCTATTTATGGACTGAACCCTTAATGCTACCCATTGACTTAGTGGTAAGGGCTCATGTGTTACCCGCGTGGTAACCATCCAGTGCACAACAATTGCCAATTACCACCAGGAACGCCCCCGGGGTAGAAAACAGAAAATTATATTCTACCATGGGTTTTCAGCATGCACCAAACTCAGATTTACTGCCAGGTGCATGCGCTAGCTGGGTAGTAATACTGATTTGACACGTGCTGCTTGTGCATAGGCCCTTATATGCCTTTGTAAAAGGGCCCCATAGATAAGTAATAGAGTAAGAGGAGTTAGAAAATAAGGGGACCAATTTAAAGAAAGTTGCACATGAGGTCAGAGAGGTGATTAAATGTTATCTCAGCTAGGGTAGGAGAGGATTAACATGTCCTACTACAGTATGTGCAGCCAGTGCCACTCCTTGTGTTTATATGTGAGAATGGCAAGTTAGTTACTTATTCCATTAAAGGCCTGGTTGAAGAGCCAACCTTTCACCTGCTTTCTGAAGTAGAGATAGCCATATGTTAAGTGGAGTCTTTCACGGAGTGTATTCCAGAGTGTGGGGGCTACTCCGGAGAAGGCTCGCTTGCAAATATCACATTGTGGTTTTCAAGGGTGACAATGCGGAGGAACTGAAAGAAATCTTTGTGAACCTGGAAGATGTACTGAACCAAAACAACAAGCTAAAAAGTGATAAATCACCTAGACCGGATGGCATATACCCCAGTGTACTGAAAGAACTCAAACATGAAAGTGCTGATCTGTTGTTAGTGATCTGTAACCTGTTGTTAAAATTGTCCATAGTACGTGAAGATGGGCCAATGTAATGCCGATTTTTAAAAAGGGTTGTAGCGGTGATCCGGGAAATTACAGACAGGTAAGCCTGACTTCAGAGCCAGGGAAAATAGTGACACTATTATAAAGAATAAAATGACAAAACACAGACAAACATGGTTTAATGGGAGAGAGTCAGCATGGGCTCAGCCACCAGAAGTCTTGCCTCACCAATTTGATTCATTACTTTGAAGGCGTAAATAAACATGTGGATGAAGGTTAGCCAGTTGATGTAGTGTATCTAGATTTTCAGAAAGCTTTTGACAAAGTTCCTCATGAGAAACTCCTGGGAAAATTAAAAACTCAAGGGATAGGAGGCAATGCCCTTCTGTGGATTAGGAATTGGTTATTGGACAGAAAACAAGGTTAGATAGCCATTTTTCTCAATGGAGGAGGGTGAATAGTGGAGTGCCTCAGGGATCTGTACTGGGACTGGTGTTATTTAACATATTTATAAATGATCTGGAAAATGGAACGATGAGTGAGGTGATTAAATTTGCAGACGACACAAAACTATTCAAAATTGTCAAAACACATGTGGATTGTGAAAAATTGCATGGAAAAGAAAATAAGATGATACCTTTTTTATTGGACATAACTTAATACATTTCTTGATTAGCTTTCGAAGGTTGCCCTTCTTCGTCAGATCGTAAATAAGCAAATGTGCTAGCTGACAGTGTATATAAGTGAAAACATTCAAGCATTACTATGACAGTCTGACAAGGTGGGAGGATGGGGGTGGGTAGGATTCAATTTACATAGACATCACATGAACAATACTGGTGCCAGTAGGGCTCCCACGCCTGTTGGTCAGCATTTTACAGGACCAGGACACTGTACCAGTGACTTCACAGTGAGAATCCTGAAAGGTAACTTTAAAACCATATAAGAACGTAAAACCTTTGAAGTCAGAATGATTGAATATTTTAACACCCAACAGAAAGGACAACAAGGATCTGGGGTTCCTAGCCCATTATAAACCATAAAGCTGTATGTCTCTGTTGATCACCCCACCCCTCACCTATCCACACCCATCCTGTTAGAATATCAATGATATGCTTTGATGTCCCCATGCATACCTCCTACCCACCCCCATCCTCCCACCCTGTCAGACTGTCATAGTAATGCTTGAATGTTTTCACTTATATACACTGTCAGCTAGCACATTTGCTTATTTCCGATCTGACGAAGAAGGGCAACCTTCGAAAGCTAATCAAGAAATGTATTAAGTTATGTCCAATAAAAAAGGTATCTTATTTTCTTTTCCATGTTTTATTTTGTTTGATTTCTATTGATAACCTTAAGAGTGGACTAACACGGCTACCACACTCCTCTACTGAAAAATTGCAGAAAGACCTTAGGAAACTGAAAGGCTGGGCATCCAAATGGCAGATTAAATTTAATGTGGACAAATGCAAAGTGATGCACATTAGGAAGAATAATCCAAATAATAGTTACCCGATGTTACCTTAGGCGTCAGCACTCAAGAAAACGATCTAGGTGTCACTGTACATACGCTGAAATCTTCTGCTCAATGTGCGGCAGTGGCCAAAAAAGCAAACAGGACGCTAGGACATTAGGAAAGGGATGCAAAATAAGACCAAGAATATTATAATACCTCTGTACCTCTATGGTGCGATCTCACCTTGAGTATTGCGTTCAATTCTGGTCGCCGTATCTCAAGAAACATATAGGTTCAAAGAAGAGTGACCAAAATGATAAAGGGGATGGAACTCCACCCGTATGAGCAAAGGCTACAGAGGTCAGGGTTCTTCAGCATGGAAAAGAGATGGCTGAGGGGGGATATGATTGAGGTCTCTAAAATCCTGAGTGGTGTAGAATGGGTAAACGTGAATCAATTTTTCACTCTTTCAAAAAGTACAAAGACAAAGGGATACTCAATGAAATTACATGGAAATACTTGTAAACCAAATAGGATGAAATATTTTTTCAGTGAAAGAATACTAAGCTCTGGAACTCGCTGCCAGAAGATGTGGTAATAGTGGTTAGCGTATCTGGGTTTTAAAAAGGTTTGGACAAGTTCCTGGAGGAAAAGTCCATATATTATTGAGATGGACATGGAGGAAGCCACTGCTTGCCCCAAGACTGGCAGCATTGAATGTTGTTACTAATTGGGTTACTGCAAGGTACTTGTGACCTGGATTGGCCACTGTTGGAAGCAGGATACTGAGCTAGATGGACCATTGGTCTGACCCAGTATGGCTATTCGTATGTTCTTATGTCCTTTGGAGAGGGTGTAGTTAGGGATAGTCCTTGACAGGACCTTAGTATCCTTGGAGGTGTGCAGAGGGTGATCCTGTTCTTCAAGTACTCAGGGCCATTTCCTTTAAGGGCCTTGAAGATCACACACAGAGTTTTTAATTTAACCCTGTATTGTACTGGTAGCCAGTGAAGTTTTTGCAAAAAGGATGTGATGTGGTCACCTTCTAGTAGTCTTACTGCAGCATTCTGAATCAACTGGAGCTGGTGCAAACCCTTTGTAATCAGACCAGTGTTGAGTGCATTACAGTAATCCCACCTTGATGTTATCATGGAATGCACAACTGGAACAAGGTTCGACTTCTCAATGTAAGGAGGGAGGCAGCGCAGTTGTCGCAAATGGTAGAAGTAGCTCTTGAAAGTTGCTTGGATTTGGGGAACCAGAGTAAGTGTTGAATCTAACTGTATTCCAAGGTTCCTGACTTGTGATTTGAGGGGGAGTTCATATTTCCCATAAGAGATTTTGATGTCAGGTATGTGTCCACTTATGTTAGAGACCCAGAGATGCTCGCTTTTACTTGAGTTCAGGTAGTTGTTTTTAGCCCATTCTTGAATTGATGTTAGACAGGTAAATTGATTTTGGACAGGTAAAAAATAAATAAAAAGATGAAAATGAAGAAGGTGGTTGTGTTAGAGGGAGGCTTAAACCTGCCAGATATTAACTGGAATATCCCATCTGTGGAATTTGGAGATAAGTTGGTAAATTACTGATTTTATTTATTTATTTCAACATTTATATTCCACACTATCTACAGTTCTAGGTGGAGTATTGATTCTTTACTAGCAGCACTGCTCAGACAAAAGGCAATGGAATTGACAAGGAAAGAAGCAATTTTGTGCCTAGTACTCACAAATGGAGAAAGTGTATCTACTACTACTACCTATCATTTCTAAAGCGCTACTAGATGTACGCAGCGCTATACACTTGAACATGAAGAGACAGTCCCTGCTCGACAGAGCGTACAATCTAATTACTGTTGGTCTCTACCGTTGATGTGATGAAGGGGAAGATGGAGAATGGCACTTGTTTCTGTTTGGTTTCACTGGGTATTTCTGGTGCCTTCGATTCAGTTGGTGTGGAGTTTTTGCTTGTGAAATTGAAAAATTTAGGGACAGGTGGATAAGTGATAAAATGGTTTCAATCTTATTTGATTGGAAGAACTATGGTAGTGCTTGCAGGTTTCTGAAGATGTTGTGATGGAGCATGGTATTCCACAGGGCTCAGCTTTATCGGCCTATTATTTTTTTTGGCCCAGCTAGGTGGTGTGTTTGAATCTTTAGGTGTCTTTTACCGTGTATATGCTAATGATGTTTTGTTCTTTTTTTTTTTCAGTACAAGCTTGGGATCATGGTTTGGATGTTCAGTTGAGTTTTTATATGGAACAAGTGAGGGTTTGGATGATGAACAATGGTTTAGTATTGAATGTTGCTAAAACCGAAGTAATGATTGTGGGGAGAAGTGAGCAAGAAACGTGGCCTGATCATGTGAATTTAGGGGATAAATACATTGCTGTGCAAAAAGAAATGAGGTTATTAGGTGTTCATTTAGAGAGTGCACTGAATATGAGTGTGCAAGTCTTTCGGTAGTACAGATGAGTTTTTTTCAGTTACATCTTTTGCTTAGATTAAGACCTATGTTAACTTTATATGGTTTTAGAATTGTTGTGCAAAGTTTGATACTGTCTCGGTTAGATTATTGCAATGCCCTATAGCTTGGTTTATCATCTCCTTGACTCAAGGCATTCCAAGTGGTACAGAATGCCGTAGCTAGACTAATTGTTGGTATACAAAATATTAATGTATTTTACTGGTTTTTAAGGATTTCCACTGGTTACCAGTTGTTAGAAAGTGAGGGACTGTAATATAAGATACTGTAGGCAGAGACCCTCAGCAAACAGGGAAGGGAAAAGTCCGCAAAATGGAATGCAGAGCCTAACACACACACCAGCACAGAAAAGGACAGTGCTCTGTAATACAGGAGGTAGTACAACAAAGAAAGGACTGAAACAGTCACAAAGGGAAGACTGCAGTAAACAGATAATTGCCAGAAGCAGAGAAGCTCTGTAGACAAAGGGTTAAACCAAGCTCAGCACACAGACAGCAACCAGAGGCAGGGAACACTGCAGACAAGGGGTTAATCGGGAGTACAATGAAAAACAACCAACCAACCCCCATGGAGAGAAACAAAGGGCAGGACCTCCCAAGCAGAAAACAAACACAGCAGGATGGGAACTCTGAAGGAAGGGGAAGAAGCAAAACAAACGAACTGGAACAGAACGAGGAGGAACTCACCACACAGCACCAGAGCAAACAGAGAAACCCAGGTGTAGTGAGAGAAGTAATTAGACACATGCAGGCAGCAGCCGGCAGACAGAGACAGCAATAGAAAACTGCAAACCAGGAAAGGAGTAACAACTCCATACAAGCACAGAGCTAATAGCTCAGACAGAGCAAAGGTAAGGCTTCAGCAGAATTGGAGAAAACGCCAAAGCAGGGGTTGACGGGAGAGATGAGCTTAAGTAGATCAGACTGACATCAGCTCAGCCCCTGACGGACCAATCATGAGCGGCTCCAAGCATTCCCCTGTCTGACTAGCAGAATTCTAACAGAATCATAACATCACCCCCCCCCCCTTCAAGGGCCCCCCCCCTACGTCGGGACCGGGGTTTTGGCTTGTGCGGGAAGAGGTGGTGAAAACGTTTGACCAGTACTGGGGCATGTACATCAGCAGCGTCCTCCCAGGAATTCTCCGCTGGTCCATAGCCTTTCCAAGAAATCAGGTACAGAAGGTGTCCCCTGAGGCGCCGAGCATCAAGGATCTTCCGGACTTCATATTCCTCCTGGGAGGCAGATACCGCGGGACTAAGCAGCAGAGCGGGCAGGGATCCTTTTCTAAGAATCACAGGCTTAAGCAAGGAGACATGAAAGGTGCTATATGTACTTGGAGAGTGGGTGGAAACTTCAGCTGGCAGCATACTGGATTGACTTGTCTCAAAATGGGGTATGGACCCACAAATCGTGGCGCAAACCGAGAAGGAGTCTTCAGTCGAAGGTTGCGAGTAGACAACCATACTAAATCACCTGGCTGGAACCGGGGTTCCAATCTCCGATGCTTATCCGCTTGATGCTTCATGCAAGCAGAGGTTAATTGCAGTGTCTTCTGGATGGAAGACCAAATAGACTGGAAAGAGGTTACTGCTTTGGCAGCCGCTGGGACATCGGAGCTAGTCCTCAATGGAAACGGTACACGAGGATGTCTTCCATACACTATGAAAAATAGAGAAGCCCCTGTCACCGAGCTCTCTCTATAATTATGGGCAAACTCTGCCCAAGGAAGCAACTGGCTCCAATCATCATGATGGTCAGTGACATACATTCTATGGAATTGCTTCAAGCTTTGATTGATGCATTCCGTTTGACCATTGGACTGAGGGAGATATCCTGAGGAGAAATTTAGTTTTACCCCAAGGGCCCGATTCAAGGCTCACCAAAACTTGGATACAAATTGCACTCCACGGTCAGATGTAATTGATTCTGGTAGGACGTGGAGATGAAAAATAAACATGATGAAGTACTCAGCAAGCTTCACAGCTGACGGGAGGCTAGACAAGGGTACAAAGTGGGCCATTTTAGAAAACCGGTCTACCACAACCCAAATGGCTGTATATCCTTCAGATGTAGGCAGGTCAGTAATGAAGGCCATGGCTATATGGGTCCATGGTCTCTCAGGCACTGGGGTCTTTGCCGATCAGCCTTATGCTGAGCAAACTCCGGACAAGTGGAGACAAATTCTTGCACATCATGGTCAAGTGTAGGCCACCAATACCTCTGTGAAATGAACCGTTTAGTCCCCAGGATACCAGGATTTCCAGCAAGTTGGGAGGCATGACCCCACCGAAGTACTCTTTCTCTCAACCGAGGTGGTACAAATGTCATACCTATGGGTACCGCAAGCATCATAGCTGGAATAATGGCAGCCGCTTCAATTACATATTGCAAATCCCAGGAAGCGCTGCAGTGCCTTATGCCCAGTGGGCTGTTGTCATTGCAAAATCGCAGTCAGCTTGCTGGGATCCATCCGTAGTCCTTGGTTCAAAATGATATATCCAAGGAAAAGCAGCTCAGATCGATGAAGCTCACATTTCTCTAGTTTCACGCATAATTGGTTCTCTCGTAACCGTTGTAATATGGTCTTCATATGTTCATAATGATCCTCCGCTGATCTAGAAAATATTAGGATATCATCTAGACAGACCATTACGAATTTGTATAGGAGGTCTTTGAAAATGTCGTTCACAAAGGGCTGGAAGACCGCTGGGGCATTATCCAAGCCAAAGGGCATCACCAGTGCCTGTCGCGGGTGTTAAACGCGGTCTTCCACTCATCACCTTCTCGGATCCAAACGAGATTATAGGCCCCTCTGAGATCCAGTTTGGAGAATATCCGGGCTCCCTGAAGACAATCAAATATCTCAGCAATCAGGGGTAAAGGATACTTGTCCTTTCACGTAATAGCATTGAGCCCTTTATAATCAATACATGGGCGCAACCCTCCATCTTTCTTCTCCACGAAGAAAAACCCTGCACCCGCTGGCGACTTTAAAGGACGAATGAAACCTCGAGCAAGGTTGTCCTGTATATACTGGGTCATGGCTTCAGTTTCTGGACAGGAGAGAGGATACACTCGGCAACGAGGGGGTTCAGCTCCCGGAAGTAGGTCAATGGCACAATCATAGGGTCGATGAGGAGGTAAAGTCTCCGCACGTTGTTTAGAAAAAACATCTTTGAAGGACTTATACCTGTCTGGTAACACTAAATTGGCTTGGGCCAGAGGAAGCAGCGCTGGTACCGGACAGACTTTGTCCAGACAGGTTTTATGGCAGGCTGGGCCCCACGCTGCCAACTGACCCCGGTCCTAGTCGATGCGGGGGTTATGCAAGCGAAGCCAGGATAATCCTAGAATGAGGGTATCACTGGCTGACGGGAGCACGTGAAAGGAGATAATTTCCTTACGTAGGACTCCAATCTGTATCATCATAGGCATGGCCCTGGCGCATAAAACTCCTTGAACCAGTCCCAATGCCACTGAGACGGAGATGAGGTGAGGCAATCTTTCAGTAGGAATTTGATGACTCCGCACTAAATCCACGGACAAAGTGTCCCTTGACTCCACAATAAAGGCACCACAATAAAGGCAAAGCCCATCGGAGCGTCTTCGTTGCTTCTCCTGAGCTGAAGAAAAGACACGATCAACCTGCATCGGTTCTGGCCCATCTCACAACAGCAGAGACTGGGCTGAAGAGCCCTTATGAGGTATCTTCGAGTCAGCCCCTCCAAACCACTGACTGGCGTGACGCACACAGGCACGCTCCCTGAAACGAATGTCCACCTGGGTGCAGAGACGAATGAGATCATCCAGGTTGGAGGGCAGCTCCCGACCCATAAGTTCATCTTTGATAGTGGAAGATACCCCATGCCAGAATACAGCAGCAAGGCACTGATTGTACCAACCCAGTTCCGCTGCTAGGGTCCGGAATTGAATGGCATACTCGCCCAGGGAAAGCCGACCCTGATGCAGATTCAGAATTTGCGTTGCCGCCGAGGAGGCCTTCCCGGGTTCTTCAAGGATCAGCCGAAATTGTTTCAGGAACTCTGTCAAATTTTCCAGTATAGGGTCTCTCTTTTCCCATAGCGGGGAGGCCCAGGCTAGGGCGGATCCCGAAAGCAGGGAGATGTATGCCACCTTCACCCGATCTGAGGGAAAGTCCCGGCCCTGCAGCTCAAAGATAATTTGGCATTGATTTAAGAAACCCCGACAAGTTCTGCTATCACCACCATAATGAGGAGGCTAAGCTACCCGAATACCTAAGCCACCCATCATGGGTCCCGATGGCCTAGGAGTTGGAGGAGCCCCACTAGCCCCATAGTAGTAAGAGTGTCCACCCGTTGATTCAGCGCATCAACAGCTCCCATTACTTGTTGTAACTGCGCATGCAGTTGCTGGAGTAACTGCATAGCACTGGGCTCAGTCAAGCTCATGGCTTTGGCGTTCTGTTAGTCTGGTTGTGAGCCCTTGGGCCCCGGCCGATGCCTAGTATAGGGGTTAGGCCAAGGCCGAGGGTGGGCCGAGCAGGCACTACACACTACCCCAGCTACCAAGCCCTGTACACACACACGCAGCAACCAGTTTGCACCTCAGAAAAGGGAAGATAGGGCAATCAGGCGGGCCTCACGGCCTATCTGGAACTGATTCACTCAGAATTCAAGCATGTGGGCCTCACAGCCTAACTGGAACCGACTCTTACTTAGGAAGGGGAGAAAGAGACTAAACGAGGGGTCCCCCACAGGGACCAGAGCACCAGCAACACCCTCGGTGCTGGTAATCAAGGAGAAAGGAAAGTGTACACAGAAACACGTGAAGCCGTAGCCCACCACACATAAAGAAAGTGAGGGACTGTAATATAAGATACTGTAGGCAGAGACCCTCAGCAAACAGGGAAGGGAAAAGTCCGCAAAACGGAGTGCAAAGCCTAACACACACACCAGCACAGAAAGGGACAGTGCTCTGTAATACAGGAGGTAGTACAGCAAAGAAAGGACTGAAACAGTCACAAAGGGAAGACTGCAGTAAACAGATAATTGCCAGAAGCAGAGAAGCTCTGCAGACAAAGGGTTAGACCAAGCTCAGCACACAGACAGCAACCAGAGGCAGGGAACACTGCAGACAAGGGGTTAATCGGGAGTACAATAAAAAACAACCAACCAACCCCCATGGAGAGAAACAAAGGGCAGGACCTCCCAAGCAGAAAACAAACACAGCAGGAAGGGAACTCTGAAGGAAGGGGAAGAAGCAAAACAAATGAACTGGAACAGAACAAGGAGGAACTCACCACACAGCACTAGAGCAAACAGAGAAACCCAGGTGTAGTGAGAGAGGTAATTAGACACACCTAGGCAGCAGACAGAGACAGCAATAGAAAACTGCAAACCAGGAAAGGAGTAACAACTCCACACAAGCACAGAGCTAATAGCTCAGACAGAGGAAAGGTAAGGCTTCAGCAGAATTGGAGAAAACACCAAAGCAGGGGTTGACGGGAGAGGTGAGCTTAAGTAGATCAGACTGACATCAGCTCAGCCCCTGTCGGGCCAATCAGGAGCGGCTCCAAGCACTCCCCTGTCTGACTAGCAGAATTCTAACAGAATCATAACACCAGTCTTGCAGTGTATTCAATACAAAGTGTTGGTTTTGGTGCATCAACTCTTTATGCCATTACCCCAGTGTATTTTCAACAAATCCTCAAAGTGTATCATCCAAAAAGACCTTTAAGATCAGGAAGTATGATGCAACTGTCCTTAGATCCAGTGATACAGACACATTATGTGGAAACCAGAACCTCTTCTTTCACTGTTACAAGTACACAACTATGGAATGCACTTAAAGGACACTTGTGGCTTTGCAGCAATGTGATGAAATTAAGAGACTTCTTAAAACACAGTTATTTGTGACTGCATTTTATTGAGTTTCTGGATTATGCTCTTTAATGTATTACTAGTAAAAAAAGGCCCGTTTCTTGCTGAAATGAAACGGGCGCTAGCAAGGTTTTTGGCGGAGTGTGTATGTTTGAGAGAGTGTCTGTGACAGTGTGCGTGAGAGAGAGTAAATGTGCAAGTGTGTGTGTGTGAGACAGAGAGTGGGTGCAAGTGTGTCTGTGAGAGAGTGTGTGTTTATGTGAGAATGAGTGTGTGTGTGTGAGTGTGTGTGTAAGACAGTGAGTGTCCTTCGCTTTCCCCCTCTCAGGTCTGAGGACCCCTCTTCCCCCCCCCCCCCCCCCCCGTCTGTGGTGTGAGTACCCCCACTCTCTGTGCTCTGAGGGCCCCCCTCTCTCTGTGGTTTGAGGACCCCCTTCCCCCCTCTGTGGTCTTAGGGTCCCGCCTCCCCTGCCCCCCCCCTGCATAGTTCACCTTCGATAGAGTCGATGCGGGTTGCCTGTACCAATGAATCTTCCTATTTAGCAGCAGTGGCAGGCAGGCAGGCTTCAGAGTAGGCTATAGTAGTGAAGTCAGGGGGTTAAAATAGGTTTTGTTGCAGGTTTTTGGTGTGGGCACGCGATTTGCAAGCCCCTTCGCCCCCCCCCCTGGCGATCTCACCCGACCCACTCCCCCCCTGGCGCATAACGAAGCCCCTCCCCCCCCGCCCACATGAACCCCCTCGGCACCCGCAAATGCTAACTCTGTGGCTGCTGCTGCTTCTCCTGTTCAGCAGCAACAGCCGGAACATAAAGAAACATTTTTTAAAAGTTGCTAAAAGTAAAATGCACCTCTGCAGCTGCTGCTCCTCTCCCTTCTGATGTCGCTGCGCTCCTCCGGGGTCTTCTCCAGGGGCAGCGTCGTAAGGTGAGAGGAGGAGCGGCTGCAGAGACGTCAGCTGTCTGTTCTCTTTTTTTGTTGTCGTTAGTGTGGGAGAGCAGGTCGGCGGTATTCGGGTCAGCTGGCGGCAGGTTCGGGAGGGCGGCAATGTTGGGGCGGTGGTATTGTCCTCAAATGGGCGGTAGTTTCGGGAGGGCGGGAGTGTCGGGGCGGCGGTTTTCTGCTCAGCTGGGCGGCATGGGCGGTTAGGTTACGCGGAGGGGGGACAGAGTGTGGGAGGGGCGTGAGGTGTAACGTCACTGATGGTGCCTCGTAGACCACGGATCCACGGTCCCTGGCACAGAACGTTGGAGGTGAGAATTATATTATAGGATGGACTGGTATTCTAATTTTTGTAGAAATTGTATTTTCTGTATGTAGGACATGATTATGTATGTTTTTTTTTCATTGTATTGAACTGTTGGAGTATATGCAGGTTATAAATCCCTTTATAATGTAATAATAATGTAATTAATATCTTTTTGAGCCCCTTGGCTAGCCTGATCCAGAATTTTTGGTGTCCAAGCTTTTTATTATGCTGAAGATATTTTATTGATATACTACACTAACTATGACTGAACCTCACCAAGGTAAATGCACAAAAACAAGCCACAGGGAAGTCTGAGGGCTAGCAGTCTTACTAATTGGCTACATACATATCTCAGCAGAGCAGTGGAGCAGCTAGAGGGCACTGCAATAAACTTCACATAACAGGTACACATCATATCATAACTCCCTTATATTGTATGGTGAGCTCTTCAGGACTAGTAAAAAATGTACTGAACCCAACAGTACACTACTATAATAGTCCTTATGCCTGCAGGTATCACCTATATAAGGGTTCAATTGGTATTTTGTGGTTTCTTGGGGCACTCTCACTTTCCGCCACAAGTGTACCAGTTAGAGTGGGATATGGGCCTGGGTCCCTTTCTCTACAGTCCACTGAACCAACCACTAGGCTACTCTATGGACCTGCATTCTGCTCTACAATAAACAGCCATTATATCTTATACAGCCTGATATGCACTATCACTTTCACCTCTAAGGGGGTGGGAAGAGATCAGTGACCACTGGGGGATTAAAAGGGGGTTATGCCTTTATCCCTTCAGTGGGCATTTGGTCAGTTTGGTCAACTTTTTGGCACTTAGTCGTTATTGAAACAGGTCTAGCTAAAAACATACTATTTTTTGCCATGGATGTTTTTACAGTGTTCCATTATTACAGAAAAACATCCAAATCGTAAGCCTGCCATGGTCCCGCCCAAAACATGCCTCCAACACAATCCATTGAGATTTAGATGAACTGCATAGAAAAAGTCTTAAAAATGAGTTTCAAAAACAGCAATTTGAACATTTTTGCAAAAAACAAAAAAGGTTCATCTGCCACTTTGTGCCATTTTTGGACATTTTTCTTTTTTGAAAATGAGCCCATAAGCCTGCTCCTTTTATTTTAATCTGTTAATCTGCAATATGTGCATAGGGCAAAGAAGTGTTGTGTAGGTGGAACTACGGCATGCTATGGTGGGACCAAAAATACATGTATATTTCCCATTTCAGAAGGGTAAAGCATGCCTATGCTTACTGAGATCAATATCAGGATTTATAGCTGCTCCAGTTTCTAAATGGGAGAACTTAGACCTGCAGGTTTCCAAAATTGTAGACATAAACATCTATTTTTTGCACTTACATATTTGTATATTGCCATGCTTTCCTGTTGAAATTTTAGATGTTGACAGCTCTATACATTTAAGATTTTGTGGTGAATAAATTCAACTTTTTTATGAAAGCTTTTTGGCGATTTGCATCTTTTCTATTCCGTGCTGGATCTTGTGAGTCACTTGCCTACTTGTTTCCTTGGACTGTTCACATTAGGACAGTGGAAATGTAGATGTGGAAGAGAGCCATCTGGAGTAGAGCAGGACCAACATGTGGATGGGAGGTGACTTTTTGTAACCTTTGCTGTTTTTGCTGGAGTCCAGTAAGCATTGTGAGCAATAAAGAAGAAAGACTGGGAGATTCCTGCAGACAGTGATGATCGGTTTGATTTGGACCAGAATAGTTCCCAATTAACACTTTTCTCATACAAACCAAATTCCTTTATCCCCGGAACTCTCCACTTTTGTAAATGGGTTTGAAAGGCTTTCATGGAGCTGTTTATACATTTTAGATGCTTTTTTGTTACATTGTACGTTTCAATACCGATCTCAGCATGTGTGACTTTTTTTTTTTGGTGCATTCTTCGTTATTTTAAAATCGTTAGGGACTTTAACGATTTAGATTTTTTTACGTTTGGTTGCTGCATCTGCCTCAAAGTCGGGTTATTTTATTAAAAAAGACATTCTTACCAACATTATTCTTTGACCCGCTGTTTGTCATACCAGGCTCTAGGCCAGCTTCAGATACAGTGGTGTGCTGCAAGGACCTTCAGGAGATTCACTGAATGCCTTAGCTGATAGGAACATATTTTTTTTTTCCTTTTTTACCTTTGATCCGAATGGTCCCTTTCCTTGTCAGCAACAGAGCAGACAGAATGATTGGTGCAAAGGAGTAATCCCGCTTCAGTGGAATGAAGTCAGGGCCTTCATGGAATACACTGAATACAAAAACGTAGAAGATGTGCTGAAGACTCAGGAGTCTTGGATTGCCAGTTATTTGGATTTTTTAAGATTCTACAAATTTGTAAATTATGGGCTCAAAGTCTGAATAGCCCTCTGTGGCTCTTCAATCTTTCCCCCTTCCAGTGAAGATGACTGTGGTAGGATCCAGCCAATGGAGAGGCTTCAAGTCAAAGGAAGGAGGGGGCTGAGCTATACAAGGAGGTTGAAGAAAACAGGAGATGGGATGATGTCAAAAAGCTGAAAACACTTAGGTTAGTCTATATTTTGCCTTCCCCGCACAGTCGTCAGTCATATAGTACACTCAAAACAACGCAAACAAACCTAAGAGCTGCTGTGTCAACGTTGTCGTTCTTTATTGTTGGTAGCATTTTTATTTGATCCCACTTATATTTTCAAACATGCCGGGCTTGTGCAGCATACGGATGTACACAGAGGAAGTATAATAATGGAATAACTTTTCATAGGTAGACTAGTAATTTGTTATAAATTGAAATAAGTGTGTCATTTGCTGGAGCTGGTTATATGGAGGGGCATAATCGAACGCACTGCCCAAGTTTTCCTGAGGATGTCCTCGCAGGACGTCCCGGCAAAGGAGCGGGGAAACCCGTATTATCGAAACAAGATGGGCGGCCATCTTTCGGTTCAATAATACGATCGGGGACGCCCAAATCTCAACATTTAGGTCGACCTTAGAGATGGTCGTCCCCGATTTTCGGCGATAATGGAAACCGAGGACGCCCATCTCAGAAACAACCAAATCCAAGCCCTTTGGTCGTGGGAGGAGCCAGCATTCATAGTGCACTGGTCCCCCTGACATGCCAGGACACCAATCGGGCACCCTAGGGGGCACTGCAGTGGACTTCAGAAATTGATCCCAGGTGCATAGCTCCCTTACCTTTGGTGCTGAGTCCCCCAACCCCCCCAAAACCCATTCCCCACAACTGTACAACACTACCATAGCCCTAAGAGGTGAAGGGGGGCACCTGCATGTGGGTACAGTGGGTTTCTGGTGGGTTTTGAAGGGCTCACATTTACCACCACAAGTGTAACAGGTAGGGGGGGGATGGGCCTGGGTCCACCTGCCTGAAGTGCACTGCACCCACTAAAACTGCTCCAGGGACCTGCATACTGCTGTAAGGGAGCTGGGTATGACATTTGAGGCTGGCATAGAGGCTGGCAAAAAATATTTTTAAAGTTTTTTTTTTTTTAGGGTGTTGGTCATCTGGTCTGTTCGGGCACCTTTTTGAGACTTGGTCTCAAGAAAAAATGGACCAAGTAAAGTCGGCCAAGTGCTCGTCAGGGACGCCCTTCTTTTTTCCATTATCAGCCGAGGACACCCACGTGTTAAGCACGCCCCAGTCCCACCTCCGCTATGCTTCCGACTGCCCCCGCAAAGGAAAACAGTTGAGGACACACAAAATCGGCTTTCGATTATGCCAATTTGGGCGACCCTGGGAGAAGGACGCCCATCTCCCGATTTGTGTCGAAAGATGGGTGCCCTTCTCTTTTGAAAATGAACCCAATGGACTCCTAGCACTATTATATTCGTGCAGAGATTTTTTTCTCCTGGTAAAGGGTCACTAAAACAGACATTTTGCTGGGCGGGCAAGAAACCAAAAATGTCATCTGGCTATTTGTTGGGCGCGTAGAAATATGTAGATATGGAGCTCCCGAATTTGCGCATTTATAATCGAGCGTGCCTCTTAAGTCCACTTGGGGGATTGGATTCTTGGGGAACAGGGGTTCACCCCTGTGGAAAATGAAAGTGCATTCTATTTTCCGTGGCATATTAACTCTCTTTTATATTGACCATTTGGGTCTGTACCGTCTGATCTTCATCGAAGTGTGTTGCTTTGCCCCATGCGGGAGGTATGGCGATACTTAGTTCATCTCCTGGGGGGGGGGGGGGGGATCCAGAAGTTTCGGATCAGCTCCCTATTACTGGGAATGTTCAGTTTTTGCCAGGTCGTGACCATATTAATTTTCGGCATTGGGCGTCCAGAGGCCTTTTTTTTTTACACCATGTGCTAGGAGAGGGGGGCAAGATGCTTTCTTGGTAGCATCTACGGAATGGGGGGTTAGTGGGAAATGTAGATTTTTTAGCGTATAGACAATTGCGACATTATATACAATCACTAGATGTCAATGGTTTAGCCTTCTCTCTGGGTAGTCATTTGCAGAATTTTTTTGAAAAATTTCGAGATGGTAATTTATCAGTTTCTTCTCTTCATAGAGAGTTGCAGCTTCTTTCTCCTGCTCGACCTAGGGAGGGCCTGATTTCTAAATGGAATGGGGATATTGGTTTGCATGCCTCCGCTTTAGACTATAGTCTATAGTCAGTTAATTAAGAAAATACCTGAAATATCAGTGAGTGCCAAATTGAGAGAGTGTCAGTATCGGACTCTACATAGGGCCTATTTTACTCAGGAGCAAGTATTTAAGATTGGGGGAGTGGGAACACCGATCTGCAGGAAATGTAATTGAGATAATAATTCCTTTTATCATGCTTTCTGGGGATGCCTGAAGATACGGCTATTTTGGAAGGCCATTTTACATTACTTGTGTTGTTGTTTGTTTATTTTTACTTTACTTGTTTTAGACTGCTTTGGGTCCTGCTGATCTGTACATCTGCTGCCTGGAATTTTGAAAGATGAAAATGAGAAAATAAAAATTACATTTTGGATGTACTCTGTAGAAGTTGGTGTTTACTTTTGCAATGTGTGTATGGATGCCTGTTCTGGTGTATGTATGTGATAATATTTAAATAACTGTCTATACTTATGGCTATGATTTCTGAACATGCAGCATCATTAAAGGACAGACTTTTAAATGCCCAGCTGGGTATATATGGTAATCTCATGTTAAATATTTCAGACATATCAATGTACTTGCTCCTATGATATAACTGAATTCTATTATTCTGTCTCACTGTATTTTCAAATGTAAGCCACATTGAACCTGACCTTTGTATGGGATAATGTGGGATATATGTAAAAATAAAGTAAAATCCTTTATCCCCCATTTTTATGACACTGCCTATTCAGCTGGATGGTGATAGCACAATGAACGCAAGTTTTGATCCAGTTAAGACTAACTCAAAATAACCTGTTCCTTAGCTGAACCCTAGTATGACCATATTGAAAATACAAATATACCATCCCTCTGTGGTTATGTTCCACTAATAAGTTAAATGATTAACTGGATTTCTTGAAAGAATTATATAAACTTTGGATGCATGACTAGGGACATAAACATACACTTATTTATTCAGTATCACAATTCCTCATGTACAGCCACAAAACAACCTTTTAGGGTGGGTAGTGTTCACAATGAGCTCCTTTTATTATTGACCAGATAGAGATAAAAGTTTTCAGTTTTGGCACAGTGTAAGTTATCACAGGTACAAAATATAAGAAAACCATTGGACTGCATTATGGGCTTCTAGCCCATTTAGTTATGTTTAAACAAAAGAGAGCTGCATGAAACAAAATATTTATCTTTATTTTGACTTATAAAACCTCTTGTTCCTGAAGCATACCTAAATCTAAAATGTAAACTTCTACAAAACAGATGATGATGTGATTCCATGCGCCCCAATGAAAGGAGAGTTTATTTTTACTTCTATTTAATTTCAATATATTCCATCATCTTTATAACTGTCAGACTTGTGAGTCTTGTACCAAGTACAGCGCTGCTGAGCCCAGTACTCGGACCAGGTTCTGCTTGGCGCCTGGACAACCCCGGGTTTCACCTGCGCTGACCGCCATTCCCCAGAGGTTGAGTCCCTAGGTGCGGGCAGCCTGCAGGACTTACGGGACGGAGCTGGAAGTGGGGTGATGAATGTATCGGCCAGGCAGGCAGCAGGTCAAGAGAGTAATCCAGGTACAGGCAAGTCAGTAGGCAGGCGGAAGGCTAGAGAGTAATACAGGTACAGGCAAAGGTCAGTAGGCAGGCGGCAGGCAAGAGAGTAATCCAGGTACAGGCGAAAGTCAGTAGGCAGGTGGCAGGCAAGAGAGTAATCCAGGTACAGGCAAGTCAGTAGGCAGTCGGCAGGCAGAAGGGTAATCCAGGTACAGGCAAAGTCAGCAACGAGGGACCAGTAGATATGAAGCAGACTACAGAGTTAGAGACACCTACCAAAGTAGAAGCTGAAGCATGGAGTCCAGGGAGAGCTCAGCTGATAAAGTGCTGGTGTCTGACATCAGCAGGGAGAAGGGGCACAGCCACAGGACAAGAGCAGGGGAAGGAGGAACCGGAAGACCAATAGGAGAGAAGCAAGGGAAGCCAGGCAGAGGAAGAGCAGACCCCGGTGGGTGGAAGTAAAGCAGTCAAGGAGCCTGGAAGCCAAGCAGAGAGAGAGAGAGAGAGAGAGAGCAGAAACAGGTGCATGGAAGTAAAGCAATTAAGGAGCCCGCCACCACCGCTCTCTGAACAAACCGAGAGAGGACTACACACACATGGCTCAGGCAGTGCCAGTCAAGTGTGCGTGTCGACGGGACCCCTCCCCTCCCGCAGCCCGAGGACGGCGCTTGCGTTGAGGTAGGGGACATGATAATAACACCAGGCTTCCCAAGGCAGATTACAACAACAGTTAAGATGAACCCATCAGAAAACAGGATATCCTCACTGAAATTTGGCCATCTGTATTGTACAGAACAGTGTAGAAAAATGAGCATAAAATACAGAGTTTATAACTGCTTTTGTTACCAGCTACAATAATTTTTAAGCAGCTGTTTTAGTAATATTCAATTTTTATTTCATGATATTTATATCTCGATATGGGAAGCTTTCAAATAAATTAAAAAGCTGTCAAATAAGTAAAAAAAAAGTCTTTTGTCCTCCACCTTTAATGCATTGCCTATCCAACTGGAACAGGTTTAGACTTTTGACAGATGGACCACATATAGGCAGTCCCTTATTTCTAATAATTTTTGGCTATTCTTTTCAATAGCGTTTGCTATTGTTTTGGGTGAACTAAAATGCTGTCAAGCTCCAGCTACTGCTTGGAAGCTCTACCTACTGGCTTCAGCTCATACAATGGACCAGATAGGTTCACTTGTATTTTCTTCATCCTCCTTGGAGCTGCACGTGGTTTTGGAGAGAGCTGTGGAACAAATGAGTATTGTGGGCAGTGGTGTGCTGGAGCCGGCTCGCAAGAGCCGGTTGTTAAATTTTCTTCCGGCTTGCGAGCCGGTTGTTGCAAATAGCGAGCCGGCTCTGGCTCTCCTCCCTCCCTTCGGATCTGCCTCACCTCCCGCTTGTTTTTTAAATTCTTGGCTTCCAGCGCTGAGTCGCCGACTGTCCTGAGTCCTCCCTTGCCGATTTGTGCTTTAAAAATGGCCGCCGAGACTTTCAGAGGCAGCCTCGCGAGACTTCAGCTGAAGTCTCGGTGGCCATTTTGAAGCGCGAATCGGCAAGGGAGGACTCAGACAGTCGGCGACTCGGCGCTGGAAGCGAAGAATTTAAAAAACAAGCGGGTGCGCGGTGAGAGACCGGATCGGGAGGGCGGGAGGGAGGGAGGAGAAGAAGAATTTCATAAAAGAAGCTCGGAGGGGGTGGCAGGGGGGAAAAGAGAGTCGCTGCTGGGCATGGGTGGATGGAGGGAGTCGCTGGGCATGGGTGCATGCAGGGCAGGGGAGAGGAGGGTCACTGCTGGACATCTGGGTGCATGCAGGGCAGGGCAGAGGAGGGTCGCTGGGTATGGGTGCATGCAGGGCAGGGGAGAGGAGGGTCACTGCTGGACATGGGTGCATGCAGGGCAGGGGAGAGGAGAGGAGGGTACACTGCTGGACATGGGTGCATGCAGGGGAGAGAAGGGTCACTGCTGGACATCTGGGTGCATGCAGGGCAGGGCAGAGGAGGGTCGCTGGGTATGGGTGCATACAGGGAAGGGGAGAGGAGGGTCACTGCTGGGCATGGGTGCATGCAGGGCAGGGGAGAGGAGGGTACACTGCTGGACATGGGTGCATGCAGGGCAGGGAGAGGAGGGGAGAGAGAAGAAATGCTGGACATGGATGGAGGGAAGAGAAAAGTGAGGAAGGAGATGAGATGAGGGAAAAGGAAGAGAGGAGAAAAACTGCACATGGATGAAGAAAATAGGCAGAAGCTGAGGACCAGAAATGAAGAAGAAAGGAGGAAAGAAATAAATGGAAAGGAAGCCCTGGAAACGCAGTTGAGGACAGATAGCAGCAGAATTGGATACTGGGCCAGCATGATCAGAAAAACAGTCACCAGACAACAAAGGTAGAAAAAAAATCATTTTATTTTCATTATAGTGTTTGGAATATGTTCACTTTGAGAATCAGGTGCTCAACATTAAAAGTTTATATTTATTTACTTATTTATGGCATTTTATCCCACATTAACATGAATTAGATTGGAACCTGGGATCATTTAATTTTTTTTCCTGGAGAGAGTAATGCATTGCCCCCCTCCCCCACTATAGCCAGCTCTGCAATTTTGGGGGGGGGGGCGCAGAGGTGGACGGGGGGGGGGGGGGGGGGGGGCGCTGAGGTGGACCGGGGAGAGAGCCTGTTGTTAAAAATTTACCAGCACACCACTGATTGTGGGGGTACGGGATTGTTGAAAAGGAGTAGGAATTTAAGAAAAATGGGTCTACTTCAGGTTGAGGAATAGAACTAGCAGCAAATACAAGAACTTTGCATGATGGTGTAGAGGTGGGGAAACTAGCCGAGAGAGCGTATGCACTTGTGTATGTTTCTATGTCTCTGGTAGGGATAGTCTGATATAAATAGTGCCTCCCTTTGAAAGTGTGGGCTGAGCTTCCCTTTGAAAATCCTCCCTTTGAATATCCAGTGTTACAAATGTACCTGCACACATACTAAATGAATGGAAGTTTTCAGCCCAGGGAATTTACCTAGCTAGCTATTAAGTTTCCTGGGCAAATGCCTTGGTACACTGTCCTAATACTGCCTAGTTCTCTCTATCTATATCCTTTAATAAACACCAAAGAAAGTGACATTTTTCATTTTGCTGCCTCCATTTGGGAAACTTTTCTCACACATAAAACTTTGTAAATATATACCTTAGATACACTGTCCCTTAGCACCTCTGATTTGTAACAAAGGCAATGGAGGGTGAAGGTGACTTGCACAACTTCTCTGGATCTTGGCTCACTGCTGCAGAGCTGCCAAGTTACCCAGCTCCACGAGGGAGACTTTTTGGCCAATCCGGTGGTTAAACTTACATGCCACTTCAGTGTGTTATTTGTACTCCCTGATAATACCAAATTAAATCAGTACTTCATGTCCTATAATATACCAGGATAGGGTTGTAGCAATCCAGGACTAGTTCATAATTTTCTTCCTGGAATTGAGTAACTTGGCAGCTGTCCAGCTCTTGCCATTATGCCTCTCCATTTGAGGCATCTGTTTGCAGGGTGTACTCCCACTTACTCACAAAGTATTACTGCCACCACACCCACAGATAGGCACTGCACTTTCCCTGCTACTTCTGAAGAAGTGAAATATTGGGGGAAGGGGGAGGGTGAGAAAAGAAGTAAATCTGGGAGAGGGGAAGGGGGAATCCTGATTGTGGGGGGCCCACAAATATGTTTGCCTATGGTCCAATATACTGTCAATCTGGTCCTGCAAAGGAGTAATCCCACTTCCTTAGTGCCTTGTTCTGAGCTGCTGAAGGTGTAGTCAGTGCATGGGTATTCCTCCATGAGTATTGCTGAATCTTTTAGCAGCCATGCCATACCCTGCACAGGAGCTAAAGCAGCCATGTGTCTGGAAAACTCATGCCTTTCCCCACGCAGCAGTGCTGCAGCTGCATTTTTTCCTGTTCTGCGGCCTTTGTTCTGTGGGAGTGGAGCCCTGCTGCTGCAACCTTATGTCTTGGTCTACCAACTAACTGTCTTCAGCTTCTGAGCACCAACTGCAGTGCCACTGATTTGGCTCTACCTCTGGGCAGATTTGGTAAGAAACAATTGCTTGGGGGGGGGGGGGGGGAATGTTTGGGGTTGAGAGGTTAGATGTTGGGGCCGCAGAGCCCCTCTTGCTGTTTTTTTCTGGAGGTGACAGCATCTTAGCCTCAGAAAAACAAGAGGAGATTTGTAGTCCCAATGTATCACCACCAATTGAGAGATGATGTGATGGAGCCACTGAGCCCCTCTTTGCTGTTTCTCTGGGGGTGAGAAGCAAGATATTATAGCCACCAAGCTCCTCTTTTTGGTTCTCTGGGGGTGATTCAGCCTCAAATATCACAAAGTCTGTACTGCTCAAGAATATTTCTTGATGGAATCTGCAGACAGCAGTGAGGCAGACGGGGTGGCAATTATCAGGAATGAGGAGACCGTTCAACCCCAGATCCATCCTATCAGAACCATCCATCCACACGATCCTGACAGCAGTGACTGACTCCATAGTAATAAATTTATCTCATTATACACTTTCAATTAAAGAATGCAGGTTGTTGTCCAGGGGGCTCTCCTTTGTTCCCACATAATTGTTGGATCCTTTTCAATCGCGAATCGAATTGGCAAAAATTTTGAGAATTCTGCATTTGAAGATGTTTTTTTGATGAAACGGGGGTGGTTGAGAAAATCTAAATTGAGTCCACCTTGATTTTTGCCTCCAGCTTTAGCATCCTTTAAGCATCTTGTTCTGACTCAGAAGAAATTCCATTTTTTGGACATCTAGTATCCCCAGAGCCCCATTTTTTATACCCTACCTACGATTCACAAGACGTTGCACAATCCCCCTGGTAGACCTATTATCTCCAGCAGTCCTGGAATCACTGTCTATATTCATGGATTGTTTTTTGCAACGGTTGGTGACAGCAGGAATATCATACCTTAAGGACACCACTCATTTTTTGTGTTGTCTTGAAGAGCAACAGGGTGTTGTACAGTGTTGTTTGATGGTGGCCCTAGATGTGACTTCACTTTACACAAGGATACCACAAGATGAAGCCATAGAGGTTTTGAGAAACAGTTTGGAGGTCAGAATAGCACCAGGAGTACCCACATCGTTCATTATAAGATTGGCAAGTTTGGAAATGAAAGGAATTTTTTCCAGTTTACCAACAGATTTCCAGAGTAGCCATGGGAGCAACGATGGCCCCCTCAGTGGCCAACTTGTTTATGAGTGCCTTTGAAGAAAAATATGTGTATACAGTAGGGTTGTTTAAACATGTACCTCTATGGGCCCATTTTATTGATGACATTTTTCTATTATTGGGGGGGGGGGGGGGGCTGGATTTTTTTACAGCAGTTTGTACGATACCTAAACAATTGTCATCCTAGAATACAGTTTGTGATGCATTTTCATGCTTCAGAGGTTTCCTTTTTGGATGTTTTTGTGAAAAAAGTCACTGATGGTTTTTCCACGACTATATTCCCTAAGGAAGCGGGGCCCGGAGCGATTTCCCACCCCCCGCCTCCCTCCCTGCCAACCCCATCATTGTTCTGCCATTGCTCCACCCTCGAGGGCGGGGCCCGGAGTGATTTCCCACCCCCCCGCCTCCCTGCCTCCCTCTCTGCCAACCCCTTCGTTGTTCTGCCATTGCTCCGCCCTCGAGGGCGGGGCCTGGAGCGATTTTGGTGGCTTCACCACCACAAACCTTCGAACCTTTTTGAAGGAAGTCAGAGCTTGGCTTCACTGACGTCAGTGTCCTCAGAACGTTGAGGGTGAGTTTTATTATAGTAGATAGTTCTGCAAGGTCTTATTGTACTCTGGGATGAATATTATCTGGTCCAGGTGATTTGCTACCCCTCAATTTGTCAAATTGTGTCATTACATCTTCCAGGTTTACAGAGATTTCATTTAATTTCTCTGACTCGTTAGCTTTGAATACCATTTCTGGCACCAGAATCTCTCCCAAATCTTCCTCGGTGAGGACCGAAGAAAAGAATTCATATAAACTCTCCACTAGGCTTTGTCTTCCCAGGTGCCCCTTTTATGCCTTAGTCATCTAGTGGCTCAACTGATTCTTTTGCCGGCTTCTTGCTTTAAATATACCCTTTAAAAAATTTTAGTATGTGTTTTTGACTCCAATGCAATTTTTGTATGCAAATAGATCTCATGTACATTTATTGTGAAAATTCTGAAAACCTTACCTGGTGAGGGCCGAGGTTGGTCTCCCCCCAGTTTAGCACATCAAATTAATCTCCTGCCATAAATGTCATCACACGCCACTGTTCAGATATGATGGCCATTCCTATTAGAGCAGCAAGTAGGAGTAACCTAGTAGTCCGTGGACTGTAGAGAAGGGGACCAAGGCCCATATCCCACTCTAACTGGTACACTTGCGGTAGAACGTGTGAGCCCCACAAAATACACTAAATACCTAGTGTACCTACATATAGATGACACCTGCAAGCTTGATAGCTATTGTAGTGGTGTAAAGTGAGGTACAGTAGGTATTTTTCTGCACTTGGAGGGCTCAACTTACAATATAAGGGGGTTATGATGAGATGTGTATCTCAGACCTTTTATATAAAGTCCACTAGGCTGCCCCACTGCTCTGCTGGAATGTCTGTGTGGCTGATCTTTGGACGTTTTTTTCTTGGACGTTCTATTTTACAAAACGGTTCCAAAAGAAAAATGCACTGAGCACAAATATCTAGAAAATGCGATTTTTGAACCAAAAGCTAGATGTTTTTCAGGTTTGAAAATGGCTATATTTATCACTAAATTTTTGGATGTTTTTAGAATAACATCCAAAATTGGACTTAGACTTTTTTTTTTTTAAATGCCTCTCATGGGGCCCCTTTTACAAAGCATTGGTAAGCCCAACGCTAAAAAGGAAGTACTGCCAGGCTACTGAAGCAGCCCAGTGGTAGTTCCCACCCCCAGCGCATGTCATATCTAGCTCTACAAAAATATTTATTTTTGTAGTGCCGGTGTGTACCCAGCAGTAATCAGGCAGTGCATCACTTGCCACACGGCCATTTCCTGAAGAAAAGAACTACCTACCTTTTACCTGCTGCGGTAAAAGGGGGCCTTGGTGCGTATCAGAAACAGGCGCTGATGCCATCTCAGGCATAGGCGCCCGGTATAAGAGGCTTGGGGAGGCTAAGCCTCCCCAGCCGCAAGCCCCAAGCATCTCTCTCTCAGTCATCTATCATACCTCGTGGTGTTAGAGCAGCAGTGAAAAGCATTGCAGGCTGCTGGGCTCCGTGCTTTGTTTTGCCTTCTCTCTCTCTCTCAGCTCTGGCCCGCCCTCATTTCCTGTTTAAGCAAGGGCGGGCCAGAGCTGAGTGAGAGAGAGAGAAGGCAAAACAACTAAAGCACGGAGCCCAGCAGCCTGCAATGCTTTTCACTGCTGCCCTAACACCACGAGGTATGATAGATGACGTTTAAAATTTGGAGGAAGGGGGGGTCACGTGACGCTATGAGCGGGAGTGGGCGCTAGTTGGATCGCTCCTGCCTTCTCCTCAAACATCTAGGCAAAAAATCGCTGCAAACAAAGATTAACATCCTGCTAACTGAGAGCGAACAATAGCCGAACTCACAGTGAACGGATTGAGTGCAGAAGGTTACGGCAATGGCGACAAAAAACACAAGAAAAGAAAAAGAAAAAACTCGCCTAGTTGGAGACAAAATGGCGGCGCCGGTGAGCCCGGGAACGTCGGAGGTGGGGTCCGCCTGGGCCGCGGAAATTGTGGGAGAAGTTACACAAGCGCTAGAGGTAATATTAGATAAAAAACTGAGTTCCCTGGACAACAAGTTGGAATCCCTTAATAACAGTATAGCCCAAATACAAACGGATATGGCGCAATATCAACAGCGGGCCAGTGAAACGGAAGACCGAGTCACTGTACTAGAAGCAGAGATAAATCAACTGAAGAAAACAATTACCTCATACGACGACAAACTCGAAGACCTAGAAATAGGTCGAGGAGGAACAACCTCCGAATTGTGGGACTAACTGAAGGGCAAGGAGATCGTGAACTCAGCAAATTTCTTGAAACGTGGTTCACAGCAGAACTGGAGTTACCTGAGATGTTGGGGCCGCTAAGAATCGAGCGTGCACATCGACTAGGGCCGAAGAACGTGGCGGAGGGAAGACCACGTGTAGTCATCTGCAAAATTCTCAATTTCAGTCACAAAAACGCCATACTGCAAGCCCTGCGCAACGGCAAAGAACTATACAGCGGGAACCGCAAAGTCTTTGCTTTCAAGATTATTCATCGGCGGTGGCGGCGCAAAGAAAAAAGTTTTCATCGATATGCTCAGCGTTGGTGAATAAAAAGATTAAGTTTGCGCTATTATACCCTGCAAAGTTGAGAATCATTCATTCTTCGGGCACAAAGTTGTTTACCACTATGGAAGAAGCAAAACTATTTGTGCAACAGATGGAAGAGAGGCCGGAAACTTGAGAGCTAAGGATTGCACTGCTGAAAAAAAGACATTTTCTAACTGACTTCGCTAAATGCTTGAGAAAAAAGTATAAAGAAGAGACCTATAATTGAAATGAGAATTATAAACAGAGGATGTTGGGGCAGATGATACATAAAAGAGACTATCAATGGACACACTGAACAGCGACACAAATTGGATTTAAGGTGGACATAATGCACACTGAAACCATTAGAGGGCCAATTGAAACACAAACAGGATAACAGGAAAGGACGATTTAAGCATGAAAAGTGGCCAAGAATCTTGGATATTAGGAAAGTATGTTATAATAGATATAGTATAAGGATATTAAGATATTACTTTTGTTGTTAGATATTTGATACTGCAGATAATGTAAGCTGCAAGGCCTGAAATCAGTTAAATTAGATTTGAAAGTATTACAATCTAGGTTTGAAAGAATCTGACAACACTAAGATCTCATAAGACTAATACTACTCTTGATTAACAATTGTAGAGACTGGCAAATTTAAAAGTCAAATGAGATGGGGGACTGAATGATAAAGAGGTAATACATACTCACACAATCATAAAAATATGTTATAATAGATATAGTATAATAAGGTTAAGATACTACTGTTGTTGATAACAAGTTGACACTGCAGGTCATATAAGTCGTAGAGCCTGAAATCAGTTACATTAGATTTAAAAGTATAACAAGCTTAGTTTGAAAGAAACTGATAATCATAAGATTATTTATGACTAATAATACTGCTTTTGCTTAATAATTGTAGAGAATGGCAAATTTAAATGTCAAATGTGTTGGGGGACTGAATGTTAAAGAGGTAATACTTACTCACACATACATGTATCATTAATGGAAGAACGAGCAGAAAAGGGACGGATACAAATAATGGGAGGAGGAGCGTTGAAAGTGACCTGCTTCCTACGGGAAGGAGAGGGCTAATGGGGGGGAATGGGGAGAGGGGGGAGGTTAGGGAACAGATAACTACAGGACAATGTAAGGGGGGGAAGGGGAAGAGAGTAACTCAATGTAACCTACAGACGCAAATAAATATGAAAATGAGAACATGGGGTATGAACAGGAGTGGTTGGAGGCTGGGCTGGCTACTCTTGATAGTAAAAGGTAATCAGATGATGGAAAATCGCTATATGAATGATAACTACTTAAGGTAGCATCCTGGAATGTGGGGGGAATACATTCCCCCATCAAGAGATCAAAAATATTGCGCCATCTTAAACATATAAGAGCAGATATTGCAATGCTCCAAGAAACACATTTGTCAGCAGAGGAGCATGCCAAATTAGCCAAATGGTGGGTGGCAGATGGTGGGTGGCAGCTGCGGCAATGGGTCGAAAAGGGGGAGTAGCCATACTTTTTCGGAAAGGGCTAGCAATCAAGATACATAAAACTATTTCAGACCCAGAGGGTAGATTTGTGCTAAGCATAGTAACCATTAATAAAAAAACTATAATTTTGGGAAATGTCTATGCTCCTAATGTGTTAGATTTAAAATTCTATAAGAAATTGCTTTCCCAAATCACTCAATTGGGAAACTTGCCCCTAGTGATGGGAGGAGATTTCAATATGACTTGGGACCCGAATATGGATAGATCGCATCCGCCTAAGGAGATAAGAAAAATAGATACTAGGGGTCTACCGGATTTATGTGAAATATTAGATTTAATAGATGTCTGGCGCACCTTGCATCCTATGGAGAAAGAATACACACACCAATCTAGAGCACATGGGTCAGCATCAAGAATTGATTACTTGCTGGTATCACGAACTATAATAACAGACATTACTGAGGTACACATAGATCCCTGTGTCATATCGGATCATTCAGTGGTCGGAATGACATGGAAGGGAGGAGAGGATGAAGACTTGCTAAAAAGCTGGACGTTTCCAACATACTTAATTAAAGATGCAAGATTTGGGGAGCTTTTACATGCTAAATGGGCAGAATTTAAGCATTTTAATGAAGGCTCAGTGGATGAGATCAGCACTTACTGGGAAGCAGCGAAAGCGGTGTTGCGGGGGGAAATAATTAGCTATGTCACGCACTATAAACGAATGAGAGACAGAGAAATAATGAGACTAGAACAACTTTTAGGTAAATTACACCGCCAATACGGTATGAACCCTAGTAATGATATCAGACAAGAGATTCTGACCATACAAGCAACTTTAAATGCCAAACTACATGAGAGAGAAGTGAAATCTCAGGCCTACTATCGCTTTCAACTTTACAAGCACGGGAATAAAGGGGGCAAATATTTAGCTCGACTTATAGCATCTAAGGTTAATTCCCGAAATATAACAACTATTAAACAAAAAAATGGGAAACTCATACACTCTAATAAAGAAATTCGACAAGCTTTTCAAAATTTTTATCAAGAACTTTATAAGAGGGCAGATCAAGACGAGCTACAGGGGGAGTCTTACTTAGAGGGTGTTCACATTCCGAGGCTGCAAAGTAGAGACAGAAAGCGGCTAAATGCTAGGATTAGTGAAGACGAGGTAGGATGGGCAATCAAACAAAGTAAATCAGGCAAGGCATCAGGTCCAGACGGTTTTAAAGCAGAATTTTATAAGATGATGGGGGACTCGATTCTCCCTACCTTGACTGAAATGTTCAATGACTGGATAGAGAAGGGGGCCTTGTCTGATAATATGAATTTAGCTAGGATAGTAGTATTTCCTAAACCAAAACGAGATGAACAGTTGGTTACATCATATAGACCCATTTCCCTAATTAATCAAGAGGCAAAATTATTTGCAAAAATATTGGCCAAAAGATTAGGAGGGATATTGCCTCATCTAATTCATCCAGCACAGGTGGGTTTTGTCCAAGGGCGAACAAGTACAAAAAACTTGCGGAATATTTTGGCGTCATTGGAAGGACTAGGTCACTCCAAAGAACAAGCTGTGATGATCAGCTTCGACGCAGAAAAAGCATTCGACAGAGTGGAATGGCCCTTTCTATACTCGGTGCTACAGAAATATGGATTTAATGGCACCTTTGTGCAGGCAATTAGAGCACTATATCATAACCCAAGGGCACAAGTGCTGGTAAATGGAAATATATCGGGGGAAATTCAGATCACTAGGGGAACTAGACAAGGTTGTCCTTTGTCGCCTCTGTTATTTGCACTTCAATTAGACCCATTAATTAGAGACATACATGATTGTGCAGCGATAACAGGGGTACATATTAAAAATCAGGAATTTAAGATAGCTGCATTTGCGGATGACTTGTTAATGATTATTACGAAGCCAAAAGATACTCTAGAGAATCTTTTACAAATTTTCAGAGAATATGGAGATTATTCGGGTTTCAAACTGAATATAGACAAGTCAGAAGCGCTTCAAATTAATGTGGACATACACGAGTTATGGGGGGGAGATTTCCCTTTGAAGCAGGCACATAAATCTTTTGTATATTTGGGTATACAGTTGCCGGCCAGACCAAAAGAGCTATATCATTTAAATGTTGAAAAATTACTGGAACAGACAGCACAGCAGTTGGCATCATGGGGCACGCTAACACTCTCGCTCATAGGGAGGATCAACCTTCTTAAAATGGTGATCTTACCGAGATGGTTATATATGTTGCAGATCTTACCAATAGCCCTGTTGCAGAAAGATATAAAGCGCTTATACCGAATGCTGCTCAGATTCTGTTGGGCTAAGAAAAAAGCTAAAATACAACAAAAATACATGTTGGGAGGATGGAGACAGGGGGGTTTGGGAATTCCCAATCTTAAATATTATAATATGGCATGTTTATTGCGACTGGTGAGAGATAGATTATTTCATGCTTCCGACTATACACCTATAGAGATGGAAGATGCATTATTTAACCCATATCACTTTACTACCCTAATGCATTTGCGGAGCGGGGAAACTCCTCCTAGAATTAGGCACAATATTTTACTTAAACCCATGAGAGAGGTATGGAAATTTATAGGCAAACTATTAGGCGGAGACTCGAGAATAACGGAGTTAATAAGTATTAGAGGGAATCCGGCCTTCCAACCAGGAATGGAGAACAAAATCTTTGATGACTGGGGAAAGATAAGTGTGGAAACCCTGGCAGACGTACTAGGAGAGAATGGGGATATTAAGCCACTGCCGCAGCTGCTTCATCAAGAGGAACCTGGATGGCAAGATACTTATGCGCACTATCAGCTTAAACATTACATACAAAATTTAAATAAAGAAGCACTTATAATTAGGTTAGGTAATAAAATTATTACCTTCTTTGAGGAAATTACAGAAAATGCCCCTTCTATATCGCAATTATATCAGAGACTATGGAGCCTAACTCCTGCGAAGGAGATGACTTTGTTGAAACAGAAATGGGAAAAAGATATGGGAAGGAACTTGCAATCCTGGGATATAATGGCACAAATCAAAAGTATTCCATGCCTGATAGGGGGAAATGATTATAGGGAATGTGCATTTAGAATGATACACAGGGCATACTTTACACAGGTTCAATTGTATAAAGCAGGGGGTATAGAAACAGCTCTTTGTGTAAAATGTCATAATGCCGAGAACTCCATTTATCATGCGATGTGGAAATGTGTATTAATACAACGATATTGGAGACAAATAACTAACTATCTTACAGGTATGTTATGTAGTAGAGTAGATATGAATCCATTACATCTCATATTGGATATGAAGGAGGTACAATCGAGTTTAAATGCAGATAAAGTATTGCTAAAGCGCAAATTATGTTTGATAGCAAGGAAATGTATTATGCAGCACTGGACTACACACAACCCGCCAAATTTCTGGCATTGGCGTAATCAGGTACATCAATTGTTGGTTTGGGAAGCAAAAGAGGCTAAAGGAAATGATAAAAGAAAAACGAGATTTCTTAAAATCTGGGGATGCTACTTGGAAAAAATGACGCAGAAAGGGCGAAGTCTGATTATTAATACCTTATGAGTGGACTTTATGCGATACTGGAAAGTATGGGGAATTTTATAGGTTACAGGGGGAACCATGAAGAATAAGAGGGCAGGGAGGGTGGGAAGGGGGAAAGGGAAATAGTAGGTATAAGGATGGAAGAATGCAACATTATACTATGGTGGGAACTAATAATGGATTTGTTGTACTAATATCGGATAATGAAGGTGGCACAATATTTGGTTATGTTAGATGTTGACAATAATGCAATGTTCTGTTGAATTCATGGATAATACAAATTAATGAAACACACAGAGAAAGAAAAAGAAACACACTATCCTTGTGTAAGATAATTATTGTTTTATTATGCTGTTACAAGATAATGGAGGAACAAAAAAATACTTGTATTAGTTCTATAATGTCTATAAGATGTGGATATGTTGATTTCTTTCATAATAAAAAACAGTTGAAACATAAAATTTGGAGGAAGCCTGGAACTCGAAGGGAGCGAGAGAGGGGGGACCCTGGAACTGTCTGTGAGGGAGGGGGGAACCTGGAACTGTCTAGGAGGGGGGAGGAGGACCCTGGAACTGCCTGTGATGGAAGGAGGGAGGGGGGATCCTGGAACTGTCTGTGAGGGAGGGGGACCCTGGAACTGTCCGTGAGGGAGGGAGGGAGGGAGGGAGGGGGACCCTGGAACTGTCTGTGATGAGTCTGACTTCTTGAGGTAACTTTCCAGTTCAGTATTTTGCCTTCATATCTGTTGTGTCATGTGTTTTTCACGTGTGATCAAGATGCAGTATTCTGCTAGAGTGTAGTATTTGCAGCACTTTTTGTTTTGTTTCACTAGGTTGTGTACTGGTGTTTTAGAGCCAGGTGTAATTATAGTGCTACCTTTCCACGCATAAGGTTGTAGCTTGTCCTGTCCTTGGAATTAGTGCTATTATGGTTTGGTAAGGTTATGAGTGTGTTTTTGCACAAGTTTGTTTATAGTGTTTTGCAGTGGAGAGATTGTGTGTTGGCCTTACTGAGATGGCCCAAAACATCAGAAAGGGTGTAGAGCCTAAATCATGACACACTACCTCTTGAAGGATCTACATATGGTCGTTAATAAAATGAGCTCATTGTGAACACTAGCCACCCTAAAAGGGTGTTTTTTGGCTCTACACGTATCATGATATTATGATCCCTTGTTTCATATTGTTGACGGTCTGCATTTTCCGTATGGTGGTATATTGGTGTATTAGGTCTGCCCAGTGTAATATTTATGGTACAGTAAGGTTATGAGTGTGTTTTTGCACAAAGTTGTGCATAGTGTTTTGCAGTTGAGCAATTGTGGTTAGTATATGCTTTGAGCAACCACTTTATTCTTTGACATATGATACATATCTAATATCTAAATTTAATAAAAGGTATTAATTGTGATTATTTTATTTTTACTTATTTTTTTTTCTGTGTGTTGTCAGACAATTATAGATGTAAGCCCCGCCCCGGCCCCACCCCTAGCCCCGCCCCCTTTAGCCTCCCCAGACAATTGGGCCACCGACCGCCTATGATCTCAGGCCTCCTTTTGTCGCAGCTTGGCAAAAGGGGCCCATAGTGTTATACTTCGTATAAATTTATACAGTATAACCAAGGGCAATAATATGAACAGATTATTTCACAAATACTGTGAATTAAAAAATAAAAACAGTAGATCATTTCCTATAAGTAATATAGCAGAACTGTAATGAAAAATGATTTATACCTTACCCTTGCTAGGTCATGCCATCTGTTTCGGGCTTTGACTGCAAGATAGTAATGAGCCTGGTCACTAGCGAATTCAGTACTCTGTTTTGCCTGCCTTGGTCTCGAAAAGAAAAAATACAGTAATTAACATTTTATGTTTACTATATTGTCCTTTCATGTATCCTTTAGAACTCTTTATATTATTTATTATGGCAGTTAATTTAGAAGTTATAATCAAAAATAGGGAGCACTATTATCAACTCTAGAGCTATTACGATGCAATATTAAACACCATCTCTCCAGATGTCTATAGTTTTTCATCCGGTATTGACTTTATTAAACATCCATACTAAAACAATATATGCCTTGAATTGCTTAACCATCTAATCATTACCATTCATCCAACCCATATTCTCTAACCTCGCATACTTCACACCACACCACACTCTGCCAAATCAGTTCCTGTTCCCAGAAAAAACAATCTCTATTATGTACATTGATAAACACAGAATAATTAAATAACTAAATTTACATTTGTTCTATCAATGTTCATTGGTTTGATCTTCCCTTTATTGGAGAGCGTCTTACAACTCCAAAATACTCAACGATAGAGTTCTCACGGGGCTAAGTTCCTTTGTCCCTTAGATTTAAATAAACACTATGAGGCAGATGCACTAAACGTTTTTCATCGTTAAATGAGCCCTCGGGGAAGAATTTCCGATCCTTTCCATGCACTAAAGCCTATTTTTCGACGGTAGTAGCAGCTAACGAAAACGGAATGGAGATGAGCAATTAGTGTGAAAACCCCATTGAAACGACATGCACTAACCTTTTCCGATTGCCTTTACGCAGGAAAAAGGCAGGAAAACTAACGAGAGGTCTGGACCTCTCGTTAGGACAGCTCCGTGGCAGGAAAAAGTGTTAAGTGAAAAAATAAACAAACTTTGAGCCAATCCCAGCGCATTAGCAGAGCTAAAAGCGCTGTGATTGGTCCAAAGGACCTCAGAAAACACATAAAAAAATAAAAATAAAAAAAGGATCGGGAGGGGGCAAGGGCGCTCATCAGGAGCGTCCTGTACGGACGGCCTTGCCCCCCCCCCGCTGCTCCCCACTTTCCGCTGCTCCCCCACCCCGAAAAAGCAAACTTCTAGAAGCCCCTGCCCCCCTCCCTTCCTCACTACTCTCAGCTCCGCCTCCCGACATCCTCCGTCTGTGCCCCGCCCCCTTTGGGGATCGTCGCCGCCATTCCCCTTCTCCATCGGGCCCCCCTCCCTCTTACCGGGCCCGTGCAGCGCCTCTCTCCTCTGTCCGAAGGCGCTGCACGGGCAAGAAGAACGCAGAATCAGCTGATCTGCCTTCGCGATAGAGCGTCTTTCTCCTCCTGGGCCCGCCCCTGTCTGACGTCAGTAACCTACGTAGGTTACTGACGTCAGACAGGGGCGGGCCCAGGAGGAGAAAGACGCTCTATCGCGAAGGCAGATCAGCTGATTCTGCGTTCTTCTTGCCCGTGCAGCGCCTTCGGACAGAGGAGAGAGGCGCTGCACGGGCCCGGTAAGAGGGAGGGGGGCCCGATGGAGAAGGGGAATGGCGGCGACGATCCCCAAAGGGGGCGGGGCACAGACGGAGGATGTCGGGAGGCGGAGCTGAGAGTAGTGAGGAAGGGAGGGGGGCAGGGGCTTCTAGAAGTTTGCTTTTTCGGGGTGGGGGAGCAGCGGAAAGTGGGGAGCAGCGGGGGGGGGGGCAAGGCCGTCCGTACAGGACGCTCCTGATGAGCGCCCTTGCCCCCTCCCGATCCTTTTTTTATTTTTATTTTTTTATGTGTTTTCTGAGGTCCTTTGGACCAATCACAGCGCTTTTAGCTCTGCTAATGCGCTGGGATTGGCTCAAAGTTTGTTTATTTTTTCACTTAACACTTTTTCCTGCCACGGAGCTGTCCTAACGAGAGGTCCAGACCGATGTGTATTGTGATTCTTTGATACATTGTACGTTTCACTACCGATCTCAGCATGTGTGACTTTTTTTTTTGGTGCATTTTTCGTTATTTTAAAATCGTTAGGGACTTTAACGATTTAGATTTTTTTACGTTTGGTTGCTGCATCTGCCTCTATGTTTGTAAAAAATCTTGAGATTATTCCACAGTCACTCCGCGATAGCCCAACAAGGTGACAGCTGGGCATTGGTTAACACTGTTTCAATTCAACTCACAGCATAAAAGAAAACTCAGGGATAATCTTCAACTCCGTTTAACAGTTCAAATAGCAGCAGCCCAATCCTTAATCTTCAAAAGGACTCAGGAATCAGGTTCAGCACAGGTTACCAATCACTGCACATCATACGAACGTCTTAATTGTCATAAGTTTTCAGACATCTAAATTGCTCTCCTTGTTCCCCAATACGGAACCGTATTTCAGTATCTTCATCAGAAGGAACAATACATCTTTCTACAAATAAAGGAACCTATGTAATTTCTTCACTAGCCTCTTCTAATACAATTTCAAAACCTCCTTATGTTAACACATAAATCAATGGCTGCTTACCAGAAGGATCACGCCCAGATCCTGCCCTCTTCATTGCCAGATACAGAATCAGACTACCCACATCTATCGTCTTCTGGGGTTTAAATAGGGAAACCCAACCCCTTATGCAAAATGCAAATTTGCTCCCTACTCTCCTAATTACCAAGATTGGTTTGTGGTAAGTCCAAGTTCGAGTCTGCCATACCCCTTCGAAAGAAGTTACATTGGCTCCCTGTCACAGAGCGCATCACCTTTAAACTTTGCTCTCTAGTCCACCAAATCCTTTACGGTGATGTACCTGGCGATTGATCTCATCTCCCTACCGCTCCGGAATGCGTCCCGGCTCTCCCACTCGTATCTTACCCTTCACTATCCGAACTGCAATGGAGTCAAGTACAAGACTGCGTACGCTACCTCCTTCTCTTTCATTGGGACTCAGTTTTGGAACTCTTTGCCGAGGTCCATCAAAACCACTACAGATCATCTAACTTTCCAGAAATCACTGAAGACCATGTTATTTAGAAGTGCCTACCCTGCGGGCTCTCCTAGTGACTCCACTGCTGGAAACACACCGACCTAAAGACATTTGGACATATCCCCCTTCCCTCACAATTTGCCCTCTATCTCCATCCATTCCTATTCTTCCCCATTATCTCTTGTAGGTTTGCTGTATTAGTTTCATTTTACTACATTGGCGCCTGCCTCTGTGGTGCATTGTAAGCCACATTGAGCCTGACATTGTTGGGAAACTGTGGGGTACAAATGAGATAATAAATTCAATCTCCAAATTTAAGCTGAAGGGGACCACTGTGAGCTAAGAGAAAATAAATCTCTGTTCTTGTACTCTCAATGTTTCACTAATGTCACCTTCGTGACTCAATATAACCTGCCTCAATACAGTAAATCTCAAATCCTCTAATGTATGATTAGCTGTCTTCCAATGAGCCACTAGAGGGGCTTCCATTCGCTCATTTCTTATGCTACTCAGATGTTCTGCTATACACAATTTTAGTTTCTGACATGTCTGCCCAATATAGTATAGTTTGCAGGGGTATATAATACAATACACCACCTGCTGCAATTCACTCGTGGTGCTCTGTCTTAAAAAGAAATTTTTTGTTCTTCCTGGAATAGTTACAAAAGCTGTAGTCACTGAATATGCGCAATACACACACCGCCCACACGGGGAGTGTATCCCATTGAACATGTCACTATAAGAGTGTTTCAGCAATTCCCTCATATTAACATTACGAGTGTATGCAACCTTGGGCTGTTCTTGTAGTACTTTATGAACTGCCAACACACCTCAATATTTGTGAACTATTTTAGCTATAGCTGTAGCTTGAAATGAATAAGGGATAACACAAATCGGGGACTGAGTATCCTGATCTTTTTTGGGAAGAAACAACCATTCTCTTTGTGCATAAAGTGCCCGTTTGTAAGCCCTTTTAACCACCTGTACTGGGTATCCATGTTCTATGAATCTATTTCTCATCATTTGTGCCTGACTTCTGTATTCATGTACAGAGGAACACAAATGCCTTAGGCGCATAAACTGCCCTACTGGAATTACCTTCCTGAGGAAGCTAGAATGATAACTGGAATAGTGCAAAATGGTGTTTCTATCTGTGTATTTTCTATAAATGGTAGTCATAAACCTATGATCCATTGTCTTCACAATTTTAATATCCAAAAACTGAATTTCAGAGTCCTGTACATTAACTGTAAATCTGATATGAGGATCACATCTATTAATATACTCAATGAACGTTGTTAATGCATTACACATAAGAATGTGGACATGTCTACAAGTGTAATGTAACATTTGTAATAAATTTTTCACTGTAATAAATCTTTCATATTTCCACAATTCCAGGAATAACATGTATAGAATGTTTGTACGTTTGGGAAGTTTGCCAGGTGCCCTTGGCCTGGATTGGCCGCTGTCGTGGACAGGATGCTGGGCTCGATGGACCCTTGGTCTTTTCCCAGTGTGGCATTACTTATGTACTTATGTTTGAAGCACCTCTCTAGTGCCCCTCCATATAAAAATTATATCATCAATGTGTTTATCAATGTACATAACAGAGATTGTTTTTTTGGGTACAGGAACTGATTCGGCAGAGTATGGTGTGGTGTGAAGTATGCGAGATTAGAGAATATGGGTTGGATGAACGGAAATGATTAGATGGTTAAGCAATTCAAAGCACATATTGTTTTAGTATGGATGTTTAATAAAGTGAATACTGGATGAAAAACTATAGACATCTGGAATTATTTTAGACGCCCTATTTGTGATTTGGGTGCATAAATCGGCATTCAGAAGTATATATTGTATACACATTTACATCTCATTTTTTAGAAAGCCGGGATTTACAAGTACAAATCGCAAATATGTGCATATGGCAAGGCAGTGTGATCTGGCGTGTTTTCAGCAGGACTAGGGCATGCATTTTGCATTTAAGAAGGGGAATGTAAGTTTATATCCTCAAAGATCAATGTCAGGATCCACAACTGCTCTTGGGAACGTGTAGGTTAATTTAATGGCTTGTTTTAAATGGTGGTATATTGGAGGTATTAGGAAAGGGCACTCCTTTAATCCCCCAGTGTTTTTTGTCGCTTCCCCCCCCCCCCCCCCCACCCCACCCCTCCCGACTGTGATACTGGGAAATTAGGAAATATTAGTTTCTGTGACACCTTGGGGAAACATTAGATGTATAGGTTTCTAAAATGGTAATAAAATGGCAAACATGCATGCCCATGTGCCAGCCCATGTTCTATAACACCTACAGATATATGCATGTGCTGCTCACACAAAGATATTGTTTATTGTTTAAGGCCACTTGCTATACCACCTTTCATAAAAAACATCTACACAGTTTACAATTGTAAAAAATAAATATTAACATAAAAGAATTCCATTCAAATGTCTGGAAAGAATAAAGGTAAAACAAGAAGGCACATAATAACTAACAAACAAGGAAAAGATAATTTGCTTGTGTGCTGTATGTGTTCACAAGGTATATACCCTGACAGCACTTCCAATAACATTTCTATCCAGGAAAGGCTGATTAAAAAACAAAAAGAAGTTTTATTTCAGTCCAGCCTGAAACTTTTTGTAGCAGGGTTCTGCTTGGAGACCAAGAGGCAAGTGACCCTACAGTGAAAGGGCTAGGAAAAATGGGTGCTTTGTCTGGTAAATTCTAGGAAGGCCTGAGAAATGGCTAGAAGGAAAGATAATAATGTAGTGAGTGGAGAGCATAGGCAGGTATGTGTGGAATGACAGCAGACCAAGGTACCAGTATGAAGCACATTATTGGTCAGAACTAAAACATTAAATTGAATTCTATAAAGACGAGCAGTCAATGAAGCTGAACAAACAAGGGGGGCACTTGATCATATTTATTTTTATGACTGAGCAAATGATCCGAGCTCTTCCAAATTACTAGCAATCGGTTAACCTCTGAGTGAATAATATCAGCACACACATTACCATAGTTCAGCCTGGAAGTTATAAGAGCATAAAGTATTTTGGGAATCATGATCTAAAGAGCTGTGAAGACTCTGAAACTGAAACATAAGTACATAAGTATTGCCACACTGGGAAAGGCCAAAGATCCATCAAGCCCAGAATCCTGTTTCCAACAGTGCCCAATCCAGGTCACAAACACCTGGCAAGATCCCAAAAAAGTTCAATACATTTTACGCTACTTATCCTAGAAATAAGCAGTGGATTTTCCCCAAGTCAATTTAATAATGGTCTATGGACTTTTCCTTAGGAAGCCGTCCAGACTTTTTAAAAACCTCGCTAAGCTAACTGCCTTTACCGCATTCTCTGGCAACGAATTCCAGTGTTAAATTACATATTGAGTGAAGAAAAATGTACTCCAATTCGTATTAAATTTACTACTTTGTAGCTTCATTGCATCCCCCCTAGTCCTAGTATTTTTGGAAAGAATAAACAAATGATTCACATCTACCCGTTCCATCACAAATGATTCACATCCACCCATTATTTTATAGACCTCTGTCATATCTCCCCTCGGCCGTCTTTCCTTCAAGCTGAAGAGCTCTAGCCGCTTCAGCCTTTCTCATCCCCTTTTATCACTTTCGTCGCCCTTTTCTGTACCTTTTCTAATTCCACTATCAGGATTATTTTCAAAACAGAAGGGCGCCCATTTTTCGACACAAATCGGGAGAGGCGTCCTTTTCCCAGGGCCGCCCAAATCGGCATAATCGAAAGCCGATTTTGGGTGCCCTGAACTGCTTTTCGTCGTGGGGACGACCAAAGTTCCCGGGGGTGTGTTGGAAGCATAGGAAAGGCGGGACTGGGGCGTGCTTAACACATTGGCTTCCTCGGCCAATAATGGAAAAAAGAAGGATGTCCCTGCCGAGCACTCGGCCGACTTTACTTGGTCTATTTTTTCTTGCGACCAAGCCTCAAAAAGGTTCTCGAACTGACCAGATGACCACCGGAGGGAATTGGAAATGACCTCCACTTACTCCCCCCAGTGGTACTAACCCCATCCCACCATAAAAAACAAGTTTCAAAATACTTTTTTGTCAGCCTCTATGCCAGCCTCAAATGCCATACTCAGGTCCATCACAGCAGTATACAGGTCCCTGGAGCAGTTGTAGTGGGTGCAGTGTACTTCAGGCAGGCGGACCTGGGGGGGGGGGGCGGGGTTGGGGGGCTCAGCACCCAAGGTAAGGGAGCTATGTACCTAGGAGCAATTTCTGAAGTCCACTGCAGTGTCCTCAGTTGGTGTCCTGGCATGTGAGGGGGACCAGTGTACTACAAATGCTGGCTCCTCCCATGACCAAAGGACTTGGATTTGGTCGTTTTTGAGATAGACATCTTTGGTTTCCATTATCGCCGAAAACTGAGGACGACCATCTCTAAAGTCCACCTAAATGCCAAGATTTAAGCGTCCCCGACCGTATTGATGAACGTCCATCTTGTTTCGATAATACGCGCTGCCCTGCCACTTCGCGGCACCGTCCTTAGAGTTGGGCGCCCTTAGAGATGGTCGTCCCCGTTCAAAAATGCCCCTCTATATGTTTTTTGCCTCCAACGCAATCTTTTTTTCAGTCTCTCTTTGCCTTCCTTAACAGCGCTTTGCATTTGACTTGACATTCCTTATGCTGTTTCTTATTATTTTCAGTTGGTTCCTTCTTCTATTTTGTGAAGGATTTTCTTTTAGCTCTAATAGCTTCTTTCACCTCAGTTTTTAACCATGCCGGTTGTTGTTTGGTCTTCCTCCCTCCTTTTTTAATACATGGAATATATTTGGCCTGGGTTTCCAGGATGGTATTTTTGAACAGCATCCATGCCCGATTTAAATTTTTGACCCTCGCTGCCGCTCCTCTAAGTTTTTTTTCACCGTTCTTCTCATTTTATCATAGTCTCCTTTTTGAAAGTTAAACGCTAACGTATTGGATTTCCTATCCTGTTTATAATCGAAAAAGAAAAATGCCTATATTTCGACCCAAATCGGGACATGGGCGTTTTTCTCGCAAAGGCGCCTAAATCGGTATAATCGAAAGCCGATTTTGGGCATTTCCAACTGCACTCCATTGCGGAAACGAATAAAGATGGGGCGTGTCGGAGGCAGGACTGGGGTGTGGTTATCAACTGAGGAGAGATGGGCGTCTTTAGCTGATAATCGAAAAAAAAAAAGGCGTTTTGACCGCGATTTTGGGTCACTTTTTTTTACCCTTTTTTCTCACGAACAAGTCCCAAAAAAGTGCCCCAACTGCCCAGATGACCACTGGAGGGAATCGGGGATGACCTCCCCGGACTCCCCCAGTGGTCACTAACCCCCTCCACAAATGCCGTACCCACCTCCATGACAGCAGAATGTGTTCGATCCTTTCACAGCCTTTCCCTGGGTCAGATGTGGCTCTCGGGTGCAGTACAGGGTCACATCAGCATTGCATTGTGGTGGGTGTAGGGTATTGGGCTCCGTGATTTCATTAGCTTGTGTTACACTCTCACGATGTTGGTAGTTGGTAGGCTCTTCTCCCATGGTGCTTTTCCCCCTGCCTACTGGGTCAGAGTGTGCCCTGTTGTGTTTCCTGTTGTAGTCCATGCAGTAGTGGCCATTTTTGTAAGCCAGTTTTAGTTCCCTTTCCTGTGTTAGCCACGTTAGAGAACTTAGTTCTTCCCTTGAATGTGGCTGAAAGAGGGCATTGTACAGCATTCTGCCAGCTCTGACCTACTGCTAATCTCAGTACCAGGGAGACTCGTTGCCAGTGGGGCACAACCTCTGATCTGCAGTTAACTGTGAGTAAATGCGGTTATTCCAATAAAGGATGTTTTCGGAGAGATTAGTCTTCAGGTGTCAACTGGTGTGCCAATGTTATACAGCAGCAACAAGTCCTAGAGGCCTGCGTGTATGCAGGTCCCTGGAGCATTTTTAGTGGGTACCGCAGTGCACTTCAGCCAGGTGGCCCCAGGCCCATCCCCCCCCCCCACCCCACCTGTAACACTTGTGCTGGTAAATGGGAGGCCTCCAAAACCCACTGTACCCACATGTAGGTGCCCCCTTCACCCCTAAGAGCTATGGTAGTGTTGTACATTTGTGGGTAGTGGGTTTTGGGGGAGGGGGGTTGGGAGCTCAGCACCCGTGGTAAGGGAGCTATGCATATGGGAGCTTTTTCTAAAGTCCACCGCACTGACCTAGAGTGCCCAGTTGGTGTCCTGGCATATCAGGGGGGCCAGTGTACTACAAATCCTGGCCCCTCCCACGACCAAATGGCTCGGATTAGGACGTTTTTGAGCTGGGCGTTTTTAGTTTCCATTATCGCTAAAAAAACAAACGCCCAGCTCAAAAACGTCCATTTTTTTGAAAATACGGTTTGGCCCGCCCCTTCACGGACCCTTTCTCGGAGATAAACGCCCATGGAGATAGGCGTTTGTGTTCGATTATGCCCCTCCACGTATACTTACTCCAAAGCTAATATCAAATCTGATCATATTATGATCACTGCTATCAAGCGGCCCCATCACCAGTACCTCCTGCACCAGATCATGTGCTTCACACTAAGGACTAGATCTAGAATATTTTCCTTCTCTTGTCGGCTCCTGTACCAGCTGCTACAAAAAGCAGTCCTTGATTTCGTCAAGGAATTTTATCTCCCTAGCATGCCCTGATGTTACATTTACCCAGAATATTGGGGTAATTTATTTACTTATTTTCTGCATTTATATCCCACATTTTCTCACCTCTTTGCAGGCTCAATGTGGCTTACAAATACCGTAGTGGTGATCGCCATTTCAGGAATAAGAAATACAGAAGAATGTTCCAATCAGAGTATATAGAGTACACAGTAAATTAGAATAAAACCGGTAATCAATACATTTCAGGTGCTGAAATCAAGGGTAGTGAAAAGCGTTCAATAATGACAATGTGATAAAGTAACCAAAATAAGAATAATTCAATATTAACTAATTCTGGTACAGTTCTGATGTCCTGTTTTTTAAGAAGGGTCCTTTTGATAAGTCTCTCTGAACAGGTTTGACTCCTCTCTCTCCTTCTCTGCTGACATTCAACAGCTTGCCAAAACCTGTCGTTTCTTTCTCTATAACATCAGTAAAATCCGTCCCTTCATCTCTGAGCACTCTACCCAAACCCTTATCCACACTCTTATCACCTCTCGTCTTGATTATTGTAATCTACTTCTCACCGGCCTCCCTCTTAGCCATCTCTCTCCTCTTCAATCAATCCAAAATTCTGCTGGGCGACTCATTTTCCGCCAAAGTCGTTATGCCCACATTAGCCCTCTCCTTAAGTCACTTCACTGGCTCCCTATCTGTTTCCGTATTCAATTCAAACTTCTCCTATTGACCTATAAGTGCATTCACTCTGCCGCTCCCCAGTACCTCTCCACTCTTGTCTTCCCCTACGTCCCCCCTCGAGTACTCCGCTGTAGATAAATCTCTCTTATCCATCCCTTTCTCTACTGCTAATTCAAGACTCCGTTCCTTTTATCTCGCTGCACCTCACGCCTGGAATAGACTTCCCAAGCCTGTATGTCTAGCACTGTCTTTGGCCGTTTTCAAATCAAAACTCAAAACCCACTTCTTTACCACTGCTTTTGACTCCTAACTTACTTGCCCTGCCCTTTATCCTCACCTCTCTATTCCCTTACCCTTAATTGTTCTGTCTGTGTACTGTCTTATCTAGATTGTAAGCTCTTTGAGCAGGGACTGTCTTTTGTGTATAGTGTACAGCGCTGCGTATGCCTTGTAGCTCTATATAAATGATAAGTAGTAGTAGTTAGTCTTTAATAGTTTCCGAAAGGTAATTGAAATCACCCATTATTATTGTGTTGCCCAGTTTGTTAGCCTCCCTAATATCCGATAACATTTCTATATCTGTCTGTTCATCCTGTCCAGGCGGACGGTAGTACACATCTAACACTATCCCTTTCCCCTTTACACATGGAATTTCAATCCATAGGGATTCCAAGATGTGTTTTGTTTCCTGTAGAATTTTCAATCTATTTGATTCAAGGTCCTCTTTAACATATAATGCTACCTGCCCCCCTCCCCCAATTCGATCCACCCTATCACTACTATTTCTTAGCTACTGCTAAAGCTTGAGCAGCAAAAGACAGCTGAGAATCAATAAGCACACCCAAATATTGAAAGTGTTAACAAATATGAATGGGACCCAGACAGAAAGGGGACTACAGAAGAATGACACAATCTGACTGTCAGCCAAGTGGCCACTAATTTTTCAGGATTTAGTACCACGATTATCCCACAACCAGACAGTAACTGAAACAAGACACCATTGAATCTGACACAATTCAGGAGCAAGAGGATCAGTGTATGTGAACAACAAAATGTCCTCTGCATAAAAGAAAGAACTGACACCCAGATCTTCAGTTCTTGAATGATAGTGATACTCCCAGATCTTGAATCATAGTGGTCAAAGGACTGAGGAAAATGTTAAACAAAAGAGATGACAGCATAGAATCCTGGAGCACACCACAGGACACATATTGAGGAGAAGAGGTAAAAGAGCCAGACATCTGTTCGTGATCAATCATGGAGGAACAAAGTAAACCAGTCAAGTACTGAACAAGCCAAACTTATGTCCACCAGTCTGGTAATCAAAGTGGAATGATCAACAAGATCAAAGGCTATTGGCAAATCTAAGGATATGGCCAATGAAGTCTGACCCTTGTCTAGCATTCCATTCATTTCTCTCAACAGGGTTATTAATACAGTTTCAGTAACCAGCCCTTAATCCCATGGTTAAAGGTCAAGATGGCTGACGGACAGGAGCTCAGGTGAGGAGCTATCTCGGCCTGGCCACGCAACCACTCGGGCCGGACCGCCGGACTGCAGAGTGAGACGTGATGAGGTACCGTGGAACGAGCAGAAGGTTCGACCGAGACTCCGAGAACATCCGGAAGCCGGGAACTGACAGAGATAAGCTGCAGCCATGCTTAGCCGGCTTCGGGCAGCCACCCAGGCAAGGGGCAGATGCCCGGACGAAGCGCTGCTGCCGACCCATGCCGGACCGCCAAGTGATACGAGGCGGATCGCCGTGATTAGGCGGTGATTCTTCTCTGCCAGGAAACCGACGCCGCATTGCGGAGGCCTGAAATCAACGAAGGCATAAAATCGACAGACGATCGCAACCCAATCTGGAGGCGCGTGGGAGACTAGTCATGGACTCACAAAGACGGTCCGCCGACCCCGCCCTGCTCCTGATGGATCACTGAGTTCGGACAGCCAGCGGACGATGATCAGAGCAGAGACGACGTGCCCAACAGCCTGATCACACAACCGGAGGACACGAGCCCGTCCGCGAACCGCCCTGACTTAAGGCCTGGTGGAAACAACCACGATGGTCCCCGAACAACTTTGACTCTTCACCCAGGAGGGTTTGAAACAGCTCATCTAAAGACACAGAACCCCGCAGCCGTAGGAGAGGCAGCATACCTTCTCCGAGCAAGAACAGGGTCACCGGAGGAAGCTGACCGAAACCTGCCGGTACAGCTCGTGACCAGCCGCCATGACACCACGCTGAACGAGAAAGTCGCATGAGAGACTGCTCCGGAAGATCAGTGGAGGTTTGAAACATTGTAACAATGGACTCTTAAGAAAACTTGCTAGCTTATACGTTTTAAAGGCAACACTACTTTAAACACATTTTAAAACTTTGTAAATGCTTTGATTCTAAATGCTCTCCAATACCTGCCTTTAAATGAATTGCTAAACATAGTTGTCTTAAACACAGTCTAACGGCCTTAGATACCCTGCTTCTAAATGCTTGCCTTACAAATGACTTGCTAATCATAAATGTTTAATGCTAATATAAATGTTTTGCATTGCCTTACCACTTTAAGAACACAAACCAGGGTAGAGTATACACAGAAGTGGCGCATGTGGGTTTGCCCTGTTGGGGCATTTGTAAGGCGGGCTGGATGAACCGTGCGGGTCTCTTTCTGCTGTCAGCCACTATGTTACTGTGTTATTATGTTACTCTAAAAGCCTTTTAAATGCTTTAAATGCTCTAAATATCTTGCTTCTAAATGCTTTTCAGTGCCTTGCCTCTCGACTGACTTGCTAAACATCTAACTGACCTAAATATCGCTGCTCTACTTTCTAATTCTAGGACACTGCTCTATTTTACAAGGCAGTACATCAACGCTTTTAGCGCCTGCTCATAACTGTCTCTAAATGTATTGCTTTTATCACATGACTATAACTGGTTCTAAGCGCACTGCATTATAAACATGAACACTAATAAGCTACTGATAATAATCTACCTCATTCCCATAATCCATCACGCATGGACCACCCCCAACATCAACAACAACCCAACCACAATTCATCAACTCTATGCACAACCTATTAATAACTCACCAGACCAAAAATACAATAACCAACCAAAAGGAAAAAAACCCACATACGAACACCACCAACAGAAAGAGAAAAGAAAAAAAAACAACAACGACAAACTCAAACGCCGAGGAAACAGACAATTAATAAAAATAAACACATCCAACCTCCCTACTGAACCATACCACTCAATCCGATTAGGATACATCAACGCGAGATCAGCAGTAAGCAATTCAACAGACATACTAGACTGGATCACCACTGAGAATCTAGACCTTCTATTCATCACGGAAACATGGTTCCACAGCCCTACAGACCCTGCCATCAAAGAGACATGTCCACCAGATTACAAAATAACCCACTGGACAAGAACTGGAAAAAGAGGTGGCGGAATAGCCATAATTTACAAATCCGAGTTCACCATCACAACCACTGGCGAATCCACCTCACCACAACTCGAAATAGCCTCGACAAGAATCACTCATCCGAACCTACAAGGACACCTCAGCACAATCCTATTCTATAGACCACCAGGTAAATGGAAAGACTCCCAAACGCAACTCATGGACTTCATCTCAAACACATGTGTCTCTGCTTCAAACATCCTCATAATAGGAGATATCAACCTACACCTCAAAGACGATACCTCAACAGGCACACAAGAATGCAAAGAATTCTTAAAACTCTGGGATCTACACACACCTAACACTCAACCAACACACGCAAAGGGACACATGCTACACATCATTACACACAAATTTGACTCAGACTCAACTCTCCTACTTACAGACACAAGATGGACACCCACACTTTGGACAGACCACCATAAAGCACATGTCTCCCTCCACTGGCGAAAAATACACAGAAACGCAATCAACAAACATGAAACAAACAACATACACCACGAGAGGAAAAATAGACCCCATAATATTCTGGCAACAGATCTACCAAAATGAATGGTCAACGAATACAGACACCATTCAATTCCTCCAAGAATGGGATGACATATGTAAAACACATTGGATACAATTGCCCCAATCCAAACCAGAACATCACGTAGGAAAAAATCACAACCATGGTTTCACCGAAGAGCTGAAAAAACTCAAAACACAAGTCAGAAAACTAGAACGCGCATGGAACAAAAAGAAAGATGAACACACAATGAATGCCTGGAAATCACTTCGGAGGAAATACAAATATACCATAAAACAGACTAAAAGACTACACTACAAAACATTGATCGGACCAAACTACAATGACACACACAAACTTGCTAGACACCACACCAGTTACAAACAACAGCAAAGATATACCAGGGATCGACGACCTCGCAAAACACTTCAAGGAGAAAATTATACAATTACGAAATAAAATTCCCACCACCCTATTGAATACGCCACACTCCTAAACTGTCTAGACCCAGAAGATGGAATATACCCAGCAGACAGGATCTGGACCGAATTTGAATCACTGTCAGAGGACCTCATCTCTAAGACGCTCAAAAGATTTGCCAAATCCCATTGCAAATTAGATATATGCCCAAACAACCTCATGAAAGCAGCTCCTAAACAATTCATAACAGACCTAACGAACCACGTGAATTTCATGCTACAAAATGGACTCTTCCCAAAGGAAAAAGGAAAAATTCTACTCAACCCAATACCCAAAGACACAAAGAAAAACGCAGGCGAAATAACTAACTACAGACCAGTAGCATCTATACCACTAATAACCAAAATAACTGAAGGAATGGTAACCAAACAACTCACAAATTATCTCAACAAGTTCTCAATACTGCATGATGCCCAATCAGGATTCCAGTCAAATCACAGCACAGAAACAGTACTAATTACCCTAATGACCAAATTCAAACAAATGATTGCTACCGGCACCAATATACTCCTCTTACAATTTGACATGTCAAGTGCCTTTGAAATGGTTGACCACGAAATCCTATTACACATACTTGAATATTTTGGCATTGGAGGCAATGTCCTAAACTGGTTCAAGGGGTTCCTAACCTTGCGCTCATACCAAGTCACATCAAATTCAACTACGTCTACCACATGGACACCTGAATGTGGAGTACCGCAGGGATCCCCCCTCTCACCAACCATCTTCAACCTATGATGATCCCCTTGGCAAACCTTCTATCAAATCACAACCTCACCCTTACATATATGCAGATGATGTAACGATATATATTCCTTTCAAACAAGACATTAATGAAATCTCCAACGAAATCAACCAAAGTCTATACATCATGAATACCTGGGCAGATGCATACCGACTAAAACTGAACGCAGAAAAAACTCAATGCCTCGTACTTACCTCCCAATACAACACGAATAAATTTACCACTATCAACACACCTAAACTAAATCTACCAATCTCTGATACTTTAAAAATCCTTGGAGTCACTATTGACCGCCACCTAACACTGGAGACTCACGCGAATAACACAACCAAAAAGATGTTCTACTCCATGTGGAAACTGAAAGAATAAAACCATTCTTTCCAAGGTCCGTATTCCGCAGCCTAGTGCAATCACTCGTACTCAGCCACCTGGACTATTGCAACTCACTATACGCAGGCTGCAAAGAACAAATACTGAGGAAACTTCAAACAGCCCAGAATACAGCAGCCAGACTCATTTTCGGAAAACCAAAATACGAAAGCGCAAAACCCCTGCGTGAGAAACTACACTGGCTCCCACTCAAGGAACGTATCACCTTTAAGGTATGCACCTTGGTCCACAAAATCATCCACGGTGAAGCCCCTGCATACATGTCTGACCTGCCACCCAGAAACGCTAAAAGATCATCCAGAACTTTCCTCAATCTCCACTTCCCTAATTGCAAAGGCATAAAATACAAAGTATTGCATGCATCAACCTTCTCTTATATGAGCACGCAGTTCTGGAATACACTACCACGCAACCTGAAAATGATCTACGAAATTAACCGATTTCCGCAAACAATTGAAGACTCATCTCTTCGAGAAATTTATTGCAAGGATCAAAACACATGAAATCCATACATACTGTACCAACAGAAATGCATCAATACACTCCCTTCTGAATTTCTCTTAACCCGTATCTTCACCACACTTCAAACTCCACCCACAGATAAAATGTTATACCCTATGTTCTCCTGAAATTGTTCTATCGCCTTATCTTTTCTCCATTGTAACTTCAGATTTTGACTAACTACTACTACTACTACTATTTAGCATTTCTATAGCGCTACAAGGCGTATGCAGCGCTGCACAAACATAGAAGAAAGGACAGTCCCTGCTCAAAGAGCTTACAATCTAATAGACAAAAAATAAAGTAAGCAAATCAAATCAATTAATGTGTACAGGAAGGAGGAGAGGAGGGTAGGTGGAGGCGAGTGGTTACGAGTCAAAAGCAATGTTAAAGAGGTGGGCTTTCAGTCTAGATTTAAAGGTGGCCAAGGATGGGGCAAGACATAGGGGCTCAGGAAGTTTATTCCAGGCGTAGGGTGCAGCGAGACAGAAGGCGCGAAGTCTGGAGTTGGTAGTAGTGGAGAAGGGAACAGATAAGAAGGATTTATCCATGGAGCGGAGTGCACGGGAAGGGGTGTAGGGAAGGACGAGTGTGGAGAGATACTTTGTCTTCCCATAACTCCTCACAATGTAAACCCATAATCGTACTGTAACACTATCTCCATCCTTCACAATGTTTTGTAAGCCACACTGAGCCCGCAAATAGGTGGGAAAATGTGGGATACAAATGCAATAAATAATAATAAATAATAATAATTTGAAAGGGATGAAGTATATGTGACTTTTCAACATTACTGAATTGAGGAAAAAACTATTTTCTCACTTATCTTAGATAAAAAGGGAAGGTTAGACACCAGCTGGTAATGCATCTGTTTCTTGAGAATAGTACATGTGGAGGGTATAATCGAACGGGCGCCCAAGTTTTGCTGAGGATGTCCTCGCAGGACGTCCACGCGAAAGGGGGGGAAACTCATATTATCAAAACAAGATGGGCGTCCATCTTTCGTTTCGATAATACTGTCGGGGATGCCCAAGTTTCAACATTTAGGTCGACCTTAGAGATGGTCGTCCCCGGTTTTCGGCGATAATGGAAACCGAGGACGCCCATCTCAGACATGACCAAATCCAAGCCATTTGGTCGTGGGAGGAGCCAGCATTCGTAGTGCACTGATCCCCCTGACATGCCAGGACACCAACTGGGCACCCTAGGGGGCACTGCAGTGGACTTCAGAAATTGCTCCCAGGTGCTTAGCTCACTTACCTTGGGTGCTGAGCCCCCCCCCCCCCAAAAAAAAAAAAACCCAGTCCCCCACAACTGTACAACACTACCATAGCCCTTACGGGGTGAAGGGGGGGCACCTACATGTGGTACAGTGGGTTTCTGGTGGGTTTTGAAGGGCTCACATTTACCACCACAAGTGTAACAGGTGGAGGAGGATGGGCCGGGTCCGCCTGCCTGAAGTGCACTGCACCCACTAAAAATGCTCCAGGGACCTGCATACTGCTGTCAGGGAGCTGGGTATGACATTTGAGGCTGGCAAAAAATATTTTTAAAGGTTTTTTTTTACGGTGGGAGGGGGTTAGTGACCACTGGGGGAGTAAGGGGAGGTCATCCCTGATTCCCTCCGATGGTCATCTGGTCAGTTGAGCACCTTTTTGAGGTTTAGGTCGCAAGAAAAAATGGACCAAGTAAAGTCGGCCAAGTGCTCGTCAGGGACGCCCTTCTTTTTTCCATTATCAGCCGAGGACGCCCATGTGTTAAGCACGCCCCAGTCCGCCTTCGCTATGCTTCCGACACACCCCCGCAGGAAAGCAGTTGAGGACACCCAAAATCGGCTTTCGATTATGCCGATTTTGGCGACCCTGGGAGAAGGATGCCCATCTCCCGATTTGTGTCAAAAGATGGGCGCCCTTCTCTTTCGAAAATAAGCCTGATGATGGCCTATTTCAAGAAGGACCTTGCCCAGTAACAACCTATTTTACCAATTCAGTGAGCCAATAGAAGCAATCCTATCTTGAAGCCACTTAGAGGGAAGTGGATCCACACTACAAATTGAAGGTCATATCAAGCAAATATTTTTGAAAAGGAGATATTGGTCACCAACTGAAAGCAGACCAAGGGTATGATGGAACAGAAAGTACAGAAAAATCAGAACCATGTGGGTAGGACAAAGTTAGTTCACTGCTGGAGGAGAAGAGCAAGAAATCATTGATGTTGAAACCTGTCAAAGAATGCCCACCTGAGAGCTGAAATAATGTGCAAACTTCATGGTGTTGCGACAGGAAACAGATAGCTGAGTACCCAGAGATGGCAACTACTAAAAAAACAGCTTCCTAAAACAATTATGTGGGCCCCGACTAAATATTGGTCAGGACCTGCATAACTGCAAAGAGGTGCCTCAGCCCTTCCAAATTCCTTCCACCTCCCTCTTTCCCAGTCCTGATTCCTTCTCTCCCCCCTCCCCCAAGCCACCATTAGTTGTGGCTGAATGGAAGAGTAGCCTAATGGTTAGTGCAGCAGCCTGAGAACCTAGGAAACTGGGTTTGATTCCCACTGCAGCTCCTTGTGACTCTGGGCAAGTCCCACTGCTCCAGAAACAAAATAAGTACCTGTACATAATATGTAAAAGAACTTTAACTGTAACCACAGAAAGGCAGTATATCAAATTCCATCCCTTTCCTTTTATCTTCCCCTTAGTCCTGAGCCAATTGGCCACACTAAGCAGATCTTAAAGCTCCATGGTGGTCTGGGGGGCATACAGGCAGCAGCAATGCCCACTTGCTCCTGCCCAGGGCAGCTGCCTCTTTATAATGGCTGCCATAATCTCCAGAAGGCTGCTTCTAGAGGCCACTGCAGCCATTTTGAAGAAGTATCTGTGCTAGAGCAAGTGGGCATTGCTTCTGCTCATATGCCCCTCTAGACCCAGGGTGGCCTGTAGGGGTTGGGGTGGGAGATCAACTCAGGACTAGTCATTGTTTTTTTGGGGGGGGGGGGGGGGGAGGATCAAGACCAGGAGACAGCCAGAAATCTTTAAATTCTATTGAGCCAATCATATGCAATAGACCAAGATTAGATCTAAGACAAATCATATAAATTCATCCAATTTATCTTCTATTTCTTGTTATCATGAGAATCAACTTGGATCACCACAGATACCGGTACCTTGTATTTATGCCAATGTTAGATTGGTTAAGAACAAGCTATTATTGCTTCATGATTTGATTGAATCGGGCGATTATGTTTTTTTTTTTTTGGGATGAGACTTGGCTAAATGAACAAAATTGTCCTGAACTGTCTCATATATCCATCCGAATTTAGTGTTCTTCATTCCCTAGGTTGGGTAAACAGGCCCCTAGGTTGGGTAAACAGGGTGGAGCTTTAGCTATACTATATAAAACTTTTTTTCATCTGAACTTGATTGATTCTGACAACACTCCTATTTAGAATATATGTTTAGTAAATTTCAGGATGATTCTAACATGCCTTATAGTAATAATGTTGGAGTCTTGCTGATTTATAGACCTCCTGGTTCTTGGTATGGTGTTCAAGCAAGGCTATATGAACTTCTAACCTTGTGTTTTTCTCAATTTCAAGGTTAATTATCAATGGAGATCTGAATCTTCCACTTGAATTAGAGAATGATTCCAGGCTTCTCTGTTTTAAATCTTTTTTTTTTTTACATCTTGTGATCTAATACACATGAAAAACGTCTTGCTCTTGATTGGTTACTTCTTATCCTTCATCTTTACTTTCTGATGTTAAGTGGTCTGCAGTATCATGGTCTGTTCATTTCTTAGCTCAATTTAGTTTTCATATCTGTATGATTTCTATTAGTACTAAGAAGGATAGATCTACTATAAAAGTAGGGGGGAAATTGATGCAGTCACTTTTTGGCATTTAGTTTCTGATAAGATTTGTATGCAAGAAAACGATCCTTTAGTAATGAAAGCCGAGTGGTATTTAATTATTAAAGAGTCATTGAATATTATAGCTCCTGAGAAATTTCAGATGGTTAGGTCTACTAAACCTAATCGTTGCTACACTGATCTACTCAAAAATTAGTCTTGTAGATATCTTGAAAATGTTTGGAGGAAAAATCATGACTTATCTGCTAAGTTTAGATGGAAAGAAGCTTTAAAATCTTATAAATATCACTGTGCTGAGGCAAAAAAGGCACATTATTCTACAACAATTGGTACTGAATCGATTGATTCAAAAATAATTATTCACATTAGTGAATGATCTTCTGTCTCGTTCTAGTCTTGATAGACAGCTGATTAATGCTCAATCTAATGCACAGAATCTGGCTGATTTTTTTCTATGCTAAAGTTCAGAAGATACGTGATGATCTTACTAATAATCAGGTACACGTACAGATTCTATTTTTTTTTTAATTTGGAGTCAAATTCAGAGTAGATGCTGCTGTAGACCAGTTGTGGGACTCTTTTGAACCGATTACTGTCAATGATCTTCAATCATTGCTTCCTAAATTGTCATCCTGTCGATGTGCTTTGGATATCTGTCCTTCTACGTATTTGTCAAGCCATCGATTATAATAATTTCATGGCTTGTTTTATTTTTGAATAGTTTACTGGAGGTTGTATGCCCTTACTTCTATTCTAAAGGCTTTGAACTTGGATTTATGCCTTACATCTAGTTTTATTTATTTATTTTACAGCACTTATACCCACAATTTCCCACCGCTGGCAGGCTCAATGTGGCTTACAACAGTTAAGTAACAAATAGGCGAGTACAATAAATGGAAAGGGATAAGTGGGGTGGAAAGGTAAAGGTAAAAAAGTAGGTAAGTCCATAAGAGCACTAGAGGGTCGGAGTACGGGGGTCACTGAGGTAAGACAGGATCTTTAGGGTACGCTTGCCCAAATAAGTAGGTCTTGAGTGACTTCCTGAAAGTCAGATGATCTTGAACCGTTTTTACTGATTTAGGTAATGCATTCCACAAATGAGTACTGACATAGGAAAAGGTGGAAGCATATGTGTAATGGAGGTTTAAGTATGAACAGGCAGTTCTAATTGAATTTCTTGGTGGTAGGTTGACAAGGGCATCCATATATGCCGGGGCAGCTCCATAGAGGATCTTATGGACTAGGGTACAAATTTTAAAAGTTATACATTCCTGTACAGGAAGCCAGTGTAGCTTCTCACGAAGTGGGTCTGGAACAGGTGAACTTTGACGCTCCATAGATAAGACAAGCTGCTGTGTTTTGGGCAGTTTGTAGCTTTTTGAGAAGCATGTCTGTGCACCCTGCGTATATGCCATTGCAGTAATCAAGTCGGCTTAAGACTAACGATCTGACTAAATTGCAAAATACTCCTCTTGGGAAATAAGGCTTCAGTCGTTTAGCTTCCAGAGAGAGAAGAATGCTTTCTTGGTGGATAGGTGGTATGATCCAGTAGTGTTGTTCCGGTCCACAATAACACCTAGTATACGTAGACTCTCAGAGATGGGCAAGGTAAGGCCTGGTACGTTTAAGGTAGCGGGTCTGAATTGTTAAAGGGAGAGGTAAGAATAAGGCAATGAGTTTTTTTGGTGTTAAGCTTTAATTTGAAGGAGTTGGCCCAGGTAAGCATGGTGTTTATCCCATGGCTGATTTCATTAGTGATTTCGGCCAAGCTTGTCCGAAAAGAGATGTAAATAGTAACATTGTCTGCATAGATAAATGGGTGAAGTCCAAGCTTTGAAAGGGCTGTGGCCAGGGGAATCAGCATTACGTTGAAGAGAGTAGGGGAGAGCTGCGAGCCTTGGGGCACACCACAGACCTGGTGCCACGGAGAGGATAACCGCGAGTTGGACTTAACTTGGTAGGTCCTGGTGGTTAGGAAACTGGTCAGCCAGGCTAGAACATGCCCCGACACCAAAGTAGTCGAGAAGTCTTAACAGGATGGCGTGGTCCACCATGTCAAAAGCACTTGACAAGTCAAATTGCAGTAAAAGAATGCTTTTCCCTAATGCTATTTCTTGCTTGAAGCTTGATAGAAATGTGACAAGCACAGTTTCAGTGCTATGAAGGGTACAAAATCCCGACTGCGATTCATTGAATATGGAGAACCTGTCCAGGTACGCAGTGAACTGTTTGTTCACCATGCTCTCCATTAACTTTACAAATAACGGTATTGATGCAATGGGGCGATAGTTAGATCAGTACTGTCTTTTTTGGCATCTTTTGGAATTGGGGTGAGTAGTATGTTTCCACGGCCTCAGGGAAGAATCCGTTGCCTAGCATGAAATTCAGATGCTGTGTTAGATCAGCAACGAAGCAAGTAGGTGCACTTTTAAGTAAATAGTTTGGGCAGGCGTCCAAGTAGCAAAACTTACTGAAAAATCTGTGGATCTCTTGCGTAACGGAATCGACAGTAAATGCAGAAAAGCGCAAGAATGGGATTTCTCTGCTGACTAAAGGCAAATATCAGCAATGCCATCTAGAAAGCAAATCACATAGAAGTGCTAAGTACAGCCATTTGTTTTCCTCTGTTGCTAGAAGCCTTTGATCTCACAGTCCAGGTCTGAATTTACAACTTTAAAAGGTATGTTTCTTTCAGATTATTTAAAGCCTTAACCCTGCATTTGCCAACTAGTAAGATGTGAACTCCAGAGAGTGGACTGCAGTGCCATCCAGTGAACGTTTGCCTAATTAGTTTCTAACACAAAAAAAATGTACATTGGGCCCAAACATCATGCAAGTATCCCAGTGGTGAGTGGGAGAGGAAACCATAACCCACATAAACCAAAGAGAAGGCAAAAGTGCAACAGGTTAAACACCTACATAACAGTACTTAAAAGATCATCTCATTGCCACACACCAAAGCTATCCCCAGACCACCCTTGGGAACTATAGGACTGGTAAATGCCAGATCGGCTGCAAAGAAATCCTTGGTGATCCATTATGCCATAAATGAACATCATCTTGACTTCCTAGGAATAAGTGAAACCTGGCTAGATGAAAGTGGGGGTTTGCCACTTGCTGAACTATGCCCAACAGGTTTCAACATCCAACATCAACCAAGACCAGGAAGACGGGGTGGAGGGGTAGCAGTCTTGATTCGGGATACAATAAAACTGCGCAGAATATCTATCCCAGCTACAAGAATCTGAATCTCTTTAATACAACTTGAAGAGGAGAAACCAACCTGGCTGCTCATGGTATACAGAACACCTCGTAACACATTATCTGTGCAAGAACTCCTAGACCTGATTACTCAGTGACCCTGAATTACCCTAAGCTAGTGATCATGGAAGACTTCAATCAACACATCAAAATCCTAGATACCACCACAGCTGCCTTTCTGGACATGATGACAGCACTAGGATTTACACAGGTGATCAATTCTCCAACCCACGAAAAGGGTCACATACTAGACCTGGTATTCTACAAAGGGGTGGATATCCCAGAATTCTGGGATAACAGTATTGAAATAACACCCCTATCATGTTCAGACCATTTTCTAATTAAATTCTCCCTAAGTGACCACCTGAAACAAATGGCACCTCCCAGAGTTTGGAAGGAAATCAGAGACAAAAAAAGCTGACCGCTGAGAATTTCCTAGAGGCTTGGCTATCCACATGTGATGAAAAGACCACACCAGTGTCAGAACAAGTGACATCTGGAATACACACTTAGCCAAGACCTTAGAGAAACAGCACCACTAAAAAGGTCTTGTACACCACTCACAAACGCTCACCTTGGTTTTCCTCCAGAACTTCAAATCCTTAAACACAAAAGGACGAAACTGGAAAGGAGATGGCGCAAATCTCGCCTGGATAAAGACAGAATAAACTGTAGGAAGCACATGGCAAAGTACGCCAAGCCTTACAGCAACCAAAGAACAGTATTTCTCTCAATGCATTGCACAGGCTGCCAATTCACCCAAGCAGCTGTTCAGTATAGGTAACAGCCTACTGCAGCCCCCACAACATAACCTCGCCTGCCCAGTCTAAACTAAATTGCAATGATTTTGTTGCATACTTTGCAAACAAACTTAAAAGTCTCTGCCAGGATTCACAGGCAATCCCACCCAGTCCCCACCAGTTAACCAGGGTGCACAAACTCACCCCCTCCTGACAGAGACAGATGGGACAGCTTTTAATCCAATGACAGAAGAGAGCCTTGACAAAATCCTAAGAGATCTTCGACCAATTACCTGCTCCCTCGATCCCTGCCCATCAAAGACAGTGCAGCAGACAAGTATGGGTCTCATAGAAGTTGCACCAAAAATTGTGAACACCTCTCTTTCTAATGGGCAGCTAGCAACAGCATTAAAAAGGGCAGTGGTCCACCCTCTGCTGAAGAAAAACAACCTTGACCAGACAAACTTGAAAGTTACAGGCCAGTATCCAACATCCATAGAACAACAGTCTGCGTTCAAACTATGAATGGCTAGAAAGAGTACTGCTAGATCCATGTCAATCTGGATTCAGATCTGGTTATGGAACAGAAACGGTCCTCGTATCGCTACTAGATGATATTCACAGAAACCGAGACAAGGGATTCGCCTTGATGTTAGTACTGCTTGACTTCTCAGCAGTTTTTTGACACTGATGGATCATGATATCATGCTAGCACGACTGACAGAAACAGGTATCGATGGAACAGTACTTGCTTGGTTCAGATCCTACCTATCAGACAGGCAACAACCCATAATGTTTGGCAGCAACTCATCACCACCTGGGGTACTACAAGGATCAATACTGTCACCTATTCTGTTCAATATTGTAAGGAATATGCCGAAAGGAAGATATGTAAGGAATATGCCGAAAGGAAGAGGGCCCCAGCTACCCACCGGAGAAAAGAGAGCCGGAGGTAGGGGGGAAGACCCTAGGGATGCTCAGGTTTTGCCCAAAAGGGACATAAAGATGGAAACTACAACTCCCAGAAGGCCACAGGAGAGCTCCGGGGGAGGAGAAGTAGGGTGCAGTACCAGGAGCTCCAGAAGAGGGCCGCCAGGAAAAAGGAAAAGCTGATTCTCCCACCTGGTGGAGGAGGTGGTGGAACCGGTGGCAGGAGAAGGAAAAGCAGCCTAGCAGAGTTAATGAAGAAAAGTGTAATCAGCTGGAAAAGGGGTGGGGGAGGAGAAATGGACTGGGCTACTGAAGGAAAGGGGGAGGATGAACCAGAGGCGATGGAGCAAGAGGAGGCTGAGCTGGTCTTAGAGGAACCCCATGGAGCTCTTGGCTATGGCTCAGCCAGCACTGGAGGTATAGGGGAGAGGCCTGGGTCAAAGCAGGAGGAGGTCAGGAGAATAGAGCTGACCTAGAGGGTGGGACCAAGGCTTTGAGCCCGCGCACAGCCTAGCCCATTGAACTGTGCTGAGAGAAGCCTGGCTGTAATTGACCTGTGTTAGAAACAGCCTGACTTTATTGAGCTGTGCTGAGAGAAGCCTGGCTGTACTTGGATCTGTGTTTGAAACAGCCTAGCTCCATTGAACTGGCTGAGAGAGAAGCCGGCTGTAATTGAACTGTGTTAGAAACAGCCTGAACTTTATTGAGTCTGTGCTGAGAGAAGCCTGGCTGTACTTGGACTGTGTTTGAAACAGCCTAGCTCCCATTGAACTGGACTGAGAGAAGCCTGGCTGTAATTGAACTGTGTTAGAAACAGCCTGACTTTATTGAGCTGTGCTGAGAGAAGCCTGGCTGTACTTGGACTGTGTTTGAAACAGCCTAGCTCCATTGAACTGTGCTGAGAGAAGCCTGGCTGTAATTGAACTGTGTTAGAAACAGTCTGACTTTATTGAGCTGTGCTGAGAGAAGCCTGGCTGTACTTGGGCTGGGTTTGAAACAGCCTAGCTCCATTGAACTGTGCTGAGAGAAGCCTGGCTGTAATTGGAACTGTGTTAGAAACAGCCTGACTTTATTGAGCTGGGCTGAGAGAAGCCTGGCTGTACTGGGACTGTGTTTGAAACAGCCTAGCTCCATTGAACTGTGCTGAGAGAAGCCTGGCTGTAATTGAACTGTGTTAGAAACAGCCTGACTTTATTGAGCTGTGCTGAGAGAAGCCTGGCTGTACTTGGACTGTGTTTGAAACAGCCTAGCTCCATTGAACTGTGCTGAGAGAAGCCTGGCTGTAATTGGACTGTGTTAGAAACAGCCTGACTTTATTGAGCTGTGCTGAGAGAAGCCTGGCTGTACTTGGGCTGGGTTTAAAACAGCCGAGGAGCTGTTGAAGAAAAGGGGCTTGGGTGGCCAATCCCAAAGACAGGCCCAAGAAAGAAGAAGAAACCCATAAAGAGGAAAACAGAGAGCTCGGTGCTGATGGTGAGGAGGCTTCACGGACTAAGCCAGTAGGAGCCTCGTTTACAATATCTACCTCAAGCCACTAGCTGAGCTGATTAGGTCAATGGACACTCAGCTCTACATCTATGCGGATGATGTGCAGCTACTCATTCCAGTTCTTCATTACTAAAGGAGACCTAATAAGCCAATCATTCCTTCAAGAATGGTCCACAATCAGCAAAACCCTTCAATTCCCAACCAACTATCACTAAAAACAACTGCAGTTTCATCTAAAGCAGAAGACAACTTTACTAACACAGCCTCAAAAACACATAAAGTAACCAAAATTAAGGATCAAAATACTAGACAAATTATAATATCCAACCATCCTTCCATACTATAGATTCTCACTTACCGATCCGGATCAGATACATCAATGCCAGATCAGCAGTTAATAAAGCTGAAATTATTACTGACTGGATCAAGTCTGCCAATTTAGACCTGAGCAGAAGGTTTCAACGTATCATCAACGACGACACCAAGATCCCTTTCTTGGTCCGTGACTCCTAACGTAGAACCTTGCATGACATAGCTATAATTCGGGTTCCTCTTTCCCACATGCATCACTTTGCACTTGCTCACTTTAAACGTCATCTGCCATTTAGACGCCCAGTCTCCCAGTCTCGTAAGGTCCGCTTGTAATTTTTCACAATCCTCCCGCGATTTAATGACTGAATAACTTTGTGTCATCAGCAAATTTAATTACCTCACTAGTTACTCCCATCTCTAGGTCTGTGTCCGATTGGATAACACAGAAATGAGAATAATGATAACTCTATAGCTGCTGTTAGTGGCTGCTCGATCTTCCAAATCCCTAAGTGGCACTAGCAGTGAGGGCACAAGCCTGGAGGCAAGGAACCAGCTCAAGATCAAACTGGCCAGTTCTCACCCACAAAATAATGCATTCAATAGTGGGGAACTTCATGTGCAGACAGCCAGATCAGTCCAAAGAGAGTTTATATACAAACTGATTGTATCTCCCAGTGCTGGAGGAGACTGAGGAAAAATCAGATACTGGTCCTCTCCTCATGATGTTGACCCAAGCCGAGAAGCATTGCTTGTGAAGCCCCAAATGGGACAAGAAAATCAACACCAAGGACTGTCTGGAAGGCTCCAAGTCTCAACTCAGGCCCAGTGGAAGAAGCAGTGCCTCAACCCTCTGCCCCCTGGTCTTTCTCTCTAACAGCACTAAACCAGACCAGTCTATACATCTGCACCATCTGCTGGAGACAGAGAAATACTGAAGAGCAGAGGGGTGCACCATTCCCTTATAAGGTGTGTGATGCCAGTTTTGATCTTTGTTTCTCTGTCTCTGTCTGCTAACAAAAGAACATAGCTCACTTGTCTGTACTGGTCTGTAATAGACAATAAGGAACTTTCAAATACATCCAAGGAATAAATAAACATGAGGCCAGTCTCTTTCAAAGAAAGGAACCACAAGAGTAAAGTGCCACAGGATGAGGGTGAAAAGAGGTAAAAATGAGGACGGTCTCTTTCAAAGAAAAATAATTTCAAGAATGAGGCTGAACGTAGGAAGACTCAAGATCACATTCAAGACATTTTTTTTCACAGAAAATGTGGTGGATTTTCAGAGGTGGTTGACAGAAGAAAATGAATCAGATTTTTTTTTATCCATTTATTTTATTATTTTCATATATATATTTGACAGTAGATAACACATTGCTAGTACATCAAAATTGCTAGCCAACCTTCTTGAACACTCTCATTTATCATAAAACATGGCTATTCCCCCCGAATCCCTCCTCCCTCCCTACCCCCCCCCCCCCTTCTCCTTAATAGACAACAAACTTAGTCTTTCCCATTTTTCCTATATTCATTATTGGCCAGAGAGCTGATGTGAGGCTTTCCATTGTTCATATGGCTTCCAAATTTTTTGGTGCTGTAATAGTCGACCAGTTCGCAATGCTGTAAGCTTTGACATCAGATTGACATAGTCCAGCTTCTGCAAAACTTTTCCAAGACCAGGTAGTGACGGTTGTTTCCATGCTGCTGCCAGGACCAACTTGCTTGCCACAAATACTTGCCCTGCAAATCGATGTACTGGGTTCTGGACCCCTTCAGGTTTAAAGTGCAGCAAACAATGGTCCATTTTAGTGGGTATGTCACTCCAGTGACATCCCGTATAAATTTCAGTATCTCTATCCAGTAAGCCTGAGCGTGTTTACAGGCCCACCAAATATGGAACATGTCCCCTGTTGTATTACATTGTCGCCAGCATGTAGCTGAGCCTGTTCGAAACATCTTTACCAATCGATGGGGGGTATAGTACCAGCAGTATAATATTTTGTGTCCACTTTCAATCATGGCACTAGAAATCGATACCTTAAGCAAAGACCTAAGTGCTAACTTCCACTGTGGGGGCGTGTATGTTACCCCCAGGGCCTCCTCCCATTTTGCCAAATAATGCTCTATCGGATTGGAGTATACCAGTAGCGCTCCGTACAGCCTGGAAATACTTCCTCTACCTCCTCCTTTCATCATTCCCCTTTCTATTCCAGTGTCAGATAGACCTAACTCCCCTTTGCTCTTCGGGTTATAAAATCCCGCACCTGGTAATATTGGAACGCCTGTAAGTGGGATAGCCCATATTCTCTATGAAGTTCTTCTAATGTTACTGTTTTGTCATCCTTCCACATTTGTCCCAATGTACACAGTCTCATATCCTCCCAAGTAAGGTAGGCCTTATCTTGCCTGCCTGGTCCAAAGTGGGGGGCAAATCTAAGGTACATATGCCGAAAGTATCTACGCCCCGGGAAAAACTGTTCTCGAACTTTACACCAAATTTGTAGGGGCCATAGTATCAAAGGTGGACATTTTTAAATTAGCACTTCCAGCTCCTGTTTAGCCAGCCACGGTATAGCCTTTAGCGGAAATGGTCCCATCCAACCTTGCTCCATCTGTATTCCCAGTTTTTCGTGTCTGTAAACCACGCCGCCAATATTCTAAGATTCGCTGCCAAAAAATATGTGGCAAACGATGGGACCCCCATCCCCCCTCTTTCTCTGGGCTGATACAGAACTTCCCCGTCTGACTCGCGGGGGTCTTTTTTTCCAGATAAAGGAAAATATTCTTCTCTGGAGGCCTCGAAAAAAGCTATCAGGGATGGAGATCAGCAGTGCCATAAAGAGATATAGTATTCTTGGGAATATCACCATCTTGACCGCATTTATCCTTCCCACCCAAGACAATTGCAAATCCTCCCATCTCTCCAAGTCCCGAAAAAGCTGTCGTGTCATCTCGGGGAAATTGACCTGAAACAATTCATCAATGTGTTTCGGAATATTGATCCCGAGGTACCGAACATATTTCGGCGCCCAACGAAATGGGGCAGTTTGCTGTAATTGGGATTTCTGTTCTGGGAGAATGTTTATATCTAGCACCTCAGATTTATCTAGATTGATCTTGAATCCCGAGAACCTCTCCATATGCAGATAGTATCTCCAGTATTCTCGGGAATGAGGTCATGGGATCCCGCAACATAGCAAAATATCGTCGGCAAAAAGGAGAGCTCGAGTTTCCACTCCTCCTAATCGCGGCCCCCTGACATCCGGATGTGATCTAAGCTTCATTGCCAGTGGCTCTATCACTATTGCAAATAACAGGGGGGACAGTGCACACCCCTGTCGTGTCCCTCTATATAGGCGAAACGGCTCTGAGAGTCTTCCATTTATTCGGAGTAAGGCCTGTGGAGTCTTATAGATCAGATGGAGCCAGTGAAGCAATCGCCCTGTGAACCCCATTCTGTCCAGTACTCCAAATAAAAATGACCAACTCACCCTATCAAACGCTTTTTCAGCGTCTAGTGATATAATACATATGGGGGGACTGCGTGTCCCGCGCATGGAAGACTACATGCAAAGCTCTTCGTATGTTATCATATGTCTGTCTGCCATGCACAAAACCTGCCTGATCTTGATGAATTAATAAGGGCAAGTATTTCTGCACCCGTATTGCCAAGATCTTAGTAAAGATCTTATAGTCTACCCCTAAAAGTGAAATTGGCCTGTAGGATCCGCACAATTGAGGGTCTTTCCCTAATTTATGAATAACCGTTATGTTGGCTAGGTCCCATGTTGGCGGTAGTCTCGAGCCTGAGTCCATCGAGTGGAATACCCGTAGCAGCAGTGGGGCCAAGAGCTTCCCAAACCGTTATAAAATTTATTCGTGAATCCATCAGGGCCCGGGGCCTTCCCACCGGAGCCTCTGGATAACATGTGTAATCTCTTCCAATGTGATAGGTTGTGAGAGCGTCTGACTTGCGCTAGTTTCCAGTCTGGGAAGCTCAATGTCCTCCAAGTATTGTTTTATCTCTGCTGGCGATACCTCTGCCCCACCCGCATAAAGCCTCTTATAATATTCTTTGAATGCCGACTCGATATAGTCAGTTTCTGTGTGAATCCTCCTCCTTCATCCCTCAAAACTCGCGATTATATGCGAGTTGCTTGCTGTTTTAGTTGAAAGCTAAGAGTCTACTAGCTTTATTCCCAAATTCATAACGCATCTGCTGCGCTTTTTGAAGGTCTTCTGCCAAATCCACCAGCTCTAACTCACATACTTGGGTCCGGAGCCGGTGTATTTTATCCCTATTGACTGTTCGTTCCCTCCTCCTCCCCGATGAAGTCTAGCTTCCTCCGCTCTAATTGTCTCCTAATGTTGTTTCCTGGACATCACTTTGTTTCCTAACATATGTCTTTAGTGCAATTAGATGGCCTCTCATTACCGCCTTAAATCCTCCCAAATCGTAATAGGCGTTACTTCTCCCGTGTTGTTAAATTGAATATAATTCTTTAATCTTATTTTCTATGTTAATGCATTAATCGGGTCTTGTAGGAGCGCATCATCTAATCGCCACCCTCTTTTTCCCTCCGGTGCTGTGGGCAACATCAGCTGCATGAGAATAGGGGAATGGTCTGACCAGGTTCTAGGTAGTATTTGATGAGATCCCATCATCCCCGCCACAGACGCCTCCCCCAGCCAAAAATCTATCTCAGAGAATGACTGGTGTACTGTGGATAGTATGTATAGCTACGTTCTCGGGGGTTACCTGCCGCCACAGGTCTATTAGATGCCAGTGGTTAACAAATTCTTGCAATCTTGTTCTATCCCGATGGCCATAACGTATAGCATTCGAGGAATTATCTAAATGAGACTGTAGAGTAAGATTGAAATCCCCCCCCCCCCCCCCCCCCCACTATTAGGGAACCCCTCTATATGTTGTTGAAGTAATTTATCTATCTCAGCTAAAAATCCCTCCTGTTGGGTATTGGGGCCATAAACGTTCACTAGTGTATAGACCCGTCCTGCTAAAGAGACAACCACCAGGAGGTATCTGCCTCCCTTATCTCTGATTACTTTTTGTATATTCCATGGCTTGTCTCCCGCGAATGCCATCAGCACTCCTCTACTCTTTGTATTGGCCCCGTTAGAGGCAAAGAATATATGCGGGAATTTTTTATGACGACATAGGTATTCAGATCTGGGCAACAAATGGGTCTCCTGTACTAGACCACATCCGCGGGTAGACGTAGCATTTCCCTAAACAGGAGCTGTCGCTTTCTAGGGATATTCAGGCCTCTGGCATTAAGCAGCAGGAGCTTAAGATCTAGCATTCTTCATCTAAATATATCTCTTTATAATACACATTGATTCTTTATCTAATTCCACCCTCTGTCCCTCTATCCTGGTCCCAGACTGTTGTGTTTCCTCCTCAGCTCTCACCCAACTCTCTTTCCTCCTCCATCTTGTATTACCCTCCCTCCCCTCTTCCCTCCCACCCCCCTGCCTATTAAAGCTGCCCTGTGTATCACAAAGGGCAATCCCTAGGGAAGAAGTGTTGGTTAAATGTACACTTTACTGTGTCATCACAGGTTCACATAAATGCTGTTGATCAGTGGCCCCATAACCCTCTCTTTTTTTGGGTCCCATATCTTGATAATACAACAATATAACAGTTTAACAGTTCAAACTATACAACAAAGCCACTAACGGACATGAAAATGCAACCTCTCAATATACTTCACCCTAAGTTCTCAGCAGGGTCAGACATGCCTTTTGCTGTTTCACCAAACATTGGTCCAAAGGGTTTCTCCCTGCTTTCTCCTTCATCTGTCAATCCTCGGCAAGGCAAAGTTCCCTTTTCATGACACTTGGTGGTCGACTGCTGGCGTTGCAGGCGCTTCTGGCCTTTGCCCACTCGCTGCCATTTTGGTGGTAGCACCCGCGATGGACCACGTTTTGCCCGCTTCCACTGAAGAGGACGCCTCCGCCGTGTCTTCTACTGGCAAGATCTCGCTCGCTTCTGCGAGTGTTCGGATTTGTTGCATTTTTCCCTCCTTGTAGACGACCAGTGCAAAAGGGTGTCTCCATTTATACCGGATTCCACAATTCTTGAGTCGTCTGGTCACAGGCTTCAGGTCTGCCCTTCGCTTAATGTAGTTGCAGCTAGATCTTGGTATATTTCCACTGCATACGAGTCCCATTTAAAGTTTGGGGTCTGCCGTGCCGCTTTTGCCACTTGGTTCCTTCAGTTTGTAATCCCGAAAGCGACAATTATATCTTTAGGTAATTCGCGCCGCGGGGACCCTAGCGCTCGATGGGCCCTTTTCCAGGAGAATCGACGCCGGTTCCATCGTAGTGCCCCCCGCTGCAACAGGTTGCTCACCAGCCCTCTGTATAGTGTCCTCGCAGTCCAGATATGCAGGGGAGTCCGGTAATCCTCGAAAGCGCAGAATTGCTGCTGCGTCCGCTGGCTCCAATAGTTCGCTGCTCTAAAGTCTTTATCGACTCAGAATGGGCATCTAATCGGGTCTCTGCTTCCTCAATCATGGTGCCCAAGCTCCCTTATTTCGCCCTTCAGTTCAGCCCCCATATTGACTAATTCCACTCCGCATGGCTTTAAGATCAGACCTTATTTTTTGTAGCCATTTCTGCCACTCAGGTCCCATCTCCTCTTCTGTCCCCTCTCGATCTGCACCTGACTCAGGGTCTTTTTCCAGGTAGCTGCTCAGTGTGGGGTACAGCCATCGCTTGTTCTGGGCGATATTTTGCGCGTCGCCATTTTGTTTTTCCCTCGCGGTGTCACGAGTAAGCAAAGCGGGAGAGATCGATCTTTTCCACCTCTCCCTGCATTCGACTCTCACGCTCATTCGTCGCCCGCACCTTCGCTCTTAATGGGCCGCTACTTCCTTTCGCAAATCGGGCTTTTTAATCGTCTTTTGTCCCGTGAGTGACACGGAGCTCCGTTTCAGGCAACCATGTCACTCAGTGACGTCACTTCCTCCCAGAAAATGAATTAGATTTTGAGGAAGTATGACAAACACCAGATGTCTCTGCGGGGCATGGAAAGAACTGAAATACCAATGATCAATTAGGTCTGTGGTAAGTGGGATGGAAGATGAGGATGGATAGAATAGATGTTCTTTATGACCTTTATTTACAGAATATTGTAGTTACATGTGTCCCCTGCCACATTTAGACACCTGCACTTAGGCATAAATATTAAACATGATGTTAAGCTCAAATTCTATAACGGAACCTGGGCTCATCTGTCATCTGACTGACAGTTGTGTAAACACAGAGATGCATAGACTGATGCAGCAAACTCCTACAGGACAGGTTATGGCAGTCAAGAGTACAGAAAATTGTACTCCAAGGACTTAAAGAGATGGGCCCAAAAGAAGAAACACTAGGGAAAAATTAATGTGGTTACTAACATGAAGAAGTGGTTAACATATTATATGATGCATCATGAAATAGTTATAACTCCATTTAATATAACCTAGAAAAATAGCCTGTATTTATTTTGATAATGGCTAGAAATTATCACCTGGTATAGCACTCACCACACTTTATATATTTTATTTATGTAAAACTTTATAGCCTACACTATCTGTAATTCTAGGTGGGGCAAGTTGGATATGCTTTCTTTAGGGCTGCATTTTGACTAAAATTTTTATCTTGATTAATCATGTGATTAAAGGTATCTTATTTATTTTTTCCCACTACAGCTCCTTGTGACTCTAGGCAAGTCACTTTACCCTCATATTGCCCAGAGTCACAAGTTGCTGCAGTGGGAATAAAATAATAGCATACCTTTAATCATACTATTAATTGTGATTGCAAATTTTAATCGAAATGCAGCCC